>NC_060139.1:309952173-310261292 GCF_021461385.2 Schistocerca piceifrons | reverse complement strand
TTCTCATCCTAGACTCTAGAACAATACTTTAGAGTTGATAGCTTGTTTAATTTACGTAAAAATGCATCGAACTCCATCCGTCTGGAGCTCCATTGCGCATAAAAATCATCCGTTTCTTGTTCTTCTTAACCGTCTTCTATTACATCATGACACTTTGATATCTGTTACTATACATTGATAAGGAGTGCTAACCTCCTCCAAATGGGTGCATCTCGAGAAATCTTATGCACTTGGATGGGTGAGGACTCGGCAAGCTCCATTCATTCACGAGACATGGGTTGTAGTGGCCTACTTCTAGTTGGTTACAGATTAAATCGGTGACGGTGCTCCAGGGCGGGTTGGTCAATGACAGTGTGAGGAGTGTCTTGCACTCTCTAATTTTACCCTAAGAGAGCGAGAATTCTCTGTGACTCCCATACACAGAGAGACAGATCGTAAATTAATCAGTATGCTCGATGTGTTAGAAATATGTAGAGCGCTGTCTGATATACTTTGATCGTGTATGTGTCCGAGAATTAGCAACGAATGGACCTACTGCACAGTCATCTATTCGCAATGATACTCGCAAAGTGAGAAGGGGTGGTTTAGCTCTGATACTGAAATTGGGAAACATGCTGTCGCATCACTAGTCGGTGTTGAAATTGCTGTAAAATTGCTAAAATTTTTCGCACTATCAACTGTGATGCTTATTATTAGAGTACATCGATGGTGTCTTTTCCATCCCATCCGTTCACTGGCACGCTGTTGGTTATGAGATAATGAGTGACTGACAGCGCTTGTCAGGGGGGGGTCACCTTCTGAGTATTTATAACACCGAAACAATGATCGCATACTTGTCTGAAATATGAGGAGTAAGTCGAAACGGAACGCAGAGCCATCAGCTATTGAGTCAATGTGACAGATGAGTTTAAATGTAGTTTGGAAACCCACGCCAACGCTGTAAAACTCCTCCAATTTTCTTATGTTGTAAATGACATTTATTTAAAATCATCCAGTGTGTGCGGTGTGTTATGGTAACAGAAGTAATACAGTAATATGGTTTACACAGTGCGACGTCTAAGAGGTATCCCAGTTGACTTATCTTCCCTCCAAAATTCAAACTTGCCGCCATGGAGGGGGGGGGGGGGGGGGGGGGGAGGGCCTTGGCAGGGGATGTGTGGCACTTTCCAGCCACCTTGGATAGCGGTACTCGCGTCATCAGCTGACGTCACGGTAGTCATCTTGAATGACGTCAATCGCGTCACAGTGCAAGTCTTGGATTATGGTACTTTGGGGTGATGTCCTTGTTGTCTGTGAGAGGCAGTAGATCGGAGCGTCTTAATGGCTGTTTAGAACCTGACAAAGACCTCAAAGTCGTGGCAGAAAATCAGAATGTTAGGCAGTGTACAAAGCGTATTAGAGCAGAAAAAAAAATGTTTCAAACAACGAGACAGGGTCACAGGGAGCGTCTCTTGCGGCTTAGTCTGTGGGATACGGTTATCCTCCTACAGTACAGGTGATGGAACTTTAAACTGGCCTGTGCAGTTGATCAATATCTGTATATTTAATAGTGTTGTCACATGTGTTCGTTGCCAGCACGCATGTGGTATTTGTTTTCGATGTATGGGAGGAGGGAGATGTGGTAAAAATCTTATCTAGTTATCTATCGGATGAAGTTAGTTGAGCTTTTATAGGTCGTAATTTTTCTGATTGATGGTACAGAATAACGAAGATAGCATGTTGAGGAGATAGATGTCAATGGACTACAGTATTTGTATGTAGTATTGTATTGTATTTGAAGTATTTGTATGTAGAGTGGAGAAGCACCACAATGCAGTAGCAAAATCCACATCTTTCCCCCAGTTCCTTATTGTATTTTTTACTTCTTCATGTTGCAGGAGCAGGCTTCATTTCGGTCTAATGGTCAAAACACAGTTCTGTAGCAGTTACTCAGCTTCATCTGTTTCTGCACGGATTGCAGGAGGTGGTAGATATAGTTTCCTTTGATCTGTACTCAGTTCTGACTTACACTGGAATGATCACGTGCGCAAAGGTGCACGAATGGTAGTGTAGAGTCTGAGGAGGCATTTACAGGATGCATAGGGGCTACCTAAAATGAGGCAGTAATTTTACTATAGCAGATAGATTCGAGAAAGGTGACTTGTTTAGAGATATGAGAGTGCCAGAAATATGATTCACTACTGGCTGTAATCATTAATGGACTTCTCCATAGGATCCAGCTCAGGTATGTACTTGAGTGGAAAGACTTGATTCCAAATCCCAGTCAGTATTTCTAGCGGATAGCGTGGCATTAGAGATCTGAAAAGCAAGTGTACATTTCTTATGACCTCAATCATCACACCATCTACTACTGTTTGTGATCTTTCTGAATCAACCATTGCCTATAGCCCAGTGGAGATATCACCGACCCTCTGACACTGCATCGAGACAGAATGTGTTACAAATACTATAGAAATATCTAGCTGGGGCGGTGTTAGGGAGTCGCAAATACTGCTTACATACCACGTTCCTTAGCCGAATCACTTTCATAATACGGTAATTTTATCAGGAGTTTTCGTCATGGGCTATGTGTAACCATAGTGCTGGTCTGATACTACACACTCCTATGATCACCGTCTTGGTATTTGTCTGGAAAAAACCACCTCATTCAGAGGTAATGTAGTACCTCGATTTATGAAGCCAGTATAGCTTTTAACATGGATACTAGTGTGCACATGTAGAACCACGACCACTTGTGACAGTAACATATAGCAGTTATTGCGATCGGGCTGATTACGTCTCTCTTTCTAAGACACAGTGGTAGCACTTGCAAGACAAACTTATGAGACATGTCCACCCATCGGTGATTTTCTCTCAGTATTATTTCGTATCGCAGGGAATCAGTTATTGATGAAGTATTATACTTAGTAGTAGTAGTGGCTGCATGATAGGTTCACCTTCAGCATCAGGCTTATAAAGTATGTGTTTGTGTTCCAAAATAGGCAAAGGGAAGAGTATGTCAAGTCATAAGAATAGTACAGATATTACTATTTCTAGAGCCATAGCCATCAGCAGGATGCATTTCCGATACTTCGCTCATTGTTGAATGTTGTTCAACTGAAACCGCAATCGTAACATTTAAATATAAGTATAGCGATCAAATATATATGTGACTGATTTCGTAGGATGATTCCATGTATGCATGGCCTGTGGTGGGAGTGATTCACGTTTCCAGCTAACGGCAGAGGCCATCTCAATGGAGACAGCTGAATAGTGAACTAATACTTACTATGTGTTGGATAGCTTTGGTTATCGCACAGAAGCTTGAGAGGGTTGAATATGGAGGTGCGTTTGTGCTGGATCTTTACTCCCTCCCATGTAAATTGTTCGGTTGACTGCTTCCACACACTTCCCGTCTTTATTTAGTTGAAAGAATATCGATTGTCATGTGTGCATCTAGCAAGTGGAAGATAGGTTTGCTGGTTCTCTAGCCATGAAATACACCGTAGTTGAGTTTGTAAATTATAAAGATGACTTGGAATCTATAACATCACCAACATCGTTATTCACAAATGGAAATATCAGTTTTCTCTATTCATTCCTACTTACTTACTGGTCTACAGCACGCACCACCTAGCTAAAGTTTTGGGTTTGTTGAGAAATAATTCCCAGTCTGCATCCTCAGAATTATGTTGCGTGAGCGACTGGTAGGATAATGCTTTGTGCAAAGCAGGTGAAAATATATTTGTTCTTGTAATCCCAGAGTCTGGAGATAGGTGTAGAAAAAAGCGAACAGGGAAGCAGGTGCGGACCAGAAACAGTAACGCGCTTGTGTCAGGGGGAAACGAGTCAGAATTTGTAGAACAGTTCTGAGAGCTACTTTGGCCCGCGTCTGGAGTGTATGACCACTGACCTCGCAGAGAGATATCTAGTGCCGTGAGTATATCTGTGGTGCTGCCTGTCGTCATGGTATGTGTACAAATGATGTTAAAAGGGCTATTTTTGTATGGCATAGGATACAAATTGTATGTTTGCTACACTGACATGGTACGCAGTGATATATTGCTGGGTTGGAGATCGGTTTCACACTCTAATATTCAAGCTCCTGTCCTCAGTGGGATGGCAGTATAATTGAGTCTTTCCGTATTTGATGATATGTATGGCATATTGCGAGGTTGAGTTGTCGGTGCAATATGGGGATCAGTGTAAAATAGTTTTTTGCCACTGAAAGTCTCATTTGCAGAAACAAAAAGAAAAGGCGGATGGAGCTTCCACACCGACAGCATCAGTAATTCGGTGGGTAAAGAGCCAATCATAATCCCACATTCATTCACAAGACATCCATTGTGCTGGGATATAGGTGTCTCTACATAGTGCTGTGAACATTTGTGTATGTTGAAAGTAAGAAGGGTAACACACGATGGACAGGGTGCTATGTTAGGACCACGATTAAGAACGAATTCGCATTTTCCTTGTTGTTCTACTGATAGTGATGATGATTACAGTACACCAACCCATGTCGGTGATGTCTTTCCAAGCATTACGGGTGCAGTATTCTTTATCATACATAGTGCCTGACGCCTGTACTTCAAAAAATTTGTTTGAGAGAATCTTGGTGGGATGCAGCACCTTCCAGAAGCGCTGATTGTAAAACTTTGTCAGATAATTTCCTAGGACTGAGGAGAATCGAGAGATATAGCCGGTGTGAGCGTTGGCATACCATAATTTTTTTGGGTGCTGTACAGATATAAAAGATAACTGCACTGTTTGTATATAATGTTTATATATTGCATTGAAAGTTACTGTGGCTTATGTTGTGGCATGACCAGAGAAGATGAGTGTGTGTTCTATCGTGAGGTATGTATAGATTCAGCACATTGATAATTGCGAGGGTATGAGAGAAATTTTTTATGTGGAAAATTATGTGCGCTGTAGATACTGAGATTCTATCCAGAACCACAGCCATCAAGGGGAGACATCGCCTGTACATCTATTGGTGTCAGACTGTAGCCTGAATCGTAATATTTAATTGTAGTTACACTGGTAAATATGCTCCTGGATTCCAATATTCTTGTGAGTTTTGTATGTATTTGATGATCCGTAGACAACTTTTGTGGGTTTAAGTGTCATTGCAATTTAGCGATCTGTGCAAAATAATTTTACCGCTGAAAGTCTCGTCTGCAGAAAACAATTGCGAACGGTGCTCCCACTGGACCCGCACTGCAGCTATATGTCATCGCGCTAGGAAGGGTTAACTTTCACACGCCGTTGGCAGTGGTGAGAGAGCGATGGGTCACACTGGCTTGTGTCCGGTGGTGGCTCGCGGCAGCGTCTTCACTCCCATTCAGTCATATCAGCAAGAGTGCCTGGGTGAACACGTATTTCGAGAGGAATTTCTCAGGTATCAAGTATGAAAGAGATGGCGTCACCTCATGCGTGCAGGAACTAAATGGGCAATTGTGTGTGGTTTGACAGCTGACAGCCATGTCACTTTGTGAGGCTGTCGGTAGCCTCCTCTGTGGCCTGGTTGACAGGGGGCAGCGGACGTCAGTATATGCGTGTGGGCTAGATGCTGTGTCGTCACTATGCACTCATGGGCTACACACATTGCACGAGTACCGTTAGAATCGTGGGAGAGAGAAAGCAGTCGAACAGATGAGAGGGATGATAGCATTCTCTGGTGGTGGTATTGCGTACTAAGTCAGTTGGAGTCCGGATCTCGTGGTGAACACACTGGATGGCCATACTGCATGAAATTGTTTAAATAAAGACTTATGTCCAGCACTTCTCGAGTCCTTTTCCTGCGAATTCCTAGGTGGAGGTAGCGGTCGGGTGACTTAAGTTAGTAGAACTGCCCTTTCTTATCCGCCATTTTCTTAGTTTGGTAGAGATAGCCCTATTGACCTATCTTCCTGCCAAAATTCAAACTTGGCGCCGGTTGGATGACTTTGGTTAGTGGAGGTAACCCAAGTGACCTTTCTTAGGTTAGTAGAGCATTTGAACTTCCCACCAGTGGGGGTGTGGCAGGGGGGTGTGGCACTTTCTCGCCATCTTGGATAATGATACTTGCGTCATCAGCTGACATCATGGCTGCTGTGTTAGATGATGTCATCAACTGATGTCACGGACGCCATACGTCATCGCCGCCATCTTGGATAACAGTACTTTGGGGCTGTACCTACCTTGGGGTTGGGTGACATCATCGCCGCCATCTTGGATAACGTACTTTGGGGCCATACCCCCCCCCCCCATGCCCCAATACTTGTGTGCTCCACTACTGCCAATTGCCATATTACTTTATTTCTAGATCTGTGTAGTTTACCTGTCATGACTGGATGAACTACATCAAAATTACGAATATACATACATATGAGTTGTTTACAATTTTTCATACCATGTATAAAGAAATTGTTTACAATAAGGACACAGATAACGAATGAAAACAGTATTATATTGTCCAGTCACCTTGGTCACTTTTGAAAAATTTTCCAATACAGTATAATGGGTGCTGTTAGAAGCCCTGTGCAATTTTCCTTTTGAATAATCCTGGCAGCATACATTGCATAGTTCAAGGCAGTGTGTTGTACAGTTTTGGAGAAACCATTGGAAGACTATCTTGTGTTCCACACAGTCAACAGCTTGGTATTTCAATGTTCCTCTTGTTATTAAGTGTTTCTTGTCTCAAGCTAAAAGCCCCATGATTTTCGTTTCAGGCAGTTTATTTGATTCGACTTGGTTTTCTGTATCAGGTGCCCACTCTATGTGTGACTGTTCAGTTGTGCTCACTCAGTTCCCACAAGTAACGTTCTAAAATCAAAGAGTGTTAAGTTTTCAGTAACCATGTACAATGGATAAAAGAAGTATTTGAGTAAAAAGGCTAAAATATAGATGGAGAAGCTAAAAAATGTTCACCGCCTCCAATGGAAAGAGTTCAAATGGAGTCACCACTGCCTGCTTCACCCAGCATCACATCATCTTCTTCTATTGAGGACGTCAAAGAAAATGATTAAAAGTGGTCAGACTGTTCGACTTTTGAACAAAAGAGCGAGTTTTGTAAAATAAATGCAGTTGGTTTATTCCTCGCAACAAAAAATTTGGCTGATAGATCTGCCTAAATGTCCGACCTCTGGGCGTTGATAAAAAAAAAAAAAAGTTTGAAAGTATCTAAGCAATAGTCTGGATCTGATATTACTAGTTTTGGGCGTATTCGAACCCAACGACAAACAGCACTGAGAAAAAAGACATTTGACCACAAAGACAATGCTGCACATGGAGCAGGTTTAAAAATTTTAGCACAGTCCCAGAAACAAACACCGGAAAAAGTTTGTTTGAAAATCATATCAAAAGAGGAAAAAAGTCATGGCGAGAATCTTTTGCGCAGCCTATAAGGTTGCAAAATTGAACAAATCTTTATCACCTTTTAAACAGAAATCGTTGTTCAAGAGCTCATCAATTAAATACAGGCAGAAATCAACATTCAAATAAGGCGTGTATGAATATCAATAAGCCCATAAGTGCTCAAGGGCACCCATACCAGGAGACAAGAGGGGCCGCCTTCCCCACCCCCCACCCTCTAGCTCTTAGTGAAAGGAAAAATAGCGCAGTCAGGAAAAATAGCGAAGTCAGGCGTTTTTCTTTCAAGAATATGATTTCAATGTCGGTTTTACATAGGAGTTTATTTATTGGTACTTACAAGTCGCCATTTATGTTCCAGAATATTAAAAATGCTCCTTACTTCCAGGTCTTTTCCTCCCCCTCCCTCTAAAACTATGCTATGGGCGCTCTTGTCAGTGTAGAAATGAGAAAACATGTTGCACAGGAAATAGTACAAGCAGACAATAAGTTTGCAATCATCATTGATGAATCAGCTACTTTAAGCAAAAGATCAACTCTAATTTTGTACATTACATTAAGTATGAAACCCCCTGTAATTATATTCTTGGGTCTAGTTTAACTCTGAAGTGTGACCTCTCTTAGTATTTTTCATGCTATGTTTCGTTGCCTTGAAGGATGCAAATTAGATAAGAAAATTTTAAAAAGTAGACTAATTTCCATGGCGTGTGACAGAGCTGCAGTGGTGAGTGGACGAAATCTGGAGTTATGGCTCTTTTTAAGTCTGTTATTGTTTGCCATTGCTGTAACGATAGACTTGAACTTAATGTAGTGACACAGTAAAGAAAGCGACACGGATCAATCGATTTAAAGCTTTCAGTGAAACTTTATGTTCTGCACCATGCCTCACCATGTTCTTTGTTTTAGAATTGGCACTCATGTGTGGTGCAGTTCAAGAACTTTCTCAAGTTAGTGAGCCACTGCAAAACCAAGATGTAGAGTTATTTCGGGCTAATAAAAATCTTCAGGTGTTGGCTGACACATTTATTGCTCAGAAAGGTAATCAAGAAACTTCTTACGAGGAGGCTGTGACATCTGTCAGCAACTTAGGATTTATAGGAATCAAACTACATGAAAACTAAAGAACTGTTCATTAATCCTGTTGATTTTTATGACTACCTTTCACAAGTGATTGAAAAGAGAATGCTGAGTGTGGAAGATGCGGATTTGATTAATTCAGCCTCTACAGTTGACACAAGCACAGAAGACAGTATTTTTGGCGGAAAAGATGCTGAGTTACTTGCAGTTCACTTTCAGTTGAACAAACTGAGATGCAATTAAAGCATTTTGTGAGTCCGTTTTTTACAACTGTATTTTGGTAGAAATTGTGAAAACAAAACAAAGTAAATTATACCACAAATTTCCTTCCGTTGAAAAATCCATCAAGATACTTGCAGTGTCATCTAGTGTGTATGAAGGAGGATTTTCCCAAATGAATCTGATCACTGCTGATGGCAGAGTCTCTCTGTTAACAAAAACTGTTTCTTCATACCTCTTCTGAAGCCTAATGGCATATCATTGACTTGTTTTGACCTTCCAAAGTATGTGGATTCTTGGCTGCTTTGAAAATAGCCAAAAAAACGTTAAAATAACATGTTAAGAAGTCTAAATTTCAGGAACATCACCTGAAAGATTATGGCACTGGAACATCAGAAAATCATGCCCTGCTAACACAAAAATAAATTAGAAACAATGAATATATATTCCTGTTGAATAAATTCCAATCTGTGCATTCCACTCTGCTATGGACACCAACACCAAGAAAACAGAGCGAGGAGGGATGTGCAACGAAAATATTTCAAAACTTCTGACAGTTTTACAAACTGTAATTTAAAAAATTCAAGTTTTTTCTTCTTTTTCAGTACCTTATTGTTCAAATTTACATGTGTTCACCTTACTGTAATTTCATTTTTGTAGCGAATCCTGAAACGAGAAATAATATTTACGTAATTAATAAATTATGTAATAAAAGAGCATTGGTGTATACGGGAATTTAATTTTTAGCGGTACAAATACTTTATTCACACTTTTAAAATGTTCACAAAAGTGTTCAAACAACATTTTAAGAAACCTAAATTTCAGAAACACCACACTGAAGATCACAGCACTGGAACCTCAAGAAATCATGTCCTGCTGACATAAAGGGAAATTAGAAATAAGGAATATATATTCCTGTTGTATAAATTCCAATTTGTGCCTCTAGAAATTATTACCTGATATCTTAACCCATGTCATATCATGATGTCTCTTCTTCTTGTCAATGTTCTCCATATGATTCTGTGGAGTAACTGCTCATTTCTTATCTTATCGCTCCACCTAATTTTGAATATTCATCTTTAGCACCGCATCTCAAACGCTTTGATTCTCTTAATTCTTGGTCTTCCTACAGTTTAATCACGCCCTACAATGCATTGCTCCACAAGCACTTCCCCAGAAAATTCTTCTTTAAATTAAAGTCTATGTTTGATGCTAATATGCTACATTTTTCCAGGAATGCCTTCTTTGCCTTTGCTAGTCTGCTTTTTGTGAGTAGGACAGTACTGATAATTCGGGCTAATGTAGCACTTTTTTGATCTGGTAGCAGAGTACACCTGTGGCAGCTGTTTTTGCTAAATTCAATATCACTTCCACTCCCCTACTCTCTAAGTCTCATCCTGTTCCCCTCCCCCTCGCCCCTGTGTAGCTCTTAGCCAATTGCAATATAACTCTCATGGCCAACAGCACACAAGTTCCCCTCCCCATCCTCCTTTTTCAATCTAAAAATTCAATTACCTCTAATTCGAGGTCTGCACACAGGATCACCAAGAAGCACAGTCAGTAGCTACTAGTCACTACCTACAGCCAGAATAAAAACCAGAAGAAGGTTGTCAGATCCAAAAGGAGGTATCTGTCCATCAATTACTATACATTTATGAATACGTTTGTTTGTACTTAAGTTTTGTTATTTTCACAGCAGTGCAAAGAGTCCCTGGTGCAGTACCAGCAGTACTGCAGGATCAGGGCACATAGGTGTTCCCTACATCACCACAGCAGTTGCGGATGGCAGGTAGTGTTATTAATCAGACCTGCTTTCTTTCATGTTTTAATTAAGACAGTTAGCAGAAAAGTATTGGGAATTTTTTCTGTAAGCACTCCACTTCCCATTGTGATCTGAAGATAGGTCAATCACCTTACACAAAACTGGGTAAAATAAATTAATTTTATTTATTATTTTAATTACACAAGTTTTCGTCATTCATGGTGTTTACACTGTATTGAGAAGACCATCAACAGTAATCATACCTGCAAATATTACCATAATTTATGATATAAGATACATTGATAGTATCAGTTAATGAAGTCATGGCATATTCTGCTAGATTTAACAGCAATCTTCTCATTCACGATGTACAGTAGTATAATTATTCGATAATTTGCATCAATTTTAATGATATGCATACTGCATAATGTATATCTGATGAAAAAGATCTGCACATTAAGCCAAGAAATGTCTATTGGTATGTGTAAACCAGTAAATGGCCAGTATGACACCTAGCGTTCTAAGGGGGAATAAAATAGAGTAAGAAAACATGTAAGTACAATTAACGTAACACAACATGATATTTAAACAAATAGACTCTTGAAACTTCCTGGTAGGTTAAAACTGTGTACTGGACCGAGACTCGAACTCGAGACCTTTGCCTCTCGTAGGCAAGTGCTCTACCATCTTTTCTCTTTCATTTTCTTCCGTTTTGTTCGTTGCATTTGGTCTGGGCGGACGTCACAAGACATCCGTTCAAGTTGAGAGTTGATTCGTTTACTCAGTTTTTTATTACAGAGGGCGAGCAGCCTTCTGAACGAACACACTGAGCTACAGTGCCAGCGCCATCTGAGCTACCCAAGCAGTACCCGCAGCCCATCCTCACAGCTTTACTTCTGTCAGTACCTCGTCCCCTACCTTCCAAACTTCACAGAAGCTCTCCTGCGAAACTTGCTGAATTAGCATTCCTGGAAGAAGGGATATTGAGGAGACATGGTTTTGCCACAAATCGTTCAAATGGCTCTGAGCACTATGGGACTTAAAAGCTATGGTAATCAGTCCCCTAGAACTTAGAACTACTTAAACCTAACTAACCTAAAGACATCACACAACACCCAGTCATCACGAGGCAGAGAAAATCCCAGACCCCACCGGGAATCGAACCCGGGCGCGGGAAGCGAGAACGCTACCGCACGACCACGAGCTGTGGACGGTTTTGCCACAGCCTGGGGGATGTTTCCAGAATGACATTTCACTTTGCAGTGGTGTGAACGCTGATATGAAACTTCTTGGCTGATTAATACTGTGTGCCGGACCAAAACTCGAACTCGGGTCCTTTTCCATTCGCAGGCAAGTGCTCTACCGTCTTTCTTTCTTCTTTTTTTCGTTATTGCTCGATGCATTTGTGAATAAACTACCAAATAGAAAAATTTGAATTTTTTTTACATATAGAGTGGTTTAGTATTGCAGTTATGACAGAGGGATTTTGGAGTATTTTTTCTAGTTTCCCTCCAATTATTTTTTTCTTAATGACCCAAATAATTGCTTTATAATTAAAGTGAAATGAAACTACTGAACATATTGCTAAATGGCTGTGTTACAATGTAAGTTTGACCACTAGGAGTGCTGTATAAAAATTTCATCTCTCTAGCTTGAGTGGATTTTGAGAAAATGTTCCTTATATTCGAAAAATTCTAATTTACTGGAAATGGCTATCAAAGTTTCTCAATACATTCCCGCACTATAGGATGGATTATCAGGGTCTTCTTCTTCATCCTCCAAAAGCTTCCTCTTCTGTCTTCTTTTCTGGCCTGTTGTTCCATCATACTTCATATGCCTTTCTCTTCTTTCTGCTCCTCTTATCCTTTCTCTGTCAATATTTCTTAGTGCTCGTACAGTGTTCACCCCAGCTGTAAATCCTAATGCCTTCAGAACTTCACACTTCACACTGTTCCCTTGGTTGTAGGTTGCTATTGCATCATAAATGCCAAAGTGCAGTGTTTTTATGCTTACAAACACCCTCTTAGGAATCACTTTCCAAATCAAATTGTTTACACTCTCATTAGGATTCTGCATCTTTCAGTGTAGACATTTGTGTAACAATTCTGGCTGTGCTAAGTCACGAAAACTTGGTTTTATTGAATTTATCACAGCTGCTGGCAAACCATGTTTGTGATCATAGTCCTTTTTTGCATTATATTTGCACCAGGAATCTTTTGGGCACAGGCAGTGTTGAGGGTATTCATTGGAAGAGGCAGTATGAAGGAACAATGCCCACACTGCTTTTCGCATGTCACTAACGTTACTAGTATTTTGCCTTGTAGCATACCCATAGTATCCCTGTAGACGTTCAATCATCTCATCAGTAAGCCTGCCTCTCCCTCCTATTGTCTTTCCATCACTGAGCTTACTTGAACCCAAAGTTGGTTTGAGCCTTCGAAGCTGTGCACGCATACGCTTTTGCACATGCCCAATGCATTCCAAATTTTCAACTACAAATTCATTTCCATATGGTTTCAGTTCCTCTACAGTCTTGAAACCTTTGGAGTCCCCAGGGTGGTATTTGTACCTAACGTTGTATCTGGGAACTGAACGTTCAAAAATTTGTTTCACTCCATCCATTTCCATTTCTCCACTTGATCCACTAAAATTTGCCTCACAGGTTCCACTGTGCTCTCCTTTGATTTTATTTTTGCACCTACTATGTTTTGATAGTACTGCAACATCTATCACTTTTGCACTATCACCACAAGTAGCAGTTACAACCCCATTCAGGGATTTATGACCCCTCTTTTGCCAGAAACCATCTAATGCCACTGCCAAATCCCTAGAACCGCCGTTCATTTCTACAGATTCCTCCACTGCTTCCTTCATGGTTTTCAAAGCCACATCTTCAACAGAGGATCCTACCAGTTCACAGTAGTACCCAAATTTGCTTGGAGGCGATGGCAAGTTCATAATACCACAAAACAGTTTACCAGCAGCAGACCCTTTTCCAATGGATCAAAGACCATACACAAGTCGAACATTCACATCAAACACTCTAGATCGTCCATTTTCACCAAATAGACTGGCATGTGAACTGTAGAAAGTCACTTGATACTTTCAACATGCTCAGATTATCTTCATCTCACAAGCTAAACCAAAGTGCTTTGTTATCTCTAGTCCCACTCCTACACTTGAACACATTTTGCACAGAACACTTTCTTTCAGCACAGAAGATAATAATCCAATATTCAGTACTTCGTTAATATCATCACTGTCACTAACATATTCACGAAATCTGTCACTTCCACCAGTCAGCTTCTTGCTAGAAGATGTCACAGGGCTATGGCCGGCCATGTGTTGCTTAGCAGAAGAATGCACTGTTTCAGTAATTGTAGTATCGCAACTTGCTATTAGTGTTAATTTTCTTTTCCCTACGTTCTTCCTCTTCTTATATACACGGTTACTAAAACGTGGCATTGTAACCAGAACAAGAAGTATAATATTACCAACAACAGGCGCAACACTGA
Organism: Schistocerca piceifrons; assembly: GCF_021461385.2. NCBI lineage: Eukaryota > Metazoa > Arthropoda > Insecta > Orthoptera > Acrididae > Schistocerca > Schistocerca piceifrons. The sequence continues at coordinate 310,247,387 of NC_060139.1, read as the reverse complement.
ACTAATTCGAAACGGTAAACAGCAAAGAAACGATGTTCCGCGCTCTTAGCGCTTCATTTGTCACAGAAAACAATGTAGCCAACCCTTGCACACTCGCTGTATGCGTAACATAAGGCGCTGTATGCGTAACAGGCTGAGAAAATCCCAAGCAGTTCGACAGGAAGTCACGAGAGGGTGTTAGATGCATTCAGCAGCCGCCCATTTCCTCTGCAGGCGTGGGGGAAAATGGTAATAACTCCACTTCTAGGGCGAGTAGAACAATAATTCAAAGTTTACATTAAAGAGGAATGTTCCAATTAATTTTCGGTAGCAAAAAAAAAAAAATCGTAATTTTTTGGATTTGACCACCTCCAGCTCCCCTTAACTCAGTTCTTCATTATGAGAGCGAGCAGCCCTCTCACCGAACACGCTGAGCTACCATGCCGACCCCATCTGAGCTACCCAAGCACGCCTCAAAGCCCGTCCTCACAGCTTTACTTCTGCCAGTACCTTGTCTCCTACCTTCCAATCTTCACAGAACCTCTCGTGCGAAACTAGCAGAACTAGCACTCCTGGAAGAAAGGATATTGCCGAGAGTACTTTGCTCGTGAAAGGCAAAGGTTCCGAGTTCGAGTCTCAGTCCGGCACACAATTTCAATCTGGCAGGAAGCTTCATATCGGCGCACACTCCGCTGCAGCGGGAAAATCTCATTCTGGAATCATCCCCCAGACTCTGGCTAAGCCGTGTCTCCGTAAAATCCTTTCACAGGAGTGCTAGTTCTGCAAGATTTGCAGAAGAGCTTCCTTGAATTTTGGAAGGGAGGAGACGAGATACTGGCAGAAGTAAATCTGTGCTGACTGGGCGTGAGTCGTTCTTGGGTAGTTTAGTTTTTAGAGCACTTGCCCGCGAATGGCAAAGGTCCGGAGTTCGAGTCTCGGTCCAATACACAGTTTGAATCGGCCAGGAAGTTTCATATCAGCGTACTCTCCACTGCAGAGTGAGAATCTCATTCTAAATAAACTCTTGCTTGCTACATACCAAATGTATGTCACCCTTGCATTGTTAGTATATATGTGACACCATAGTAAGTGTTAAAATACGCACATTGTTCTAGCAACAGAATTAGTATAGTTTAATTATGTCATGATATTGTCTGTAAGCACTACAAAGCACGATTATAGCTTAGTATTCGAATTAAATCTCTGAATATGAGATACTTGAATGTTTGACAAATTCTCCAATGCATTGCTCAAGAACAAAAGCATATCAACACTACATTACCCTGCATTATTAGTGTGACGTTACTATAACACTACCTTAGTGCAATGAAAGTTGCAAAATCGGAGTATGTCCACCTGCTACACATCGATATTTACGTTTTTTTATCTACTTTTTTCCACAGTGTTACAAAGACCATATAATAGAAATGAGGCTGGACAACAAGCACACTGCAGTATGAAAAGCTATTGCTATAAATAACAGCCATCCAAACATCATGCCCCACAGCACATATCTGAATTACTGAATGAGGAAATACAGCCACCGTATACACACCAGCAGAGGCAGCACAGTGATGAGCTATCTGATGTAGAACAACTGTTCCTGAACATTGAGCTCTCGTTATCGTTTACTTCAGCACCTCTTGTCAGACTGCTACCATGTCAAATATCACCTATTAAGGTGATGTTATTCTGTGTAGCGTGCAATATAAATGTGTGTAATTAAAGGTTTATGCTCAGACCACAGGTTCAACCTAGTGGTAAAGATTGAAAATCCTCCATATAATGATATCAATGCAGTGCTTTCACACAACGAATGATGTGTATTATGTCACAATTTCTCAGCTATCTACACTCCTGGAAATGGAAAAAAGAACACATTGACACCGGTGTGTCAGACCCACCATACTTGCTCCGGACACTGCGAGAGGGCTGTACAAGCAATGATCACACGCACGACACAGCGGACACACCAGGAACCGTGGTGTTGGCCGTCGAATGGCGCTAGCTGCGCAGCATTTGTGCACCGCCGCCGTCAGTGTCAGCCAGTTTGCCGTGGCATACGGAGCTCCATCGCAGTCTTTAACACTGGTAGCATGCCGCGACAGCGTGGACGTGAACCGTATGTGCAGTTGACGGACTTTGAGCGAGGGCGTATAGTGGGCATGCGGGAGGCCGGGTGGACGTACCGCCGAATTGCTCAACACGTGGGGCGTGAGGTCTCCACAGTACATCGATGTTGTCGCCAGTGGTCGGCGGAAGGTGCACGTGCCCGTCGACCTGGGACCGGACCGTAGCGATGCACGGATGCACGCCAAGACCGTAGGATCCTACGCAGTGCCGTAGGCGACCGCACCGCCACTTCCCAGCAAATTAGGGACACTGTTGCTCCTGGGGTATCGGCGAGGACCATTCGCAACCGTCTCCATGAAGCTGGGCTACGGTCCCGCACACCGTTAGGCCGTCTTCCGCTCACGCCCCAACATCGTGCAGCCCGCCTCCAGTGGTGTCGCGACAGGCGAGAATGGAGGGACGAATGGAGATGTGTCGTCTTCAGCGATGAGAGTCGCTTCTGCCTTGGTGCCAATGATGGTCGTATGCGTGTTTGGCGCCGTGCAGGTGAGCGCCACAATCAGGACTGCATACGACCGAGGCACACAGGGCCAACACCCGGCATCATGGTGTGGGGAGCGATCTCCTACACTGGCCGTACACCACTGGTGATCGTCGAGGGGACACTGAATAGTGCACGGTACATCCAAACCGTCATCGAACCCATCGTTCTACCATTCCTAGACCGGCAAGGGAACTTGCTGTTCCAACAGGACAATGCACGTCCGCATGTATCCCGTGCCACCCAACGTGCTCTAGAAGGTGTAAGTCAACTACCCTGGCCAGCAAGATCTCCGGATCTGTCCCCCATTGAGCATGTTTGGGACTGGATGAAGCGTCGTCTCACGCGGTCTGCACGTCCAGCACGAACGCTGGTCCAACTGAGGCGCCAGGTGGAAATGGCATGGCAAGCCGTTCCACAGGACTACATCCAGCATCTCTACGATCGTCTCCATGGTAAAATAGCAGCCTGCATTGCTGCGAAAGGTGGATATACACTGTACTAGTGCCGACATTGTGCATGCTCTGTTGCCTGTGTCTATGTGCCTGTGGTTCTGTCAGTGTGATCATGTGATGTATCTGACCCCAGGAATGTGTCAATAAAGTTTCCCCTTCCTGGGACAATGAATTCACGGTGTTCTTATTTCAATTTCCAGGAGTGTATATGTGCAACGTTCAATGGTTCAGCACCTCATGAATTACTATATACCTACTCAGTTAAGATATATATAGCAACTGTAATTCCGAGGAGTGCACTCATATTCAGAAATCAACATACAGAAAAAAACGTTGTGTGTGTCATAGTGTCTTTTGTAAAAAAATTTTGATGATTTTTGTGTTTATATACAGATCATGTATGGTTTGTCATCACCACCTGATACCGCTAAAGAATTTGGTGCATATCTGTATATATATGTACACCTCTCTAAATACGAAGACTATATTCAGAAATAGTGTTCTTAACATTTCATATACTAGCAAAGCTCTCATGTCCTGTTTCTCAAGTAACAGTAGAGCAGTAAGAGATCAGACAACATCCTTTCTATGACAGCATCATTGATGAGGTAGCACAAATGAGCTAATATATGTCATAGGAACCTACCTAAGTCTAAATGCTTCATGGCACCATTAGTTCTGTTAGAAATATATTGCAAACAACTGTCTCAGCAGTTGACAGCGTCCAATGAACACTCACCACTCCAGCAAGGTCTGCCTGTTAGAAGTTGCAATTGCTCCATAGATGAAAGAGTGAGGCTGTCTCCTCTCTCTCTCTCTCTCTCTCTCTAACACACGCACAAATACACACACACACACACACACACACACACACACACACACACACACACATTGGTGTTCATTCTACCATCTCAGCATTTGGTGCTCGATATGCCACTAGCATCGCATTGAATGTGGTATCCTTTTCTCTACAATGTTATATGTGTCGTTACAGAATTGGCGGGGACATTAATCCAAACACTCCACTAGCCGAATTGTGTGTGACAGAGCATTATCCTATTACAAATGGTAGCCAGTATTACTATAATTAATGTCCACCCTCAGGTTTCATATCTTAATTAACGGTATTAGCTGCAAAGTATTGAGTATTTCCTGTAATTTGCTGCAATTTAAGATGATTTTCGCAAGTCACCCTATCTAAGTACAACGCTGAAACTATCACTTCGAGGTGACTCATCCTTGTGTATAACATCACTATGAAACTGCCCCTACTAGACTTAAAATGATGAAAAAAAATCACTCAACACTCAATCACACACACACACGCGCGCGCGCGCGTGCGCGCGCCTCTTGACAACACAGTACATGCACAAATAATCTCGTTATGTCATCACTAATGCATGTATTAAAATGAGCACATCATCCTATTGACAACATGACATTTCTATATCAAATACACTGTGTTCACTGGAATAATGACATCATGACGTCATGACATTCTCTCTGTAAGCACTTCATCAAAAATAACAATCTTCCGTTGCTGTAAATGTTAAGCAAATAGCGTTGTGATATTTAAACAATTAAACCCTTGATTTGTACAAAGTGTAATATCCTCAGACACCGCTACAATCGTGTAAAAGCAGTCAACAGGACATTACACCAGCAAGGGGCAGAAGCTGTGATCACAAGTTGCCCATGGTCGTCTATGAGACGCCATGGGTAATGGGAGATGCCAATAGGAAACAGGCTGCATCTTTACAGAACTGTCAATAACCACACTATGCAAGTAGCCTTAAAAATGCTCTAAATTATTTTTGTCATCATTTCTCTAAATACTGATAACATTTCCAGTTAGGAGTCGTTATTAAATTCATCACATCACAAGTTGCTAGTCATCCATTACATTACTATTCCTTAGTTATTTTCCTACGATTTCCACATATATTATGGCATCCTACATTAAAGAATTTCCGCAGTAGTATGGGAGCATATTGATTGTTGGATTTACCTAACACCATTTGCGAGGCTAGAAGGAAAGAGAATGACTGAGAGTGGTATAAGGTACCCTCTGTCATGTCCACAGAACAACTTGCAGAATATGTATGTCGATGTAAATGTGAAAGTAAGTGTGTTCTAAAGTTTTCGGGAGCCACAGCCATAAATGACATCATATTATGACGGGGAGGGACGAACTCGTAACACACACCACATCAAATTCCAATTGTGATACAAATTCTAGCAAGCCTCGATGCTGCTGCTACCGAAATATACGCTTAATAGCAAGTCCATAGCCACATCTTTCGGTTTTTCAAAATGGGTTGAAGCCCCTCGACGCCCACACCGGCATGATGGCCAACGCAAAAGGTCTACTGCCTTCTCTGCATACTAGTTAGTTTTCACTAAGTGAGGTTTCGGAGGATGTGGGTACTGCGATGTTTCATACGTCGGATTATGATTAACCATTGATACAAGCTCATCTGAGATAGATTGAGTCGAAAGTTGAACGAAGGATAGCGGTTTGAAGGGCAGAGGAAAAAAAAGTACCAAGGCAAGAGCCAAGGGAAAAACACCTCTGCAATAGTTGGGTCAGGCTGTAGGAGCAGTAGCGGCTTTCTTGCTGCCTGTGACAGGTCATGCAAGGGTAGGCTTTGTTAGTAGTGGGTATCGTGCAGGCGGATACCTTTGACATTGTGGAGCGGAGTTACTCAGAGGCTACAGCTGGGTACTGGTGTTGGCTTCTCAGTCAGCATCAGAATGCCTGTAACAGTTGGGTTCATCATAGTTTAGTGTCTGATATGTCATATATCGGATCCACAGTGTTGGTGGTTTGTTTGTGCATTAGTGTGCGAACTTGTCAGCTTCCCTACTGTAGTCTGTTGGTCGACTTAAATAACAACTGGCATATCCAGCCAATGTTGCTGATTTGCAAGGGCTTGCCGATTTTGACGCTTGTGAGTGTGTGTTAACTCATCAAAAGTGGTTATGCCCTAGCTAGTAGTGTCTTTGACCGCTTATGCTTCCACCTATGGTTGTGAACATAGTTTCCCAGAGTAAAGATGAAAGGAGTGTCTCGAGTTCCTGTATAATCGTGTGGCGAATTTTTGGATACTTCCTTGACAGTTTCAAACCGGTATTCATTGTGAAGATCCACAGTGCGGGTGTAACGTGAAGCATTGCTAATGATGTGTAGCACTTTGTTCGGTATGATCTTCACGTGGCGCAGGCGTGTAGGAGCTGTGTATCCCCAAAAGGGTGCTGCGTACATGATCAGAGGTCTAATCAGTGTCATGTATATAGACCTCGACACCCTCCTATTCAGTGTACTCTCCGTGTTGAGAATTGGGTAGAGATATCTGAGCCTCACGTGCGCTCTGTTGGCAACATATTCTATGTGTAAGTGTGTATATGTAAGTTTTCGGTCCAGCCAGACATTGAGGTATCTGACCTTCTCTCAGAAACATATTGGGCATGTAGTGTACCTGTCTCCAGTGTTTGACGTTTGCACAGTAGCTTTGGTCTGCATGTGATCAGAACTGCTTCGCACTTGTCGATGTTTACTTTAATACGCCATCGTTCCAACCAAGGTCGGCAGTTCCGTCTGAATTCGTGAATTTGTGTTTGACGGTTTTCAGTCTTGCACAAAGATGGCTGTGTCATCTGCGTAGATGGCTAACGTTGTGTTTTGTGTTGCTAGAAAGTCATTAAGGTAGAGGTTGAAGAAGGTGGACTCCAGAATGCTTCCCTGGGGTACTCCAGCTGGAATACCGTGTTGTGTCGATTACTTGCCCTGCATGTCAGTATTGAAACGTCTGATCGTGAGATATGAGTGTATGAGACATACGAGTCCATCAGGGAAACCAGCATCGCTTAGTTGAGCCTCCACCGCCTCATCAGTTTGTTGCATGTTGTTAAATTCGTGTGCGTCTGGAATATGACTATCAAGCATTTCCTTGAACAGTATCCAATTCGTGCACTTGTGGGTCAGTATTCCGAGTGGTTCTGTGTCCTGCAGTGTTTCTTCCGTGTGTAGTATTACAGGCATGTGGTCTGAACCCAGTTCGTTTTCAACCATAAGGTTAAGTGTGCATGTGATGTCTTTGGTGAGGGCTATGTCTAACATATCTGTTCTGAGTTGGGCCTGTGCTGGCACGTACATGGGGATGTCCAGACAAAGTATAGTTTCGACCTAGAGCATGTTCATAAAGTTTCTTGCCATTGGAGGTACATATTCGTGGATTCTAGTATGGGAGTTTTGTGTTTAGACCTCCAGTAGCGGTAACCTGTGGTGCTATGCTGAGAACGGTGCTGATATCACGTGTTACTATGTTTTTAGGTGGGTTAAATAGCGATACCAGTGCGGCATTAGCTTTGTTGAACTTGATCCTGATGGCCGTAGCCTCTAGTCTCAAGTGCAGGTAGCCCGATGTTCGCGTGTTCTGTGTCTTTGTGTGTGACAATGGCTGTGCCACCCCCGTTCCTTACCGTCCGCTCGGTCGGTACGATAGACACAATAACCTGGGATGTTCTGCTGTTGGTGAGGCGTAAGCAGTGTTTCGTTCATAAGGGAGATTCGGATACCCTTTGGCTCCTTGAACACAACCATTTTGGTTCTTTTGTTTACGATCCCATTGCATTACAAAACAGGATATGTGAGTTAGTGTTTGTGTTTGCGTTTCGGGTCTGGTGTGGCGTGTTATCCATAAGAAAAGAAAGAAACGGAGAAACATATATCATCAGAAGAAATGGATTTGCCGACCCAGATATCGGCAGCGAGAGTTAAGACGGAACATGTTTATTCACCAGACCCAGGAACCTCGATGGTTAATTTGCTACCAACAGAAGCTACAGAAAATAATGTTCAAGAGAGGGTCCCAAATGTGCAAAGCGGGAACGTTAAGGTTCCATCATTTTGGATCACGAGACCGCAGCTTTGATTGATACAGGCTGAGTGTGTTTTTCAGCAACGCAAAGTGTTCGCAAACAGTGATAAATTCAATATAGTGGTCACACATGAGCTTGGAAGTTACAAAAGAGACAGAGGATATCTTGGGACAACAGAACCACGTCACGCTCAAGGAGACACTCATACACTGATGTACATTATCACTGGAGCAACGTTTACGAAAATGTTTTGCCGAAGACTGTATGGAGGACAAGAGCCCATCGCAGATACTCAGAACCCTTCGCACTTTGGCTGCACCGAATCTTCTTCTTGAGCAGTCCTTACAGGTGTTATGGTTACAAAGACTTCCAGTCAACAACTTTATTTCCGTGACAAACGCTCCGTTACAGGACCGCCAGACATTGTCGCAAACAGTTTAGGGCAGGCCTCTAAGTGTGCAACAATCAACAGTAGGCGAGAAGAGGGTACTGAGACAGGAAACAACGAGAATAGTATGAACACCGTAGCAAACACGAAGTATTAACGAATTTCCAGCATGCTAATATGACTGCAAGTCAGGAAAAAAAGTACAACGGAAAACTAGCCAAAGTTGCAAATTTCACATTTTTTATTTATTCGACGGCTAGTTTAGAGCCGGGACCCATTTTCAAATCATCTTACATGACAGAAAACCAAACTTACAATCACGTACAGTACAGGTATTACCAAATTTTTAAGCACACGCCAAAAATATAGAATGTATTGTTTCAAGATTTCCGTATCAGATAGTGTGCGCTGTTACTGTTCTTTTGCACTTCATAATACGTATATATTTTTGAGATGGTATTTTTGGAAATACCAATTTGACTATCTTGTACGTAAATCTTGTAATGATACACATTGAATTTTAGCATGTGCTTAAAAATTTGATAATAGCTGTACTGTATATTATTATAAATTTGGTTTTTTGTCGTGTAGGATGATTTGAAAATGGGTTTTGGCCCGAAACTAGTCAAGTAAATTAAAAAAAGTGAAATTTGTAACTTTGGCTGGTTTTCCGTTGTACAGACGAAGAATTCACATTTACAACGCATGCCTACAGGATACACTGTCGAACAGCTTGTCAGCACAAGTGTCCAAGCTCACTCTGCAAGTAGCTATGAGATATATAGTTACAACTGGATGAAGAGGAAGAATACTGAACCACAAACACCGATGGGACAATGGTGCTGGAATTGCAAATGTTTTTGGGACCTTGCTCGCCAATGCACTCAACCCTACAATAACCCAAACTGCAAAGACGAGCGTTAAATGACCCTAACGCTCGTCCGCAAACACACAGGCGCCAGGAACGGTATAAAATACGCGTAAATACAAATGCGATGTTGACCTCCAGGTATAGTTTCCAATGAATGGTTGTGCATGACTATGCTTCGGGTGAGAAATTTCTGATGGACACAGGGTCAGAAATCAGTGTCTATCCAAGAAAGGCTACAGACACAAGAACAACTCAACACAACATGTATTGACAGCGGCCAACAATTCGAGAGTTCCGACATACGGTGAGAGATAACTGGAATTGCAACTGAACCAAAACTTTCATCCTAGATATTTGCAGATGTACCTAGTCCTATCATAGGTGCATATTTTCTCTGCAATTATCGCCTCAAGCCAGATTTAGTCAACTGTCGATTGGTGCCAATTCATACAGGAGAAGCAATGTCTACAATTGGTTCCGAGTTGGGATTCTTACAGTGCGAGGTGCCCACGGCTTGCCACGTGAAGATGTACGGTACCTCTTCTGCTCCAGGATTCAATGCTGTGATTCCGTACCCGCAATGACAAGGACCAAACATGGGTGCACCACGCAAAAAGAACCCCAGAAGGCAATGCAATTCAAGTTGATAGGCAACGTTTCAGCACTATCCGCATACGCCCCATTTCACAAATTCCTACAAGAGTTCCCAGGACTTATGGAACCTGCAAATGCCACTAGCAAATGCAAATATTGAACACATGATATCTGTACAAGTCAAGGGCAACCTGTCTCCTGTAATCTGTGATGCCTGGCTCCAGAGAAGCGACTCGCAGTGCAGGCAGAGTTCGATCAGCTGCTGAAAACAGTTATTGTAACCAGTTCTGACAGAGCAGGGTCATCACCAATTAATATGATTCCAAGAAAAGATACATCCTAGAAGATGTATGGCGATTACAGAGCACTCAATGCACGGACAGTTCTCGACCGGTACCTCATTCCTTACATGATGGACTTCAGCAATACAATTAGTGCCGAGACAATATTAAGTGTGACAGATGTGCAAAAGCATATTCTTAAATTCCCATCGCTACAGTGGATATTAAAAAACAGCAGTGATCACACCTTTTGGATTTCTCGAATACTAGTTAATGCCATCCGGTCTCAGGAACGCTGAATAGACATGGCAGATGTTCATGCAGAAAGCACTACAGGAGTTGCCATTGGTGTTTTGTCACATGGATTACATTTTAATATTTCCTACTTTGGTACATCAGCATGCGGATCATCTGTGACAGCTTCTCTGCTGGCTACAAGTTTATGGCATCATTATTAATGAAGCGAAGTGTGTCTTGGGATTACTTAGCATCATCAGCAGGGTTGACACCATACCTGAACTGGTCGAAGCCGTACAGCAAGTGCATCTTCCCAGCATATACAAAGCCCTTCGCAGATTTTTGTCATGCTAAATTATAATAGATGTCATCTGTCTGGGCTAGCAGTAACCTAAGAGCCACTCACAATGTTGCTCACCTCAAAGAATACTACAGGCAACCGAAACATTCCATGGACTTTTGAGGCTGAGACAACATGCCGAATTTTTTAGGCTGAGACAACACGCCAGGGGCTCAAAGAACGTCTTTCATGAGCAATGCTGCTATGACATGCAAAACCAGGAAGTGCTTGTAGCTGTTACGGTAGATGCAACCCAGACAGTGGTAACCAGAAACCTGCAACAAAAGACAAATGGTAAGTGGCAGCTGCTTGCATTCTTCTCTAAGAATTTGACGCAACGACAACGAAAATGAAGCACCATTGGCTGTGAACTGCTTGCACTGTACCTGGCAATCTGGCATTTTCGCACAGCTGTAGAGTGGAGATATTCACAATCTTCGTGGACCACAAGCCCCAAGTTGCCATTTTTCAACCAACCACAGAGCTTACACCTCCGTGTCAGTACAGGCACTTGAACATGCTTGTATAACTCAATTTACAACAGATGTGCGGCACCTACCACGAAAGAAGAATGCGGTCGCAGATCACATGTCAAGGAACTGTGCCACTCTATGATCTATTCACTGAGACAAGTTAGCAATCGAGCAGCATGTCAGTTCTTTTCTACATAGTCTTCTCCAGGAAGGAGTAATTTAAAATGGAATGAACATATAAAATTAATTGTTGGTAAATGAGATGCCAGACTGAGATTCATTGGAAGACTCATAAGGAAATGCAGTCTGAAAACAAAGGGAGTAGGTTACAGTACACTTGTTTCCCCACTGCCTGAATACTGCTCGCCGGTGTGGGATCCGTATCAGATAGGGTTGATAGAAGAGACAGAGAAGATCCAATGGAGAACAGTGTGCTTTGTTACAGGATCATTTAGTAATTGCGAAAGCATTACGGAGATGATAGATAAACTCCAGTGGAAGACTCTGCAAGAGAGACGCACAGTAGCTCGTTATGGGCTTTTGTTGAAGTTTTGAGAACATACCTCCACCAAGGAGTCAAGCAGTATATTGCTCCCTCCCATGTATATCTCACAAAGAGGCCATGAGGATAAAATCAGTGAAATTAGAGCCCACACAAAGGCATATCGACACTCTTTCTTCCCACGAATGGTATGAGACTGGAAAAGAAGGGAGAACTGATAGAGGTACTCAAGGTACTCTCTGCCACACCGTCAGGTGGCTTGCGGAGTATGGATGTAGATGTAGATGTAGATGTAGAAGGGCTCATGGGGATTGTAACTGAAATGAGCACCATTTCCAGAAGTCTCAGAACGAATTTGGTGTGACGTGGCAAGAAGTCAACACCACTTCTATATTCCATAACCTCTTCGCTAGAAGGTTTTTGAAATGCTGCACAATCTAACACACCAAGCTGTGCAAGTTACAGCTAAGATGGTCACTGGCAAAGTGGTGCAGCCCAAGGTGCAGAGGTTCTTGGGTGTGGGCATGCATGAGTTTAATATGTCAGTGAAACAAGACTGGAAGGCATGTGTTCATACCGACTGCTCATTTTTTGATACATGCAGACAGGTTTTCGCATTTCCATGTGGACATTGTTGGTCCATTTCAGAGCTGTACTGGACAACAGTATTTGTTAATAATCAATGACCATTTTGCATACAATGACAAGTGGCATATACAAGAATTCAAAAATCCAAAAGGCGTAAATATGTTGGTATTAGGAATGTCTTCTATTTCCATTGGAATCTGGGGATACACATTTTGACAGTTCGTAATACTGAATATTGAAGCACCATGCAACGAGTGAGCTAAGTCCTGTATTAGGAATTGGATACTATCTACTTTTGTTCTGGCATTCAGTGCCCTGTAGTCCCCATACATTCTGTATGTGTCGCTCTTCTTAGGCACTAAATGGATGAGTGAGGCCCATGCATAACCTGATTTAATAGTTCTACAGCAGCTGCTTTTGTGATGTGTAACTTAGCTGGAGTTAGAGGTCGTGCATTCTGGAAGACTGGAGGTCCTGCAGAAGTGTTTATTCTGTCAATGGTTCCGTCTCTAATGCCATATTGTGTTTGGAGTGTAGAAACACTAGATGAAAGGCAGTTAACATTAGAAAGGTGAGAAGATCCACTGATGTTACAGTCACTGACATGTATAGGCTCCTTGCCTACTGTATGAAGTCCATGGTTGAGTAGAGTGCTTATAATCACCAACAATTCCAGATGGGTGATACATTCTGCCTCTTTCCCTAACCATTTGAAATCCTTGTTACCTCCATTATTCACAAAATCTAACTCCAACAATGATTCATTGTGTTTCTTGTCAGGGTATTTACATTCTTTGTCCTCCTCAGAGAATCCACTGAAGTTGATTGTCATAATCTTTAATTTATGTAAGATAGTCTGAAGATGAGAACAAAGAAGTGGGCAATGTTTGGTGTCAGAAATTTGGTTAATCCTTAACAGTGAGAACTAATGTTTGACCTCAGCTAGTCCACTGTGTATGTCATGCAAAGATTTGTGTAACACCAAAATTTCGTCCTCTAATTTTGCACATTCCATTTTCATGTCTATGTACATCTGCTGCACTGTAGCCAGCTGTCAAGTTAGTGAATGCCATGAGTCTTTAAATTTTTATCACAAGTATCTCAGTTGTGAGGTATTCAATCTGTTAAATTTGGACAAAGGTGGAAATAAAGGAGAAAACTCTCTCTCAACAGTGTGATATCTGCCACCATGAATGTCCATACACATAGTGTGCCCAGACCTAAGTAGACACTGCAATTGGTAGTACGATACATCTTAATAGGTGTGTCATTTGCTGCCTGGAGCTGTAGAAGGGATACTGAAATTGAAGGTCTGGTAGCTGTTTTTGGGATTGTACTTATTTCAGAGCCCATGTTGTCAAGACAATACTGATGATACTGATCTGTATTTCTATCAAGAACATATAAATGTCCACTATGCTTGGACCCATCAGGCAAACTGGTTTGACTTCTGAGCGTAAGCATCTTAATAGGTGTGTCATTTGCTGCCTGGTTGTACCACCTACAAAGATGATCTGGCGTCATCTTTGGTGGAGATTTTATATGACAAATGTGTAACACTTCTGGCTGACTTTCTGTTTCCGTCTCCATGTCTGGTGGATTGTGAATTATCAGCTTCAGTTACTAGGATGAAACAATCACTCACATCCATACACTCCCTCCTCAGCCATATGGCTTGCAGCAGGTATTTGTCCACAAAGCTTTGAGATATTGTTGCCACATAATGTTGTATAATGACAGGATCCAGGCAGCCCAACAACCGTGTGATAGACCTCATAAAATGCTACAGAATGATGAACAAACACTTACTATTTTGCTTAATGGCGACCCCTCAACTATCTCTGTTCAGGGGCTTAAACCAGCATGGGTCCTGCTAGATGAAGAAAATGATGACTAGCCCATCAACAAGAGAATCTTACATCTACATCAGATACACGCCATGATGGTCTGCTGCTCTACTCCTACCCCCAGTTAGGGAGTTTGTACTGACATCATAACTTCTTTACACTATCAAGCTGTTTGGTAACACAAAAAGTTGGGGAACTAAAATACAAATTACTATAGTATAAAATTCATGTTTGACCATCAGCTGCATTTTTATTTAAAACCCAACTATCGATTGGTTTCAGTCTCAGACCATTTTCACGGTTAGAGTTAAAACAGTTTAAGCCACAACATCACATCTGTCATTACTTAAACAATGGCCACATCTCATATGTAGACCATGTCATAAATTCCAGTACAACACACAGGACTTTTAAAGCCAAACATACTAATAATACGTGAAACAGAGCGGTACTGTGGAACACTGTGTGAAAGCAGAACTTATATTTCACATTGCTTTGACTGAAGGGGAAGAAAGAATGCTGTCGTAACCAAGCACCTTGCTGGTGTAGGAAAACGAAAAACGAAAATTTATCCATTGTAGCCATGCTTAATCAACGTTGAGAACCAATGCAAGTTCAGTAAAGTTTTCATATAACAACTTAAGTTAACTAAGCCCCCTGAAATAGAAATAAAGTTCTAGTACATTGCTGGAAATTATATGAAATAGCCAAGCAAAAACTGTTCTGCACACAAAATTAAACTCAAATAATGTCAGATTTCTTAACAGTCTTTGCACTGCTCTTGATGAGGTTTAAAAAAGTTGCCCACCTGAAATATTAATTGTTCTGCAACCATACTGGCACCCAGAATTAAAAGTCCATGCAAGTTCACGCAAATCACTCTCCAAACCAACATAGGTTCATACTGTGTCGTCTTCAGAACCATACCGCTGACCTGCTTGGTGTGATTCATGAGGTAGGTCTGCATGTACATTTTACAAATATGTCATGCAAATTGGCTGAACTATGATGAATTAGTCCCTACCACTGTGAAAACAATGTCATAGCCATCTAGTGGTGATTGGCAGAGCCCCTTGGAATCGTCCATACAGATGAAAAGAGTAAGGCCGCTAACTGCTGCACGACACCAGTGTAAGCTGTTGCTATTGGGAGGCTGGAAACTGCTGACTTCCTAAATGATCTGTGATGCCAGATGTTTCAGATATTAAGCTAATAAGAACAGATTTTTGCTACTGAGTAAATGTTAAAGGGGTGTGATGAGAAATGTGGCAAACGTTCACACAGAAAATGTTGCTCACACTGGACTGACACTGGAGTAGGGTGGCTGGTAAGTGCCATAGCTTGTGCCGAACTCTGTTGTGATCAAATATACTGTGCCATTCTGGCACTGCAGTCGGAGAGCTGGCAAGTGCCATAGCTTGCATCAAACTGGCGCTGCAGTTAGCTGGACCAGGTGGTACAGTATCTCATAGCTCCCATTTCAATTCAACTAAGTATAAAGTTTTTACAATTACAATTTTTTTAGTTTACATTATTTCTTATTACATTGTAATTTATGATAAGTCCAAGTTATTAGGGCATTTTCGGATAAGCAACTCCTTGAGTCACTTTTTAAATGTATCCCTGTCAATATCTTAACTTCATTTTGTAACAAGTTATTAAAAAACTGCTCCTTTGACATAGGGGCTTTTCACTGTCAAAGTTAATCTACTGTTAAGCACATGAAAATCTTTCCTATGCCTTGTTCCATAGTTGTAAATATCCACATTTCTTTTTATAATCTTAGTGTCTTGTTTCACAAGCACTATAGTTTCTTGTATATACATGACATAAACTGTGACAATATTGTGTCTAGTTAATAGGGGGTTGCAAACAGTACCACCACAGCACTAATACAGTAGACAAGAAAGGATACGCTAATCCATAATACACAGTCCTTAGGGTTTCAGAATTAAGATACGGTGATAATCTTCTTAGTGCATATATACAGGGTGGTGGTGGTTTTTTTTTTCAGATGTAATCAGCTTGCTGCTTCCATGAAAATCGATCATCTATGCATAAACCCAAGAATTTACAATCTGTACAGGTTTTTGGTAGATTTTCATCAGTCACAATATTTTGTCTGTTTGGACCACTTGGTTTAAAATGAATAATATTAGTTTTTTCTATGTTTACTTTTAGGTTCTCTCTTTCAAAGTGAGCTCTTGCCTTTTCAGTAAAGTCATGTGTCTCTTCCACTAGGCTGGACTCATTCTCTGCATAGCAGACACCAGATGTATCATCTTCATACATAGTGCTTATGTCAAGAGAACTTGGGAAATCATTTACATAGCATATGAATAGGCCTGGACCTAAGATAGAGCCCTGAGGAACACCAAAATGTATATTTCTTATAATTGACCTCCTCCTCTCCAGTATTTCTCCATTAGAGTACAAAATCTCCATGCACTGTTGTCTATCCTTTAAATATGTTCCTAGCAATTGCATGAGTTTTCCAGTGACACCACTCTTCGCAGTTTTTGATAAGAGCACGTCATGATGTACTCTATCAAAAGCCCTTGAGAGGTCCAGGAATACTCCTGCTGCTTGGGATTTTTCTTATATTTTTTCAAGTACATTGTGGACAAATTGTACTGCTGTTGACACGGTACTTCGACCTCTTCTGAAACCATGCTGGAAATCACTTAATATGTCAGCAGTGTTGTAATGTTCAAAGGTTTTTTAACATTATTTTCTCTATCAGTTTGCTGAAAGTTGAGATTAGGGAAATGGGTCTGTAGTTCTGTAAATGTTTTACTTCCCCCTTTTTGAGTATTGGTTTCACTACAGAGTTCAACTTGTCAGGGAACACACCACCTTCGAGAACACAGTTTATTAGATGAACTAGTGGTTTCATTAGTTCATATTTACATTTCTTCAATAGATATGGAGAAATTTCATCTAATCCTGCTGATTTTTTTTTCTGAGGTTATCAGTAAGCTGCAGCATGTCATATGTGCTTCTGTGTGTAGTGTACTGCAGTTCTGTTTGTTACAAGACTCAAATGAGTGCTGTATATCCTGTTTCATAAAGACATCATTTTTGACAGTATCTATGAAGTAATTATTAAAAATATTGCTGACAAGAAGGGGATTATCAAGACGTCATTTTAAATGCCGATTAAATATGGAACTGATGACATCTATGCCTCCTGAGATCTCTCCTGCCATGCACTACTTACATCATTCAAATTATATTAAAATGATGATATTTAGATACTAATGTTAACTCTGCACAGTGGACCACAAACAAAAATATCTCTATGCCAGAAACTCATCCAGCTGTAGATCTTTAGAGCTACTCATGAGAAGCTGGGATGGGTCACTAGTACTATAATAATTTTTAAAGTATTGAATTTTGTATCTGATGGTGTTTGCATTTTGTGTGCCTTTACTGGTGTATCAGTATTTTTTCACACAAATGTACGAAGGGCAATTTAATAAATACTGCACATTATTTCTTTTGGTTACACACTTATACTTTTTCAATATCCCTTTGCTGTCCTTCAGTACAGCCTCACTGCTTCACTGTGACTGAATCCCAACGTCTCAGAAGCTCTGGTATTCCATCCAGGACACAACTTCTACTCATCTGTTGAACGGCTCAGGTAGTGATGGTAGAAAGCTCTTCCAGAGAAAGATAATAGGTTTTATCAACTTCTGGAACAAATCAAAGTCTGGTTGACTCATATCCAGGCAGTAGGGAGAATACAGTAACAATTCCCATACATATTCAGACAGTTTTTGGGCTACAACATGAAAGATGGTGGTGTCTTCCAGGTAGGACACTGCTGTGATAATACCATGCTACCTTGCAGCTTCGGCAGTGTCCGCACGCAGATGACGGCATCTTGTCTTTCACCGGCTACATCGGTAACATTGTGCAGCTTCGGCGGCAAATTCAGAAACTTATCATTGGTTTTCCTGGCCACCTTTTTTGTAGCAGCTTTGTACTTGCAATAGTCACTCCCAGTGTCCATTACATGCTTAATTATGTTTTGACACAAGAGACCAATCAGTGCAACGATACGGTAGTGTGTGCTTGCCTAGATTGGCATTCTTCCGCTCACAGTAGCCAGTCTCATCTACACATGAATTCCAGTTAGGGTCCACAAGTCTATTGCCAAACAATCTAAGTTCATGTCAATGAAAAGTTATACAGTTGAAGTTTCTGTTTATATGTATGTCTGTTTTCTGTTGACCTTGATATTACTTAATGAATATCTTTGTGATACTGTAGGTCTTTGTTTTTAATTTTTCAACAACATGCGTTCTCATTCCCTACAATGTCATTTATTTTGTTGTGAGTTTGATGGAATTAAATTAATTTTATATCAAGTTAAACAACTCATTAGGTGATGCACATGGGGGCCACTTTTTAAGGAATGTCAGATTTCCTTGTGATATTGATAAATGTGGCACCTCTTGGCTGTCGTTTGGCAGATGGAGAACTCCTACCACCATAGGTCAGCTTGCAAACATTGCTAATATGTGGGCAAGCATTGTTGGGGAGAATGTGTGGCCCAACATTGAGCAACTGAGGTTGGGTTTTGTGCAGGTATTCCATGAAGTTATGATAATACACTGCTGTGACACCTGTTCCACATGAGACACTATCTGTCATGATGATTCCTTGGTGTTCTTCAGCAAAAATCATCATTTGCTTGAGATTTGATTGAGTGTGTCGAAACTTGTTTGGGTGTGGAGCATCTGAAGCTCTCCACTCACTGGATCATGATTTCAACTCTGGTTCAAAGTCTCTGATCCACATTTCATCAATAGTGACAGTTCAACACAAGAATCCTTGACCATGGTTGAATAGTTGTTTGAGCAGAGTTTCAACATCCAGATGTTTCTGCTTCTCTTCAGCAGTCAAACAGAGGGGACCCACCTCGAAAAAATTGTTCTCTTCTTCAAATCATTTGTCAGAATACGGAATACTGATGTGGGGGATTTCCCATGGCTTCAGAGAGTTTCCCATAGGTCACACTGCAGTCTTCTTCCCACTGGTTTCTCTGATATTCACCTAAATAAGGTGGGGGGGGGGGGGGGGTGACAAACAGGGTGCACTTTTAGCCCTTATGGCTCTCAGCACTGTATTTCTACTCTAGTCAAGCACCCTTGTTGGTAGATAGTACCAACTGAATTTAACAATTACCGCAAATGGCAGTTTGTATTTGGAGCTGGTTGTTTACCGTGCAGGAATTGGCTTTCCTTTGCAGTGTCAACGTGGACTCTGTTGAACCTGTATTAAGCACTAACAGAAAAGAAAATTATCAGGAAAAGTTAGCTTCAAAGGTAGTAGGTCCTCCCAGACCAGATCTGTTGTCTGAGAAAGTGACAAAATCAAATAAGTGTGACTACAAGTGAACATTTAACAGAGAAGTGTATAATAAGCATTAAGTTCTTGCGTGAGTACACTGTACGAATGCCTGATTTTCAGCCTGGAAGTTAATTCATTAACTAATACATGAATTAGGGGCCTTGTACATTTGTCCAAAAAAATTTAAAAGAGCATGAAAACTTCCACTTACACAAAAATGTGAAATGGGGAGTAGTGAAAACTTAAACATTATTTCGTTCTTACCATAAACTGTACTTAATTACGTGCAAAATAACAAAATTCCACAAAAACAATTCTTCTTTTTTCAGACAAGTTATGCATATGATTATTATTATTATTATTATTATTATTGTTATTCTTATTACTGACAGTGGCTAAAGTTGTATAAATGCTAATAAGCATAATTACCATACAGCAGAGGCTATTAATTTTGCACTCTGATATTTATGTGAATTTAAAAATTTGTAAACACCCAGAATGTATACCTACGAGCCGCCACTGTGTAAGTTACAAATTTCTAAATAAAACTGCCTAGAGCTGGAGTTGATCATAACAACTTTTTTCAGCTTGTGTTATGCTATCTGTAGGACATTTTATACCTTTAGGTATGAAATAAAAGATTTTGCTAACAATATTAAACATCCTCGTTTAACCTAAAGTAAATTTTAAAAAACAATAATGAAGGTCAGTTCTCTTTCAGTTTTGTAATAATGGACAAAATTATTCCTTCACAGCTGTGTTAGAGTATTTAAAACAAAGTCAATAAGATAAGCTGTATGTCCTGATAGTATAACTGAAGTACCCAACTCCTCAAACTGCTGTCTACAACATGGTCAATAATGAGTACTACATACTGCTCTTACAGCACACTATTGACAACGAAAAATTTATTTCCTAATGATGAGCCATTTCAGAACACTATTCAGTAAGACATTATTGAATGAAAATAAGTATAATTTGTTAACATTCTGATCTATTTCTCTATGGCTATTGCAATAATATAACATGTAAAATGAGGCTGTAATGAGTTACTTCACTCTGTTTCTCTAACAGAATTTTCTATCAACATTTATGCGTAACATATTTGAAGATTCTACTATAGTATTAACTTTGCCAGTACATTACAATTGCCATTAGTGTTGCGCAGTTCAGCATGTGGAAATGGGTATGCTTAAAACAACTGCCAGAATATTCTTTTGTCCACATATGCATGTTTAGAGTGCTCAAGTGACCCAAAAAGGGATCTACTTCTGTTTGACGTAAATTAGCTTGGATGTCATGTACAAATATGACAAACAATAGTGGGCCTAAGATTAATCCTTGTGGAAATCCATTCAGACACACTTTTCAGTCAGAAAAACCTATTCTACTTACAACTGCAGACTGCTGCAGCATGGCTTCCTACATCTTTTCTGTGAAGTGTGAATAAGCAATTTTTTATCTATACAGTTTATTTGATATTGCCCCAGTAAGTCTAGAAGAATATTGTAGTTTGCAAGTCAAAACACTTTTGATAAGTGCACAGAGAATACTAGTAATATTTTGCTATTAGCAAATTCAGTTTTCCATTGAAATCATAGGTTTCAGTATAACTTTTATCTTACTCATCAGGAATGTATTTTTACTCCTTAAAAAGAGAATGGAGGTAATTCTCAAAATGTTGAGTGTTGATTCACAATTGGATAATGAGACTATAAGTATTTTGATGGGAAACTAACACAGTAATTATGATGCCAGCCATATTACATAAATTCTCGAAGGAAAACTTAATGACATGACAGCAAATTTTCACTTGAGCTCCATTTAAGAGAGACTGATGATTTCCAATGTGCACATCACCATTTGTTTTCTGGTTTGTAATTGTATGTAAATCCATATATTATCAACAGAAATAAAAGCACTATAATAAACTGGGCTCTTCAGTTATTTGTTGTCATAACAAAACAAATTAAGACAGTTATTTGCATAGCTTTTTATACATTTATTTTTAAATTAAACCTCCACAGTGCCTTTTGACAGCTTTACCCAACTTACAAACCTTAGTCTGAACTAATGGAACATCTAAGCAAAGGTGGTTTTATACTCACTGAAAAAAGATATAAACAGATGTATACGCACAAACCCGAAAGTGATACGGCAGAGGGCACAGCTGATGGTTCATAAGGAGGACACCCCTACCAGATTCACTGTAGATACTAGAAGCAGCCCAGCTTACGTGTTGTTGCAGTAACACCATGAGATATTGAGGAATCATTGCGCATGAGAGAAAAATACTCTATTAGTTAAAATGCTCAAAATTTAGCATAAGAGGTTTAATAAAGAAAGCGGCTTATACAGATATCTGTTTTAATTTTGTCAAATGATGGAGACTCTCACCCTTCATTCTTTCCATAGTGCTTCTCAAGCCTTTGCAGATGTGATTCTTGTTAGGTCATGTTGATCAACACCTACCAGTGAGTTTCTGTGGTTCAGAAACTCTCTATGGCTAAGTACATGACACCACCTATCATCTGAAAAATCTCTTATTTAGTGACTTTTTAAATTTCACTACGAACTTTACATTTACTTGCTGTTCCCTTTTAGTACACGATATTTTCTGGTGGAATGCAATAATATGTGTGTGTAGTAAACTGTGCGCCTACAGCCAGAGTGTTGATCGAACAAAGCTGTAAAATGCTGAAATATGGGGGCAAAGCGGAAGGAAACAGATGCACCTCACATTCCACCCACAACATATAGTTAAGTTTATAATAAGAAAGGATTTCATTCTTTTTGTGTTGAATTTGTTTAATTTACACTTGTACAACAAATGGAGGGCTGCTAATACAGAGAAGCGAAGTCTTACATACATTACAGCAAACAAAAATTATGTGCCTTTTCAAAATATCAGCATCAGTAAAATGTCCTCCTTTCTGTTTCTCATGAGTATTTCAGTAGAGATTTGATTACCATAGAGATCTGAAGTGCAAACTGTTGGAATATCCAAGCTATTCACACATCTACTCCTGAATCTAAACAGACTTGTAGCTGGAAAAAATTTGGAGGCCAATTTTTTGTTGCAGCTATAATTAAGTATTTTGCAGATTTTCAGTCACTAATCGATGGAATCTACTCACTGGCAAAATGTTCAACAAGTTCACTAAACTAAAAAGCTGATTAGATCTTTTTTTTTTTTTACTTTCCATTTTTCTGGGTGCAGAAGAAAATGCATCTGACATCACGGTTCTGCAACACAGAGTATCTTACGACAACAGGCTCAGTCTCTTGTAGAGTGGGCTTAGAGGTGTTTTCTTTTTTGGTGTAGCAATTTACAATGGAAGTGGATATACAACTTTATTCAATGGAAAAAGTGTTTGTTTCTAAACACCACTAAAAAAAGGTTTAGTTCTAGCCATTTCTTCATGTGAATAAATCCCATATTAACTTACAAGGAAAGGTCGCCGGTGGTGGGATCAACTTTATGAAATCCTGCTGTAGGTTAAGAGCCCAAGTTTCAAACCTTGCAGCCATTGACCCTGGTTGGCCCTTGTCTGCAGGTAATAGAAAAAGAAGAAAAAAATATTGGAATTTCACGTGATGCTCTTCACCTTTAACAGAGTATGTTTACCAGACTGGTTGTGTAGTACAACTGTTGATGAACGGTCTCATGTGCAAAAGGTTGTGGGTTCAAATTTTGTTAGGTCCTCTGAAATTTGGATTAAATCTATTCTTTATTCCTATTCCTTTGTCACATCACTTTAATCAACATATTAATGTTTTCAAATTCCTGTCTTTCTTTTTTCTTCTTCCTATCATTCTTTTTCCAGTTGGGATCTTTCTACATGTGGTTTTATTTATTTTTATGCACTGAATTTGATTTAATTTCTTCTGTTGCATACCCTATATTTTTTCCATATTATTGCATTATTTTTTTTGTTCACCATTTTGTTTGAATTTCATTTTATTTATAATCCCTTTTACATTTAAATTTTCATCTGCATTACTTTGGCCATAGTGGAATAAGAACTTATACTTTAGATGGAGGGCAGGAGAGGAGGTACGGAGGGGGGTGGGGGGATGGAGGGGGGGGGGGGGTAAGTAGCGGAAAGGAGAGAAATAAAAATAAGAAGAAATTAAAAGACTGAGTGTGGTGGTGAAATGATGGCTGTGTAGTGCTGGAATGGGTTCAGGGAGGGGGCTGCATGGGTGAGGACAGTGACTAAGGAAGGTTGAGGCAAGGAGCGTTACGGGAACGTAGGATGTATTTCAGGGAAAGTTCCCACCTGCGCAATTCAGAAAAGCTGGTGTTGGTGGGAAGGATCCATACGGCACAGGCTGTGAAGCAGTCATTGAGATGAGGGGTATCATGTTTAGCAGCGTGTTCTGCAACAGGGTGGTCTACTTGTTTTTTGGCCACAGTTTGTCAGTGGCCGTTCATGCGGACAGACAGCTTGATAGTTGTCATGCCTACATAGAATGCAGCAGAGTGGTTGCAGCTTAGCTAGTAGATCACATGACTGGTTTCACAGGTAGCCCTGCCTTTGATGGGATAGGTGATGTTAGTGAACGGACTGGAGTAGGTGGTGGTAGGAGGATGTATGGGACAGGTCTTGCATCTAGGTCTATTACAGGGGTATGAGCCATGCGGTAAGGGACTGGGAGCAGGGGTTGTGTAAGGATGGACGAGTATATTGTGTAGGTTCAGTGGACGGCAGAATACCACGGTAGGAGGGGTGGGAAGGATAGTGGGTATGACATTTCTCATTTCAGGGCACGACAAGAGCTAATCGAAACCATGACAGAGAATGTAATTCAACTGCTCCAGTCCCAGATGGTACTGAGCTACAAGGGGAATGCTCCTCTGTGGCCGGACTGCGGGACTTTGGGAGGTGGCGGCAGACTGGAAAGATAAGGTGCGGGAGTTTGTTTGCGTACAATGATGGGAAAATAATTACGGTCAGTGATGGCTTCAGTGAGACCCTCGGTATATTTTGAGAGGGACTGCTCATCACTGCAGATGTGATGACCACGAGTGGCTAGGGTGTACGGGACTTCTTGGTATGGAATGGATGGCAGTTGTCAAAGTGGAGGTATAGCTGATGGTTAGTAGGTTTGAAATGGACGGAGGTACTGATGTAGCCTTCTCTGAGGTGGAGGTCAACATCTAGGAAGGTGGCTTGTTGGGTTGAGTAGGACCAGGTGAAGCAAATGGGGGAGAAGTTGTTGAGGTTCTGGAGGAATGTGAATAAGTTGTCGTCACCTTCAATCCAGATAGCAAAGATGTCATCAATGACTCTGAACCAGGTGAGGGGTTTGGGATTCTGGGTTTTTAGGAAGGATTCCTCTAGATGGCCAATGAATAGGTTAGCATAGGATGGTGCCATGCGGGTGCCCATAGCCTTACCATGGATTTGTTTGTAGGGAATGCCTTCAAAGGAGAAGTAATTGTGGGTGAGGATATAGTTGGTCATGGAGACTAGGAAGGAGGTTGTTGGTTTGGAATCCATAGGGTGTCTGGAAAGGTAGTGTTTGATAGCAGTAAGGCCATGGGCATTAGGAATGGTACTTACCCCCTCCCCCCTCTGCACCTTCTCTCCTGCCCTCCGTCTAAACTGCAACACTTTACTGTCCGCCACTCCCACAATACTATCCCTCCCCCTCCCCGCCCCAGCCTCCTCCTTACCCCCACCCAGTCGCCACTCCCATCATGCACTGGTGCTGCTGCTCGCAGTGTAGTTTCAGTTATCTGAGACTGTAGACGTGTGTGCAAGTTGCATTTGTGTGAGTGTGTGTGTGCACGTGTGTGTATGTGTGTTTACTGCTGACGAAGGCTTAATGGCCGAAAGCTATGAGTGTGTGAATCTTTTTATTGTGCCTATCGCGACTCAGCATCTCTGCTATATGGTGAGCAGGAACTTTCCTTCTCTGGTATTGTTACATTCCATCCTGGATTCTCCATTATTTGATGTAATTTATACTTTAAATTTTGTATGATGTTAACTATCCAAAAAATGTATGTCTTGTAATGAAAAATACATTTTTGACTATGATAGACAAATAGAAATAATTAAGTTCACATGCGCAAGGGTCTCAAGTGGAAAAGAATGATAGGAAAAAAACGAGCAAGTACTCATAAAAGTCAATATGGTGATTAAAATTATTTGACAAACCAACAGAAATAAAGACATTAGATTTTATCCAATTGATTGAACAAAAATAGTGATCAAAGTTGTTTCAATCAAGATTTCAAAACAAAAATTTCAAAGCACCTGATGAGAATCAAACCCACAGCCTCCCTCACATGAGACCTGTACTTTAACTATTACATTGCACAACCACTCCATTAAGTATCAGTTTTTTAAAGCTGAAGAGAAGAATGCAAAATTCCAAAATTTTGTCGATTACTCGCAAACAAGGGTCCAACAGGGTGAACTGCAAAAGGCTGTGATACCTGGGACCTTAACCTAAGTCATCGTACAGATGCATTGAAAAAGTTGATCCCACCACTGGGGGCCTCTCCTTGTTAGAACAAATGTTCCAAGAAAAGAACAAAAATGCAGGCATTTAAATCCACGTTTCGAGATGTTTATTTTGTGCACGTTAGAAAGACTTTTGGACGGTGACTGCCACAGCTGGCTGACATGGCACTTCACTAAAGCTCTGTATACTAGGCTTAAGACAACCTGACAACCACACTCCTAAATAAGGAACAGTCTTGCACTGACACTACACCGATTTGCACACCCAGTCAAGAGAGGTCAGCACAGTTCAATATTCCTCGAAATGCTTTACAAGGTCCATGACAATTTAACTATTTTTTATGAGACACTAGTGAGAGATATTTCTATCCCTAGTCTGAAGTCTGATAGAAGCACTATTTCCAAATGTGTATATTAAAATTATGGTTGCTGTTTTCCCCAAGCCTGGAACAGAACTTAATATAGGTGTACTGTTTTTCCACATTTGTGGTTACAAACTGACAACTTTAAGAATCCATGATAATGGAAAACCTCTCTACTCTCCACAGCTGAGATGCATGCACACAACAGGAATGTGGCATTGTGACATGCTCTACACAGATTAGTAAGTGCTATTCTAAAACCACCTCCCTTAATGCAATAACGTCATCACTGTAACTCTGATGTTCCAAACAGGTTTGAATGGCAAATATATAAAACCATCCACCTCTTCTGTGCACTGATACTTTCAGAATGCTAACACTCAAATTCTCAATTTGTGTGGCTATTGTATCAGTACTTGCTGTATTGATAGCTTATTAATAATGATACTGCATACACAACTACTGAAATAGGCCCCCCTTCCCCCCTGAAAAAAATAAATGTTTCGTTTTATCCAGTTAAAGCATTGCAAATGGTAGAATTTTCTTGTCAGTTTCTTGTTTACAAGGTGGATTTAATATCTGAATGTACAGGGACCGTAATTAAGGTTCCAGTTTCAAAACGCTGAAGAAAGAGAACAGCGACTCACACCCAAACCTCCAAATGTCAGACACTCAGATCTGTGCCAAATGTTGTATGTCGATAGAGTATCAAACCAAAACTCTGACTTAGTTCAAACTATGTGCTGTTGTCCAGCAGAATGGGCGTAAACCCCTCTGATGACAATTTTTTCTCTCTCTCTCTCTCTCTCTCTCTCTCTCTCTCTCTCACACACACACACACACACACACACACACACACACACACACACAGAGTCACTCATTCAGGGACAAAGGCTTCTTAATAATGGTTGCATATGAAGTAGTGTGTGAAGCAAATTATCTTAGTACACCCACATTTCATGAAACCCACATTTGTGCATACACCCTATAATTGCAGAATGAAAGCTTGTGTCTGGAACAGAGCTCTGTCGAAATTTCAGTGGGTCTGGGTCCATCAACAAGTTTAGCCACTATCTATCCACGACAGTGAGAATTATAGAAATGTGGAGAACACAACTAACTGATTGTATGTGAGGGACTGCAACTTTAGAAGATTATTCTGTTGTTGCAGACTAATCTCTTCTGGAGAATTTCGAGTAGCATCGGCTATTTTATGAGTCATATGCTTGTACATTCTGAAGAAATGAAGATTGAGGTGTTTGGCAAATGGAGTTTGTGTTTGTTGGAATATGTGAATCGTGATTTTGTCTTCTGGTAGGTTATTTTGTACATACACATTATGAAGAACACTAGTGCCTCTGTGGGGCTCGTAAGAGTCAAATATTAATAGAAGTTCCTCTTCACTGACTTGTTCCACAACTGCTTCTTGTAGAAATGTCCTGAACAGTTCCTTTGTCAAATTTCCAGAGGAGTGAGAGTGGACAATTACATTTGATGCTGGGAATATGGACCGAGGTATTTGAGTACGCAAAGAACAAGGCTCCTGAAGGACAATAAACAGCTTTGGAGCATGTCTGTCCATCTGTGAAAGCAATGGAATAACTGTGTACATATGGGTTGTCATGTGAACGGACTGTACAACCTGCACAATACTTTTAAAACCTCTAGTTGCAGGAGTGTGACCCGCAGACATCATTTTCAATCCACTTTCATCGGCATTGCAGATATTTATGTCTCTGTAGGCTGTCATGAGTGCACGAGTTGTTCATTGCCAGTTCTCTGCCGTTTTCTGGATGTTGTTTCTGTTGTAGCACATTTTCATTGCAACAAAAGATTTGACTTTACGGCTTACAATATTGATTCCAGCACAAGACCCAACTGTCACTGGCATCAAATCTTGGGAAATTTAACTGACCCGCTTCTGTTTTGTGCAAAATTTGATGTCTACATCATGAACACATCGACCTTCCTGGCTGCGGTGTTTGAAAATCTCGATCACATGTATTGTAATATGCTTGTACTTCTGCTTCACAGACATTAACTCTCCACTTTCTCCACTGCCGCTTCCATTCATACAACATACACTGTGCAGGACATCTAGTGTGAAATCTATTTTTCATTGCACGCATCGTGCATTGTGCAAATGTTTGTGGTGGCTTCGGCTGTTTTTGATGTTAAGGCAATATCCAAGCATTTCAATTTTCTTGAGTAAAATGCTATCCTTTTCTTCTTCTGTGATATTTCATCATTTCCATTGCTCAAGGACCCGTCTGGTGACAATATCAAAGATGATTGACTCCAGTCCATTCATTTGGTCAAAAACAAATAATTCTGCTCCAACTGGTGTGCGCTCATCGATATCTAATATTTCCTCTTCTGTGACATTCAACGCATTCCACTGATCAATTATGTCCAGCAGGAATGCTGCACACTTCCTCTCATCTCCAGTTATTTACGTTGTTGTACAAACACAATAGTCGCAATGCAACAGTTTGATGAGAATGTCAGTAACATTCCATGCATTCATGTGGCATGACAGCAGTACCTGTAGCTGGCAGACTGGATAGCTACTGACTCATTTGTCTGTGAGCGCACAAGCTCTAGTCGCAACACACATATAAAATGTACATGGCTCTGCCATTTGCAGTCAATATAATGATTACTACTATTAATACTTCCGCATGTGTGATGCAATTGTTTCTTTATTCTATTGTCCCATTGTTCATGTTTATTCTGTGAAACTGCAAACACACTCCTTCATCATGAGTGGTGTCTGTTCTGTTGCCCATGTCCGACAGAACACCACATGTATCTATATAAATGTACTCTACAGGTTTGCTGCTTTCAGTTAACGAAGTGAAAGCAGATTACCCAAAGAAAATTTCTATAAACTCTGAACAGTCTTTTTACATATCAGGACAATGTTCTCCCATATAACTGTTTCATGCATAAAAAGTTAAAAAAACTAGTCATCAGTGGGGTTCGAACCACAGAACCTCAGTACAATGACCTAACACTCTACCAACTCACCCACAGATGCTTAGTCATAGTTATGCTTTTGCTTTGTTCTGGTAGTTCTGCTGATACTTTCAATTAACATTTAAGCCCCTTCTGCTAGATGACAGCACACAGTACGAGCTAAGTCAGTTGATACTCTATCGACTTTCAATGTTTGGTACAGATCTGAGTGTCTGGCATCTGGAGGTCTGTGTGTCAGAATGATGCCAAATTTGAACAGCATATTATCGACACAAGGGGAAACATTATGGGGGGATGGGGGGAGAACAAGATTATCAACACATAGTGCTGAAAGTGTCATAACGTAAATAGACAACATTTGTGGCATTGTTGGTTAGGTAAGCCCATAAACTACATCAAGGTTGTACCACATGGGATGGGAAAAATCAGTTTTTCATTGTCTTGAGGCCAAAAACCGTATAAAACACATAATGGCATACGTTTTTAATTGTCCTGGGACCAAAAACTGCATAAAAAGCAAAATGGCATGTGTTTCTAATTGTCATGATACTGGCGCAAGACATATTCAGTATGTTCTCCACGGCATTTCCCCATCCGTTGAATTGAAAAACAGCATGTTCCCCACCAGACTGTAGTGTCTCGGGGTTCATGTTCAGTATGCATTGCACAATGCATGCCTTCAATTCAGCTACATTCATAATTGGAGCACTGAATACAACATATTTCAGATAACCACACAGCCAGAAGTCACACGGATTAAAATCAGATGATCTGGATGGCCTGGCTGTAGGGAAGTGATGACTGATAATTATAGGATTTCTGAAATGCCTGCAACAGTCACTTCACTGGCTGTGCAGTGTGCAGAGGAGCGGTATACTTCATACAAATTATCCTACCTACACATCCACGCTGTTCACGGGTTGGAATGACGTTGATGTGCAGAAGACCCTCATAGCGTTTGCCAGTGACGGCACAGGTAACAAGACCCGAAGGACTCATCTCCTTCAAAAAATAAGGACCTATGATAAAGGATGCTGTCAATCCACAACACACCACACCACACCACACCACACCACACAGTCACCTATCCAGAACGAAGTCTACTGGTCGATGTGCATGTGGATTTTCCATTGCGCATATTGGCGAGTCCTTGGGGATAGAAATGGGCTTCGCCTGCACATGGAATATTCCATGGTCATTCACTATCCACTTCCATGCGAGCAATAATTCCAGAGTGAATGTTTCTTTTGCTGGCAGATTAGCAGGAAGCAACTCCTGAACATGGGTGATTTTTGTGGATAGTAATGCAGGACATTTCATAGGATTTTAAGCACAGGCATGTCCAACATTTGGGCTATTCCCTGAGCACTGCATGTTTGCACACCACTACACCACTTGGGCATCTCAGACACAAACTGAAGAACAGCCATGTGCCATACATTGTCAGTGAGCACATTCCGACACCTACAGTGGCATCTATTGGTCAAATTTTCGATATGTGACTTTTTTTTGTTTTTGTTCCATGATGTTTCCCATTGGGTTAATAATATGATGTTAAAATTAGACATCATTCTAAGCAGCATATGAAACCGGAACTTCAATTATGGACACCCCATGTATTTCACTAGAATTTTCCTTTCTCACTCCTGTTCTACACACAAAATAACAGAAACAATGAAACTACAAACAGTGAACAATGTAATAAAAAAAAGTCTGACAATTAAATCTAGTGAGAAGGCAGTATTTTTCAGAAGCCTAAACACATGCAAACTGTAGGCAACATCAGAGTGGAAAGAAGTGAGGGTTCAGTCTCACCTACCCCACACCTCACTTCTCACAGGCATTCTTCTCTCTGCCTACTGTATTTTAAGTTATTTCTTCTGACTTTGTACTTTTTACATTAATTTGTCACTCTTTTTCTTGTTCTACACTAACTTTAGGACTTCGCAAACACTGTAATCTCTCTTATTTTGTCCTTAAGCTCCTTTTGCTAGGTTACAATAAAGAAAGTGCATAATTTTACAGTCAGTGTAATCTATTGCTTCTTATCCAGTAGAACAGTACTTTTTGAAAAAGAATTCACTTTTTCTCCAAGGAATGCGATGTACGTAAGTAGTATGAACTGAAATGGAGTTACAAATCTAGCAGCACCCCTTAAATCCTTTGATCTCCTTACATTCTAAAGACTGAGGAGCCGAAACACTATCAGTACTCATAGAGGGGTCAAACAATGGTCCTGAATATTGTTTCCTTTGCTGCAAAAGTATATTTCTCCAAATTTTATGTATATTTAAGGCCAAGCTGCCATTCATTATAATAAGTAAATGTTTTGCACAAGTCATTCAAAATCTTCCTATAGTTATTCAAATATAAAAATTTGCTGTACACAACAATTGCACCAATACAGAATCTGAGATTTCTGCCACCACTGTCTGACAGAAAATAAGAAATCCAAATGCTCTTCCCAAAATTACATATTTCTCCTAACATACTGTAACAATGTTACCATCAGTAAGAATGTGAACAAACTATTTGTGCTGGATTTATATGAATAGAACAGTCAACTGAATGTAAATGTTATAACTATAAGGAAAAGGTAATTCAGAAAATCAACAGACACAATGAGTGAACACATGAAGTTGTTTAAAGCATGTTTATTATGAAAGGACAGTCAAATGACATGACTTATTGCCTGGCACTGTGAACATATTATTCACACATCTTTAAAAACTCAGTCTTCAAAGACATCACAATCCAGTTATCCTCAAAATAGAATAAAACTCAGAATACAGGTAAGAAATAAAATAATAATTATAAAAGTTTGGGTAAGCCAATAACATTACCAGATCAATATGTTTCATAAGTATTTTAAGCCATCTTTTACACCAAAATGCAACAATAATAATTGGAAACTGAAAACATAAAACTTCACTGCCCTTGTGGTTTTCAGGAATCTCTAACAGCAGCTGGCACATGACTTAAGTTTTTTGGTTTAAGTTAACAGAAATTGTAATTTCATATTAATTTCTGCCATGTAGCAGTGCAAAGCTATAAAGTAAAATGCCTAAGGCCTACAAACAAATATGAATTAAATTTTTCCTTCTGAATGTATTAGAGCAATCAATATTACTGTAACTGATTTACTGCTTACAAAACCCCTACAAAGCAGTAGAACAAAATGTGTCCTATTTAGGACAGTATGCACAACACCAAAACTAAAAAAAAGAGTTAGAAACAAACAATCAAACAAACAAATAAAATACTATTCAGTATCTATTAATGCAGTGATCTACTCCCCTTGAAAACTTTTTCATGGGCAGACACCACTAAAATAAAATTTACAGCCAGAAAACATACTTTCAGAATGGGAAGTCCATCCAGAGCAACTGATATTAGATACTGTCAGAAACTATGTTCAAAAAAATTATTGACTTTAAATGCTTTATTAATTATACCAATTTTATCAGCTTCTAAATATTTAACTCACAGACATGAAGCACAACCCATTACTATCACAACACAATAGTTATGTCAAGGAATAACTTACTGTTATGCCAAGACGATTTTACGAAAAAATTTCATTAAGGGAAGCTGACTGGCCATAAGTCTGATTAAAAAAAAAAAGATGGCAGACTGGGCAGGAAAAAAAATGGTTACATTGATAAAACTATGGCGAGAAATTGCATCATGATATTGATTGTGGGGAAGGGGTGGAGGGGGAGGGGGGTGGTGGTGGAGGGTGGGGGGAGAGGGCAAGGGGGGAGGGAGAGAGGGAGGGAGGGAGAGATACCGATCATTCGTGTAGGGGGAGGACATGGTAGGTGTCAGAGACTTTATCCGAGTGAAATCACCACTTGAAAGCAGTAAATGATATAGAAATTACTTAAAGGAACTCAATTTCATTAACATAAACATCCAGAGAATAAATAAAAACTATCAGAAATGTGAAATGATTGTTCCAAGGATAGCATTAAGTAATTTCCAAATCACTTTCTTCATCCGAATCACTGTCTGGCAACAGAGGTAATGACTGTTTATGTTCACTGTTTTCATATGACAAGTTTGATGTACGAGAACTGCTTTCTGAGTTAGTGATACCATTTACAGTCTTCTCTGCTATATTGTTATTCGCACTTGAACTGGTTTCTGTAGCAACTGGCTTCTCCCATTCAGCTAGGTCACGTTTAACAAGTTCTGCTGCAACAGGTACATCCTAAAACACAATAATTAACTGTTTATTGTCTAAAAAAGTTCTAAATATATACTGACCTACTTTAAAAATGTCAAATAGCAGGTAGTGTACAAATTGCTAACACAAGTTTTTAAATGCTGTCACAATCAATTCTAAGAATCATTAGGTCTTATTGAGGGAAGTACATCTTTACATTATTGTGGAAAATGTACACGAGTCACTGTAATTCATTTACAGATATTTGCACTTTCAGTAGGTACAAATAAATGAAATTATTCTGATTAATCCTTGAAACTTTGCTTCTATATTTAAACTCCAGCAGGTGAAATTATTTAAAATAATACCTGAATCACTGTCGAATCTCCTGTATAGGGCCAACAACACTGAATACCTAAATACACTTCTGCACATTATGTGACACATTTATACAGTGCAAGGTACCTTGGGTCCTGTGGTGTTGACAAGTGATACACACGGAACAGGACTGCCTTCACGCTCTTGTCGCTGGTCTGTACGTGGCCGTTCTCTGTATCCATCCACTCGTGCCATAATTACAACCCACTGTGCCACATGGCACAAATCCTCCATGAGTTCCCTAGCTTCTTCTGACCACTGATCACCTCTGAAATATAGAAGGTATCAAATATAATCTTGTCCAGAACACTTTAGGATATGGGAAGGGAAACTTCCTCATCTCTGACCGAAGAATTAGGTATTATTATATAAGCTCACCTGAACATCAGGAAAACAGCAGATATGGAACAAGGATAAGTACATCACTGAGAAACCAAGATATCTTTTTCAAACTTACTAATGAGAAAGGAAGATCACACTGTAACATCCCCCTAACAATAAGGTCAGTAAAAAATTTCTTACATCTTCTTCCTAGTCCACATCTGTTGTTCAAATGGTTCAAATGGCTCTGAGCACTATGGGACTTAACATCTATGGTCATCAGTCCCCTAGAACTTAGAACTACTTAAGCCTAACTAACCTAAGGACATCACACAACATCGAGTCATCACGAGGCAGAGAAAATCCCTGACCCCGCCGGGAATCGAACCCGGGAACCCGGGCGCGGGAAGCGAGAACGCTACCGCACGACCACGAGCTGCGGAACACATCTGTTGTGTATAGTACATTTGTATTTCAACTCTGTAACTCAAAAGTGCTACAGATTTTTGGTGCAGACTTTAGTTGAGAGCAAAGTATTTATATAATTGAAGTTTTTACTTTTTCCACAAGCCAACAAAGAAAATTATGAGCAGCTGATGTGTATATAACGCTCTGAAAAACTTAAGGATGAGCTAGATAAAGTAGCGTAACATATTAACTACTTGGTGGAAATAAATGAAAGTGCGGGAGCATGCTGCCAGAGATCTCCTGGTCCCGCACAGAAAGTTAGATGTCAAACGGCACAAGATCAGCATGACTACATGCCAAATGGGGCTGGTCCTGCAACTTGAGGCAGCTGAAGGAAAAAAGTGTGTGTGTGTGTGTGTGTGTGTGTGTGTGTGTGTGTGTGTGTGCGCGCGCGCGCGCGCGCGTGCGCGCGCGTGTGTGCAAGTAGTTATGGTGGGCTGTTGTGGTGTTTGTAATTACAACATGGCCCAGAGACAACATCTGGATCACTTCACATGTGAAAGAATCACTGGGAACCTGGAAGAAGGATGAAGTGTGACAAGTGTGGCTCAGGGATTTAGTACTAATCACAGCACTGTTTCACACGCATGTGGTGTTGATCAACAACAGCAGCACATGACCACTACATTGTGCAACAGGTAAGAAGGAATCCACATCAAACAGCAGTGGAGGTGCAACCACATTTAATAGGACTGGAAGGCATGCAGTCTTATCTTGCAATGTGGCACAGTGACTGCGTGGGGGTGGCTCTTTGCCCAAAGACCCACACATTGTGTTGCACTGACAACTGCACATGTGTGGCACCATTTATGATGGTACTTAGAGCACAGAGACTCCGACTAGCAGATTCAGTCCAAATAGCGATTCTGGACGTACCCTCATAGATGATAAGATGGGAAAATTTAGTGCCCCCAAGAACATTAACAAACATGATCGTTTTTGTGGTCCAGGTTTTATGATGTGGGGAGGCATAATGTTGTACACTCTCCAATCAACATTACTATGATACTCCTTTCCAAAGAGTGTCATTTCAGGATGCATTCTGTCACGATTTCATTTTTATGGATGACAAAGTGTGACCACATTACGCAGCAAAGGTAGAGCAGTTCTTGGAATGAGAGGATATTCAGCAGATGGAGTGGCCTGCTTGTTTCCCCCGACTTAAATTGCATCGAGCACAAGTGGAGTGCAATGGGGATACATATTACTGCATGTCCACAAACATCAATGAGCATTCAGCAGTTGCCAATAGAGATGGCGGAGGACTTTGTGAAGTCCCTTCCACGAGAACTTTTCATCAACCAGGTTGCCAGGATGGGAGCACATTGCAGAGCATGCATTGCTATCCATGGTAATCACATCCTACTAAGAACCATGTCCCGCCTTTTATAATGTCCAAGGGACCATCAAGAATCACTGTGACTTCAGTGTGATTATTGTCTTTGAATAAACTGTCATTTTTAATCATCCAATTGTGTATTTCTTCCAGTTATCTTCTGTATTATACTGTACGATTTCTTTATATGTACAGTCTAAGTTTCGTTGAGCTATTTACTTGGTAGTGACACACCACGTTAAACTTACTTTTGTCCATATGTTCTGCACACCAATGTAGTTTGGAAAATTTGTATTGAACGAAAAAATAAGTTACATATCTGAAAAATTTGTTGTAGACAGTTTCAGTATTCCACGAAGTTCCAAAACAGTGCACACTCTACTGCAGATGAAAGTTTCATTCTGGAAACACCCCTTGGCTGGGGCTAGGCCATTTATTTTCAGAGTGTTAATCCAACGACATACAAAGAAGCAGTTGTGCTAAGTTTGGAAAGCACAACAGAAGTACTGTCAGAAATGAGAGTGTGGGGTGTGTGTTGCATTTGCCTTGATAGCTCGGTCAGTCAGAGAATATCGTGAGAAAGGCAAGAGTCTGTGCTATAGTTCCAGCCCTGTACATAATTTTAATCTATCAGAGATTCACTACAGTGCATGTTCTGCTCCAGAAAATTTCATTCTGCAAATCTAAGTTGTCAATATATTATATCAGTGGCTGTCCAACTGTGGCCTGTAGGCCACTTGTGGCCTGAATTAAGAATTCGTGCAGCCTGTGGTTCTCAAGCAGATTTTATAATAATATGCATCTATCAACTAACAACTGAATTCAAAACCATCATCTACTGTTACCAGCTTCGAGTTGGTTTTCCTGCTCAGGAACAAACAAAAATACTTAGAGAGGCAGTAATATTTTTAAGACATGTTTAATTGTAATTGATGTTGGTGAATTCGGCAGTGAGACAAGTAAAACAAGTGGGGGCAAACTTGTTAGCAAAATAATTGCATCATATTTTACACGTACATTACAAATTTTAGAATTTGCAATGTGTAGTCCAATATTATGCTAAGTACTGTGGAGTGCACAGCAGAGAGAACTTTTTACTGTATCATATATTAAGCCTTTAGTCCTGTTTCATTCATGGATGGAATGTGGGAAGAATGACACCTTGTACACCTTTGTGTGAGCTGTTATCTGCCTATTTTATCTGTGATAGAGACTTAGGGGGCTGAGGAATATTCACAGTATCTACCCTGAAATATAGTTCTTGAAATCTGATGCACAGACAAGTCGTGCACAATGTTATTCGAGACAGAGTACGAAGGTTTCTTTTCTATCGTTTTCTGATATTACATAATACATTAATAAACTGATAAGTTAATCATGGTATTTAACTCCTAAAATAATCAGCAACAATTTTGGAAACCATTCAGTGGTAAAGATATGTAAATCATTTATTTTGTTCATCTAGGTGAATGATCAATTTGCATTTGGATTTGTATCTGAAATAATTAAATTTACAGAACAAAGCGGACTGTATATGAACAAATATTGCTGTGAACGCTACAATACAGTTGTAATCAGCAGTTCACGCTTATTTTATTCACTGTGTAAGTCACATTTTAAATTTTGCACTCACATTAAAAGCAATTTTGTGTAAAAGAGTTAGCAGAATTGTTAACAAAACATAGCTCACATGTGCAGAGTTACCTTAAAGTATGCACAGCTGTCCTGATTTATCTAACACTATTTAGATTGTTAGAAAAAATGGGTGTTCTTTTCCAGGATAATAATGATCATTATTTACTTAAATTGCATGATGTGTTGGGGACAGATATAAGACTGGCACACGCTGTAGATAGATAAAAGAGTCTGCACATGTATGTAAATGCAATGTTTAACTATGTGGATGTGGAAAGCTACCTAAAAAAAAAAAAACACATCCAAGCTGGCCAGCACATCGGGCCCTGTCATTAATAAGTGCAGTGGATGTGATTGTGGGCCAATGCACCTCCCCGTGTTCCAGGAGTGAGCACTTTAGCACACTCAGTTATCCATGTGTGTTGTAGAATAAAACTTATCAAATGCAAAAGACAACTGGCTGCATATTCTGCCTACATAAATTCCCAAATAATGCTAAGCCTCACACAAACAAGTGTATGAACAGCTGGATGAGAAATGGTCGACAATCTGAAAACAAAATCTGGTATGCCAACCTGTCAAGAAATTGCTCATAAATCATCTACAGATCTGCTACAAGTTTCTACATAGGCAATCAGCTCCACTAACAAAGTTATCAATGAACCAACACAAAGTTAACAATGAACCAACCTGGACCATAAATTCAGCCTCCACTAACTGCAAACCACTCCATGATATATGACTCAGCACTTTCATTTTTGGTAAACAGATTTATCACTACTGAACAGTTGAAAATGGCTTTGAAAGAAAAATAAGAAATTATGTTTTGTGTACTTGTGTCGCTTTCCCTTTTCTGTTCCACTCACGAATAGTTCACGGGAAGAACGATTGCTGAAAACCTTCCTTGTGGGCTTAAATCTCTTTAATTTTATCTTCACAGCTTTTTTGTGAGATATACATCAGAGGAAGGAGTATATTGGCTGACTCTAAACTTCACCACACCTTGAGACAGAACACGTCTCTTACAGCATCTGACACTGGAGTTGGCCGAGTACCTCTGTGATGCTTCTGCACTTACTACAAGAACCAGTAACAAAACATGCTGCACTTCTTTGGATCCTTTCTATTTCATCTATCAATCCTATCTGGAATGGATCCCAGACTGATGAGCAATATTCCACTACCGTTCAAACAAGTGTTTTGTAAGCTACTACATTCATTGATGGACTGCGTATCCTGAAGTTTCTTGCAATGAATCTCATTCCTACATCTGCCTTAGCAGCGATTAATTCTTTGTGACTGTTAAACTTTAAATCTCTCTGTAGGCATATTCTTGTATATGTTATGGAAGTAACTGCTTCTGGCGATTGTTCTGCAATCGTGAATTATACAATGAAGCGTCTCCCTGTCTACATATTCACAATACATTACATTTGTTTATGTTGAAGGCCAATTGCTGCTCTCAGCATCTAGCGTCAATCCTCTGTCTTCTTCCTGCATTTCACTACATTTTTTAACAGTTGCATCTTCTATGTAGACAACACCATCATCCACGAAAAGTATCAGGGAACTTGTGATGATGTGTATTGACATTAATATATTATGCGAAAAGTAGTGGATCTGTAGCGTTCCCTGAGTGGTAAGCATGAAGTTACTTTCACATTTGAAGACCTCGCTCAACTGACATGTTGTGTGTTACTTTTACATCTGAAGACTTCTCTGCATTGAGAATGACGTGCTGTGTTCTGTTTTCTAGAAATGATCAATCCAACCACACGGCATCTGATATTCTACACACTTGTATTTTGTTCATTAGACGGCAGTGTGGAGCTGTGTTGAATGAATTCCAGAAATCGAGAAACAAGGTACCAACCTGGACACTTGTATCTACTGATATCTGGGTCTTGTGGGCGAACAGAGCAAGCTGGGATTCGGACAACTGTTGTTTTCAGAACACATGTTGATTTCTACAGAGGAGATTTTCGGTCGCCAGAAATGCCACAATATGTGAGCACAAAACAAGTTCCAAAATTCAACAACACACCAACATCAGAGATGTAGGCCTACAGTTTCACGCACGTGTTCAACAACTTAGAAACACTTTGATAATCCAGAGACCTACAGTTAACTGCTGCTAAAAGATGGCCAAGTTCTTTCGCATACTCTATGTAGAATCATACTGATATTCTACCAGGTCCAATGGCCTTTCCTCTGTCGAGTCATTTCAGTTGCTTTTCCATCACTTATTTTGAAATTTGGAAAAAAACTTTGCACTTTGACCTTTCCTGTGTCGTCCTCTGTTTCAAAGCTGTTATGGTCATGCACTGTCAGGACAGATGGCTTCAATCCACTTACTGATATAATGTAAGACCAAAACTTCTTAGAATGTTCTGTCAAGTTGGTTGGTAGAACTTTACTTTTGAATCTGTCAAACGTTTCATGTTGGCCCTACTTAAGCTAATTTTGGCTTTGTTTGATTTTTGTTTGTCTGTGACACTATGGCTATGTTTAAATTTGCAATGAAGCTCTCTCTGCTTTTGTTGCAGCTTTTTAGTGTGGTTGTTGAGCCAAGGCGTGTTCCTTTTATTCCTCACAACTTCACTTGGTACATACCTATTTAAAAGATATTGTACAATGCTCTTGAACTTTGCCCACTGATGCTCAAAACTGTTAGTACTGGAGATTAACTTTTGATGTTGACCTGTCAGATAATCTGACTCTTGCCAAACAGAAACATTATCCCATCTTTCTTTGTTTTCCATTTAACAGCCACGTTCAGTGATACTGTAATGGCCTTATCATCACTTATTTCCCTCTCTACACTAACTGAGTCAAATGGTTTGCATGTCACAAGCATGTTCAAGAAGATACCTTCACAAGTCGGTTCCCTATTTAACTACTCAAGGTAATTTTTGGATATGGCACTTAGAAAAATTTCACACTATTCCAGACCCTGATGACCGCACTCACCCCCCCCACCCCCCCGCCCCGCCCACTGCCCCCCCCCCCTGCCCAAAAAAATCACTTGAGCCTTCCAAGAAGTTGAAGTCCTAACCTAGTACTATAACATGCCCAGGAAACTCCTCATACGTTCCACACCTTCTGCTCCTGAGACAAGGGGTCTACAAAAGCATCTGATGACTATGTTTGATCCACCTTTAACACTTATCTATACCCAAATTATTTTGCATTCAGAATCTGTATTAATCTCACTAGATAGTACGGTATTTTTGATGGCTATAAACACACCTCCACCACCAGCATTCAACCTATCTTTGTGATATATATTCCACTTGGAATTTAGAATTTTATTGCTATTGAAATCTGATTCCAACCACATTTCTGTGCCTACTGCTGTGTTGTTACTATTTACATGTGAGACTAGACCTCTTTTCAGACACTCTTGCAGGTTTCTACAAAGAATTTCTCTCTCTTATCTGCTATCACAAACTGTATCCTTTTGGGACTCAGAATGCATCTAATCTGGCCTGTGGATGGATTTCTCTGGACTAAAAAACACCAAATCTGCAGGTCACATGTAATTCAGTACCCTAACACATGCCTGACCTATTTAAGGGAATCCTACGTTCCTCCTCCCGAAAGTGGGGGTCGTGAAATTCACATCCAAGATCATCACAGAATTGTCAGAGCCTCTGGTTTAAGCTCCTACTTGGTTCCAATCCAGAGGACCATGATTATCTCTGGGAATAATGCTAGCTGCCTACACCAAGTCAGCCAGCCACCTGTAGAAACTGAGGATGGCCTCTCAATCCAGGTGGCATGCGTCATTTGTGCTGACATGAGCTATGATTTGCAGCTGGGTGGGCACAGTATTTTCAATCGCTGCCAACAGAGCCTGCTTCATATCTATGATGAGAACCACCCCCCCCCCCCCCCCCCCCCCCCCCATACCCAGAGCGCAGACAGGGTGGACACTGGCCCTCTTCCTCGACCTGTCCTATCACTGGAGCTCTCAATGACAAGCAACCTCACCCTCTGTGTTTGTCAGAGATCTACATCTACTTCTGCATACATACTCTGCAAGCCACAATATGGTGCATGACTTAGGGTACGTTGTACCAACACTAGTCATTTCCCTTCCTGCTTCATTTGCAAATAGAGCGAGGAGAAAAAA
Organism: Schistocerca piceifrons; assembly: GCF_021461385.2. Taxonomy (NCBI): domain Eukaryota; kingdom Metazoa; phylum Arthropoda; class Insecta; order Orthoptera; family Acrididae; genus Schistocerca; species Schistocerca piceifrons. The sequence goes on along the minus strand of NC_060139.1, from coordinate 310,205,715 downwards.
CTACTGCCTATGTGCCTCCATAAAAGCTCTAATTTCTCTTATGTTTGTAGTCCTTATGCGAAATGTACATTGGCAGCAGTAGAATTATTCTGCAGTCAGCTTCAAATGCTCATTCTCCAAAATTTCTCAACAGTGTTCCTCGAAAAGATCATCATCTTTCCTTCAGGGATTCCCATTCGACACGCCGAAGCACACCTGTAATATTTGCGTAGCGATCCAAGCTACCACTAATAAGTGTAGCAGCCTGCCGCTGAACTGTTTCAACGTATTCCTTTAATTTGACCTGGTGGGGATCCCAAACACATTAGCAGTACTCAAAAACGGCTTGCACTAGCATTTTACATGCGGTCTTCATTACAGATGAACCACACTTCCCTAAAACTCTCTCAATAAACAGAAGTTGATCATTCACCTTCCCAACTACAACCCTTACATTCTCATTCAATTTCATATTGCTTTGCAATGTTATGCCTAGATATTTTATCAACCTGACTGTCAAGCCGCACACTGATAATGCTATATTTGCATTATGGAATTGCTTTTCTTACTCATCTGTTTTAAATTACATTTTTCTACATTTAGAGCTAGCTGCCATTCATCACACCAACTATAAACTTTATCTAAGTCATCTTGTTTGCTCCTAGAGCTACTGAATGACACCACCTTCCAGTACACTACAGCACTAGCAAAGCGTCACATACTGAGGCTCATCCTGTCCGTCAAATCATTTATGTACACAGAGACTAGCAGGAGCTCTGTCACAATTCACTGGTTAAGAGCCATTCATATATCCAAAAACTTATTCTGTATGCCCATACCTTTGTTCACAGTCTGTGGTGGGGCACTGTGTCAAACCCTTTCAGAAATCTACGAACATGGAATCTGCCTGCTGCCCTTCATCCGTGGTTTGCAAGATATCATGTGAGAGAAGTGCAAACTTAGTTTCGCATAATGGTTTCTAAAACCATGCTCATTTGTGGACAGAAGCTTTTCCATCCCAAGGAACTTTATTATACCACTCGGGAAGAGTGATCACGGATCAAAAAGGCAAGGGATCCTGTGCAGGCTCGGAAGTACTTTAAGGAGTGAGAAATATCTCAAAACTGTTGTTGAGGTGCAATGGATCATCTGTGAAGCCGGTACCTATGTTCACCTTCCAATCAGAGATTCATGATCCTGCTGCTGTTTGCCATTCACTGTCAGGTAAGTGTCAACTGGCTGGGACATTCAAATCAGAAGGCACAGAATCATCATGGATCCCAGGCAGTTCTGTCAGCTCCAGAAGTGCCACAGAATTTGTATCACTTGCCCCAATGCAACCACAGTCCAGAGCAGCAGCCTGAAGCCTGCTGACCACAACCAACACAGCTTTCAGCTGTTTGCGGACAGTGGCCAATTCCCCCTGCATTCGTACACAACAAGTGCAGTCCCTTGCCAGCTTTAATATATTTTTATCTATATCACAAGTAATGTAATACTTCTCCAAATAGTCACTGTGTGCCACCTAAGTTCTGCTGCTACACTACTTGCAATTTATACTATACAAGAAAGTGGACTCTCACAAAGATAATGCACTAGAATTTATATATACACTATTCTGCACAGTTTACTGTACAATCCCCTTCTTCACAGAAGTATATAGAAACAGAAACCAGAAAAAAATATTGTGTATAGAACAGAAACATCTGCTACTCCACCACACTTGTCCATTTGGCTATGTGCAGCCACTACACGCACAATATTACCAAAGGATGTGACGAGAAAATCGGAGATTGATCAGAGGAAATACTGGTGCTGCTGCTCATTCGACCCAAGACAGCAAGCAGAATTTCACCCTGCATATTCCAGTACACTTCTGAAGCAATTCTGAGCATATGTGAAGACATTTACATGGCAAATACTGTTGTTTTTAATAAGAAAATTAACTATTTTGTAGTCTGTCACACATTAAACAAGATGTATACTGATTTTTGAAAGAGAGAAGAACAACGAACCAGCTATGCAAAGATGATAGTACACAACGGAGTAGTTCCTTTGAAAAGGATATGAAAGCAATTTTCTTCCCCATCTTTGTCCATTCAGAGCTTGAGCTCTGTCTCAAATGATGTATCAATTGCATATTGAATCATAATCTTACTTCTTTTTTCTACATGCACATCTTTATAGTATATCACACTTTTAGAAACTCTCTAATTAATGAATTTAATTAATTTCACTTCAGAAGAATGGGACTTCTACAAGAAATGAAATTTTACATAGTGTAAATGTGGTGTGCGGGTGGGTGGGTGAGGGAGGGGAGGAGTGGGGGTAGAGGGGAGTGTGGGAAGGAGGGGGGGGGGGGGGGGGGATTAAGGAACACATTTTACATCAAAATACAAAATACAGTGATCCAAATACACAAGAATTGATCAACAAAGACTAAGAGTGATTTCTCTTTCACAGATGTTTATTATTACTCCACTCCAATGCATTTTCAAAGTACTCCCTCCCCATACCCCACTTGAATGCAGTTTTTATTGCGTATCTGGCAGTCTGTGCTTCCTCAGTTTAGTCAATACTCATGAATAGTATGCTACTGTAACAGCAGTGTGAGGGGAATCCTAAATGCCGGTAAATCATTCCACGACAGTCTAAACATAAAATCATCACTTTCCCTTCTGATGGAACAACTTTTGTGTTTTTCCCGTTTGGGAACCTTGCAATTTCCACACTGCACTGGCTTGTTTTCCTTCAGGACCATAATGACACAACCATGACTCATCACTCGTGATAAGGGAGTCCAGCAACACATCCCCTCCATCAGCAAAGAGACACAGCACCTCACTGTTTGTCTCTGTCTCCATTCACATAGCCTTTTGTTTGGGAATCAACAGACACAGCACCAACCGGACATGAACATGGATCATATGGAGAGGATAATATGTAATGAACCTCGCCGTTGGTGGGGAGGCTTGCGTGCCTCAACGATACAGATAGCCGTACCGTAGGTGCAACCACAACGGAGGGGTATCTGTTGAGAGGCCAGACAAATGTGTGGTTCCTGAAGAGGGGCAGCAGCATTGTCAGTAGTTGCATGGGCAACAGTATGGATGATTGATTGATCTGGCCTTGTAACACTAACCAAAATGGCCTTGCTGTTCTGGTACTGCGAACGGCTGAAAGCAAGGGGAAACTACGGCCGTAATCTTTCCCGAGGGCATGCAGCTTTACTGTATGCTTAAATGATGATGGTGTCCTCTTGGGTAAAATATTCTGGAGGTAAAATAGTCCCCCATTCGGATCTCCGGGCGAGGACTACTCAAGAGGATATCGTTATTGGGAGAAAGAAAACTGGCGTTCTATGGATCGGAGCATGGAAGTCAGATCACTTAATCAGGCAGGTAGGTTAGAAAATTTAAAAAGTGAAATGGATAGGTTAAAGTTAGATATAGTGGGAATTAGTGAAGTTTGGTGGCGGGAGGAACAAGACTTTTGGTCAGGTGAATACAGGGTTATAAATACAAAGTCAAATAGGGGTAATGCAGGAATAGGTTTAATAATGAATAAAAAAATAGGAGTACGGGTAAGCTACTACAAACAGCATAGTGAACACATTATTGTGGTCAAGATAAACACGAAGCCCACACCTACTACAGTAGTACAAGTTTATATGCCAACTAGCTCTGAAGATCATGAAGAAATTGATGAAATGTATGATGAGATAAAGGAAATTATTCAGGTAGTGAAGGGAGACGAAAATTTAATAGTCATGGGTGACTGGAATTCGAGAGTAGGAAAAGGGAGAGAGGGAAACGTAGTAGGTGAATATGGATTGGGGCTAAGAAATGAAAGAGGAAGCCGCCTGGTAGAATTTTGTGCAGAGCATAACTTAATCATAGCTAACGCTTGATTCAAGAATCACGTAAGAAGGTTTTATACATGGAAGAACCCTGGAGATACTAAAAGGTATCAGACAGATTATATAATAGTAAGACAGAGATTTAGGAACCAGGTTTTAAACTGTAAGACATTCCAGGTGCAGATGTGGATTCTGACCACAATCTATTAGTTATGAACTGTAGATTAAAACTAAAGAAACTGCAAAAAGGTGGGAATTTAAGGAGATGGGACCTGGATAAACTGACTAAACCAGAGGTTGTACAGAGTTTCAGGGAGACCATAAGGGAGCAACTGACAGGGATGGGGAAAAGAAATACACTAGAAGAGGAATGGGTAGCTTTGAGGGATGAAATAGTGAAGACAGCAGGTAAAAAGAAGAGGGCTAGTAAAACCCTTGGGTAACAGATGAAATATTGAATTTAATTGATGAAAGGAGAAAATATAAAAATGCAGTAAATGAAGCAAGCAAAAAGGAATACAAACGTCTCAAAAATGATATCAACAGGAAGTGCAAAATGGCTAAGCAGGGATGGCTAGAGGCCAAATGTAAGGATGTAGAGGCTTTTCTCGCTAGGGGTAAAATAGATACTGCCTACAGGAAAATTAAAGAGACCTTTGGAGAAAAGAGGACCACTTGTATGAGTATCAAGAGCTCAGATGGAAACCCAGTTCTAAGCAAAGAAGGGAAAGCAGAAAGGTGGAAGGAGCGTATAGAGGGTCTATACAAAGGCGAGGTACTTGAGAACAATATTATGGAAATGGGAGAGGATGTAGATGAAGATGAAATGGGAGATATGATACTGCGTGAAGAGTTTGACAGAGCACTGAAAGACCTGAGTCGAAACAAGGCCCCCGCAGTAGACAACATTCCATTAGAACTACTGACAGCCTTGGGAGAGCCAGTCCTGACAGAACTCTACCGTCTGGTGAGCAAGATGTATGAGACAGGTGAAATACCTTCAGACTTCAAGAAGAATATAATAATTCCAATCCCAAAGAATGCAGGTGTTGACAGATGTGAAAATTACCGAACTATCAGTTTAATAAGTCACAGCTGCAAAATACTAACGCAAATTCTTTACAGACGAATGGAAAAACTGGTAGAAGCCAACCTCGGGGAAGATCAGTTTGGATTCCGTAGAAATGTTGGAACACGTGAGGCAATACTGACCTTACGACTTATCTTAGAAGAAAGATTAAGGAAAGGCAAACCTACGTTTCTAGCATTTGTAGACTTAGAGAAAGCTTTTGACAATGTTGATTGGAATACTGTCTTTCAAATTCTGAAGGTGGCAGGGGTAAAATACAGGGAGCAAAAGGCTATTTACAATTTGTACAGAAACCAGATGGCAGTTATAACAGTCGAGGGGTATGAAAGGGAAGCAGTGGTTGGGAAGGGAGTGAGACAGGGTTGTAGCCTCTCCCCGATGTTATTCAATCTGTATATTGAGCAAGCAATAAAGGAAACAAAAGAAAAGTTCGGAGTAGGTATTAAAATCCATGGAAAAGGAGTAAAAACTTTGAGGTTCGCTGATGACATTGTAGTTCTGTCAGAGACAGCAAGGAACTTGGAAGAGCTGTTCAACGGCATGGACAGTGTCTTGAAAGGAAGATATAAGATGAACATCAACAAAAGCAAAACGAGGATAATGGAATGTGGTCGAGGTAAGTCGGGTGATGCTGAGGGAATTAGATTAGCAAATGAGAGACTTAAAGTAGTAAAGGAGTTTTGCTATTTGGGGAGCAAAATAACTGATGATGTTCGAAGTAGAGAGGATATAAAATGTAGACTGACAATGGCAAGGAAAGTGTTTCTGAAGAAGAAAAATTTGTTAACATCGAGTGTAAATTTAAATGTCAGGAAGTCGTTTCTTAAAGTATTTGTAGGGAGTGTAGCCTTGTATGGAAGTGAAACGTGGACGATAAATAGTTTAGACAAGAAGAGAATAGAAGCTTTCGAAATGTGGTGCTACAGAAGAATGCTGAAGATTAGGTGGGTTGATCACATAACTAATGAGGTGGTATTGAATAGAATTGGGGAGAAGAAGAGCTTGTGGCACAACTTGACAAGAAGATGGGATCAGTTGGTAGAACATGTTCTGAGACATCGAGGGATCACCAATTTAGTATTGGAGGGCAGCGTGGAGGGTAAAAACCGTAGAGAGAGACCAAGAGATGAATACACTAAGCAGATTCAGAAGGATGTAGGCTGCAGTAGGTACTGGGAGATGATGAGGCTTGCACAGGATAGAGTAGCATGGAGAGCTGCATCAAACCAGTCTCAGGACTGAAGACCACAACATCAACAAGAATAATGCCATGTGAAATTCTCAACACTTCACTGAGGTTATCCACTGATCCTCACATAGAATCATAGCAGCCATATTGATGTTGACTTCAGTCAGAGTGGAAGCCAAAACACCAGGCCCACCTTTCTCTGAAATCCTTGAACATGTAAACACTGCTGCACAAGATAGTACACCTACACCATTTGCTTGCCACAGCTTTTCGTAAGTTGCAGTGGCTGCACGGTTTAAACGAACAAAGAATTCTCATAACGCGCCGTGCTGCACCTATCACGTGACCTCCACAGTTTGGTACATGAAATGCAAAGAACGTCTACACAATAGAGCATTACTACCAAACTACTGATACGAGAGTGCTGCCACCTTTAGACATTATATATAAAAAAAACTCTCTTTTCAGATATTCATGATACAGATGGGAAACTATCATGGAAGCTACAGGAAAAAAGCCAGCCCTCATAATTACCTCAACTTCCTCACCATACAACCTTGCACCCTATGTCCAGAATCAGTGTCACAAAGACAACACAAGCAACATGTGTCCAGTGGCAGTAGCTTAACATCTTTTGCTATATTTGGTGAACACGCTTTCGAAAATGTCATTATAGAATATTCACGATATTAGCTAACAATGAAGTGGCAAAAGATGTAAAAAAAAGCTGTATGTACAATTACATAAGACAAAACAGATTTAGGATGTATAATGTAACAAAAAAATAAAAAAGTATCATTTATTTATTAACTCGTCCAGCGATTAGCTCAAGATGATATAGGAGTTGTCATCATTATACAATGAAGTACACAGCATCCACCACCATCACTTCTGAATTTTTTGCAGATGTTCCAAGACATAAAGGCAAATAAAACAAGACCATCCTGTAAAATAAGGAGTAAATGAAGCGGCATAAGTTGAGCAATCACAACAGAAAAGAATGCATATGTTATATACGAGGGTCATCCAATAAATAAGGTAACTTTCTTTTGCCTCAAAGCACAGTTTTGTTCACGATTTAAATAAACCTTATTTTTCCTGAATTCTTTCCTTATAAAGCTCTATTTTTTAATATAATTTCTGTTCAATCCTTTATTTAAGTGCTCATTTTATGCTCGCCAAACTGCATCATAACTTCTTGCCTTTCAAACTCAATAATATATAAATTTTCAGTTGTTGCTATACAATGAAGTACATACATTTTCTCTTCAGTTGGTTTTATGGGAAGAGACCAAGTACTTGGTGGGTACTATGTCTTAATAAACATACAGAACATCATTTCCACAAGGTTGTTAGTTTACATGCATGCTTTATTAAGCACCAGTAACTACTTTCGAGTATGTGCTGATTTTTATGTGCACAAATGGATGTGGAACTTATGAGGATAGTGCATCCACAACCATTTGTGCACTAGAGAGTGAGCACATGCTTGAAACTAGGCACTGGTGATTAAAATACTGATTTGAACAACAGCTTGGTGGAAATGCAGTCATTCTTTAGACCATGGAATTTGTATGAAAGAATAGGGTGTAAGAACAAGAACCTGATGGAGTGTCTTTACCTTTTGCAGATGATATAACTTTTTTATTCTCTCGATGTAGTCCCTAAACAGTTCAACCAACTTCTGGAGGCAGAAGCGGAGGCAGGATTTTTGATCCTGTTTTAGAAAAAACAGTTCAGAACAAACATTATATCTATAGTCAGATGACTAATGGTAAAGCAGGGGTAAATGAGTAAACAGCCTTTAACCTAAGCAGCCATATGATGCAAGAACCAAGTTTACATCTATGCCAAACTTAAACAGTACCATACAGTCCTCCCACTAGACGCTCTACATGCAGATGACTTCCTCGCAATTAATCATAGCCAAACACTAACAAACAGAAAGTCAATACATGGCTCAAACAATGCAAGGAAGCGCTCCAAGGAAGAAGAATGTGAACTTGTTAAGGAAATGTGATAGAGAGAGAGAGAGAGAGAGAGAGAGAGAGAGGGGGGGGGGGAGGAGGGGGGAGGGGGGGGGAGCTGGGGACAACTGTTTTAAAAAGAATTTTGTTTAGATTCCACTTATTACATGGTTTTCAGCAGTAGATTTTTCTTTGAGAATTCTGTAAAGCTGGGACGGCCACGAATTCCGCACACACTCGCGAAGCTCTATCGCCTGGCTGCACACTTACCCCACTACCCTGCTATGCTGTGAGCACAATGTTGTTGATACATGCAGCTGTCACTATCTCAAAATCAATCAAAACTTTTTCCACCATAGATAGGAGACCTCGTGTCTCCTTGTAAAAACAACATATACTGGGCATGTATGCAATGTCATATATCTAAGTTAATGTCCCATTAGCATTAAACAGACTTCTGCAGTGAATTAATGAGAAACAAAAAGGAGTTGTACGAAAGTTACAGAAACAATCTAGTCTCGTTATCAAATGCAAAAGAAATGACAAACTAAATGTTCAATACTTCAGGCTGTTATCAGATTCCAATCAGAGTCAAATGATGGAAACGAAATTAATCATAATACATACGTTCATCCATCTTCAAGATTACATCAGATCGTAGAAATTGATCAGCAATAACTTACTTTGGCTTAACATTTGCGAGGCAGCATTCAATAGCCTGGAATCGGAGTCTTAAGAAGTCTGTTCGCAAGTGAAACACCTGTTTCTGCTTGACATCAGCCGAGTCCCCATAATCAAGATAGAAAAGCAGCAAGTCACTTTCTTTTGGATCGTACTCATCCAGAGTAACATTTCTCACTATGGCCCTATACCACATTTCATCATTAGTAAAGGGTGCTGCTACTAGCTGTCCTACACTTATCTGAAATACAAAAACTAAATATGAACAGTAATAAGGAGAAAAGTGAAGCAGAAATAATGAAATGATATTTTACTGATAGAAAATTATCTGTAGAGGCAAAATGAAAATATGATTTACTCACCTCATTTACTCTATGAATTTCTTGATTTTCCTCTTTGCTGTAATACTGCGTCATTTCTTCTACGAGATGGTCTAGTTCAACTGCATGTTGTCCCACCAACTGAAAGAAAGAAAGAGTTCCTACTAGGAATCTGTTTTCTCCACCCTGCCCCCTCTTGTACATGCACACATGCACCCAAATTATATTATTGCGAGTTGTCCCAGCTCCGTACGCCCTTTTTGCCATCCCATTCCTCTTCTATCCAATCCTTACTATGATAATACTTTCATCTTTTGTTCAGACATCTTTACATCTTGACCTTCCTCTAACTTTTGATCTCGCACTCCTTTTCATCGGTTTCATAGTGATCACATACCTCTCACCTGCCACACTTAGTTGTGTGCACTATGTTATAGCTCATGCAGGATACGGTGGCCGATGCGCAGTGACCAGTTTTCATCCAAAGCACTGGGTGAGTTCATTCATTTGTTCAGAAAGGGAGGCCGAGAAACGTTTGTCACCTTTCGGCTTGTCGGCGATGACAGACTTGACATGCACACTCTGCAATCTTTTTCAAGTGCTTTTACAAAAACTATTCAGTAAAAAAAATTCATTTTTGTTTTACTTACAGCTTTATGTGAGGCTCATGATGAAGTGTCTTACTTTTACGTAAATATCACAATAACTATGACCATTAATGAAATTATGTGTACAGTGTGAAATTTGGAAAACTGTGCAATCAAAAACTGAGGTTGCTACGATTTTGTGTTTGGTGCACAATATGTTGTGTATTAAATTTAGCTAACATATTGATTCTTTAGACTTGGGTACAGGTATCTGTCACCAATCTCGAGAAAATTGATCTAATGTAGCATACTCATTTCCAATCGCGTCATGCTGGCGATACAGCCAGAGTGAAAGATCCACAATGTTTCTCGTATTTCATAAATAGTTTAAGATATCTAAATGAGATACTGACAAATGATGGCACCCTAAGAGGAGAGTATTTGACCTATCATTATTATGTAAAACTCAATTATCTACCGTGTTATTCCAATAATTGAAGACTTCTTCAGTGAAAGAATGTAATTTTTAAGAGCCGTCAATAGCTGGTGAAACAAGAAGTGCTGTGGGTTTTGGAACAACATATATGAAGACATCACACTTTTTTACCCTTTTCTTTACAGAGGATGTGACTTTACTTTTACTCAGTTTCTCACTTAATAAACCACTGTTTCAGAATTCTCTCACAACAGTGTAAACTACGTTGTGTTTTGGCCAAAGAAGCAAATTTTGACACGACAACCAGAGAAATGCATGTAGGTTTTACTCAAAATTCGCCACTTATGACACTTCTCTGAAAGCTGAAAATGGTTAACAAACCAGGCAAAAATAGATACCTGCATCTTCAATGGAATTCTTTTTAAATACTAACAAAAGTAGAAGTGACAGATCTTTTTGAATGGTCACCTTGCAAGTGTGGGCATGGAGGGGACCCAGTTAATATTTACAAAAAATGTGAGTGTAGGCTTCAGTTGATGACTTTCCTCCTACAGTGCTCCGAGTGACCCCTGACCACTGACCACTGCCGCTCTCCCCCATGCTTCCCCAGCTGACTGCACATCTATTGACCACAGCATTTTGCATGCACTATATTACTTATTTTATTTACACATCTAGTTAAACAGGACCAAATTGAGGAGCAAATCTCCAAGGTCATGGAATGTGTCAGTGCATGAAATAACAGATAAAATAACATGTTTATGAACCACCCCTCCCCCCCCCCCCAAAAAAAAAAAAATTAAAAAAATAAATCAAGGAACTCCTCAAAAGAATAGGTGGAGAAACTCTTCAGTTTTTTTTTTTTTTTTTTGAAAGGACGTGGATTACTGTTAAGATTTTTGAATTCTTGTGGTTGCTTATTGAAAATGAATGCAGCAGTATACCACACACCTTTCTGTACAAGAGTTAAGGAGGTGTGATCCAAATGCAGACTGGATTTCTGCTGAGTATTAAATGAGTGGAAGCAAGCTGCTAATTCTTGAGGATAAGCTGAGATTTTTTAACAAGAAACAACAGTACACACACACACACACACACACACACACACACACACACACACACACACACACACACACACACACAGAGAGAGAGAGAGAGAGAGAGAGAGAGAGAGAGAGAGAGAGAGAGAGAGAAAGAGAGAAAGAGAGAGAGAGAGAGAGGGGGGGGGCAATGTCAAAATACTCAGACTAGTGAACAGGGGTTGAAAAGAGGTTTGTGAGCTTACACCACTTATTGCCCGAACTGCCCGTTTCTGAGCCAAAAATATCCTTTTAGAATGAGAAGAGTTACCCCAAAATATAATACCATACAACATAAGCGAATGAAAATAAGCAAAGTAGACTAATTTTCGTGTCGAATGATCACTTACTTCAGACACCATTCGAACAATAAAAATGGCAGCATTAAGTCTTTAAACAAGATCCTGAACTTGGGCGTTCCACGACAGTTTGCTATCTATCTGAACACCTAGAAATTTGAACTGTTCAGTTTCACTAATCATATGCCCATTCTGAGAAATTAAAATGTTGGGTTTTGTTGAATAGTGTTTTAGAAACTGTAAAAACTGAGTCTTACTATGATTTAGTGTTAGTTTATTTTCTACAAGTCATGAACTTTTGTCATGAACTGCACTATTTGAAACAGCGCATATGTTGCACACAACATCCTTCACTACCAAGCTAGTGTCATCAGCAAACTGAAATATTTTAGAATTATCTGTAATACTAGAGGGTGTATCATTTATATAAATAAGGAACTGGAGTGGACCTAACACTGATCCCTGAAGTACCCCCCATTTGGCTGTACCCCACTCAGACCCCACATCACAGCCATTCTCAACACTGAATAATGACCTTTTGCTGTCTATTTTTAAAGTAAGAGGTGAGCCAATTGTGAGCTACTCCCTGTATTCCGTAATGGTCCAACTTCTGGAGCAGTATTTTGTGATCAACACAATGAAACACCTTAGTTAAATAAAAATTTGCCTAGCCTTCAAAACTTTCTGTTTAATCCATTCAGTAACTCGCAGAGAAAAGAGAATATAGCTTTTTCAGTTGCTAAATGACTCCTGAAGTCTGACTGTACATTTGATAGCAAATTATGTGATACAAAATGATTAATTATCCCTACATACACAGCCTTTTCAATAACTTTAGCAAACACTGATGACACAGAAATAGGTCTAAAACTGTCTACATTATCCCTTTCTCTTCTTTTTTTATAAAGCCGCTTTACTACTGAGTAGTTTAATCATCCAGGAAACTGGCCAGTCTTAAAGGAAAAATTACAAATATGGTTAACTACAGGACTAACATGTGCAACACAGTACTTTAATATTCTGCTAGGCACTTCATCATATCCATGAGAGTACTTAGTCTTCAGTGATTTAATTACTGACTCTGTCCCCCCCTTTGTCAGTATCACAGAGGAGTATTTCAGACATCAGTCTCGGAAAGGCATTTTACACGAGAGTTATATGATTCCCTGTAGAAACTAAATTTTTATTTAATTCACCAGCAATGCTCAGAAAGTGATAATTAAATACTGTACATATAACTGACTTATCAGTAACAGATATTTTTACCATGAATTGATTTCATACTGTCGACCTTATGCTGCTGACCAGTCACTTCCTTCACAACTGACAATATGGTTTTAATTTTATCCTGTGAATTAGCTATTCTATTTGCATACCACATACTCTTTGCCTTCCCAACAACCTTTTTAAGCACCTTCCAATACTGTCTGTAATGGGCTACTGTAGCTTGATTGTGACTATTGCTAAAATTTTGATACAATTCCCACTTTGTTCTACAAGATATCATTAACCCTCTAGTCAGCCACCCAGGCTGGCTTTTACTGTTCATATCCCCTTTAGAATGTTCTAATGGAAAGCAACTCTCAAACAGCATGAGAAATGTGTTAAGAAAAGCATTATATTTGTCATCTATGTTATTGGCACTATAATCATTCTGTCACTTTTGTTCCTTAGCGAGATTTAAAAGACTCGCTGTCGCTGTTGGATTAGCTTTCCTACATAGTTTGTAATTATATATGACTTTTGTTTGAGTACAAAAGCCTTTTAGTGTTAAAATTTGCACATCATGGTCTGAAAGGCCATTCACCCTATAGCGTCCCCAGTAAAATAATACGAAAAGACTTAAAAAACAGTACCGTATTTACTCGAATCTAAGCCGCACTCGAATCTAAGCCGCACCTGAAAAATGACTCGAAATAAAGGGAAAAAGAATTTCCCGAATCTAAGCTGCACCGGAAATTTGAGACTCGAAATTCAAGGGGAGAGTAAAGTTTTAGGCCGCACCTCCAAATCAAAACAAAGTTGGTCCATTGTAGTATGAGACACAATGAATGATGATAGAGCTACAGTAGTTTGGTTTGAGTCGTAAGCTTAGCAGTTAAGCTTTACCAGGTAGCCATTGCTATGCGTCAGGCGCTTCATTTTTCACGTGCTTCGTCTGGTTTGAATCGATTGCTTATTTTGCTTTGATCTGATAAGTGCTGTTTTCTTTGTTATAGGTGTTCACGTCACTCAAAGCTGAAAATGCTTTACTGTACTGTGTCACGCATTGTTTGTCGCATTCTGATGGTGCGTGTTTACGGCCTGTCGCCGTTCGCGGCATGGCTTGCTTTTGAGCGCGCTACCACCGCTTACAATTAAAAAAAAAAAAAAAAAAAAAAAGAGAGAGTAATCGTCTCATTTGCGGAACAATGGCAAGAGACTGCTATTTGTTGTTACTCACACCGCTGCTTTCTTTGATAATGATCAACAAGAACCAAATAATAGACTGCATATGATAGAACATGTTCTGAACAAGAGTTAGGCGAAAATGTTTCTCCGTTTGAAAATCTTTGCGACCGCTTCTTTAGTATATCAAATTCTGTACAGAAATTAGAGTCATCTTAGAATTAAAAATCTAGTCAGTTGCCGTGCTTCATTTCTGACTGTATCACTATTAGGCATAAGAATAATACAAATATAAACATGACACGATACGTATATTCTTCCGCGTTTGCTGTTGTCTCACTCTAGTTTCGTAGTTTATTAGGCAGACAGGATTTCAATGAGATAGCAGCAAACACGAAAGAATACATGGCAAAATGTTGATATTTGTATTATTCTTATGGTGAAGAGAATACTGCACGAGATTCACATTTCATCAGGTTCCTATTAGCAACCATCTCTTCTCACAGGTAGGAAAAAATTCAGAAAGTAGAGTTGGCCATATTAACAAACATCCCAAACAGTCTTGCATGTCGGATTTTCGTAGTACATTGAAATTCTGCTACATTCGAAGATGAACAATACGGAATTTGTATTTACTTCATTGGATAATGTATGAAAATGCAGTGGTCGAAACTCGGGGTGGAGAAAAAAAGCTCGTCTTCCACCTTTTTTTTTTTTTTAATTTATTTACTGACACGGAGGTTTTGGCGCCAGTATTTATCTTGGCGCCTACAAAGCATGCCTGTGTAGCACTACATATATTCGACGGCAGAAGTTAGTTGTGGCGGCACCTACCAACATTTTTCAGAACTTCCACTTGCTTTGCACTCGATTCTAAGCCGCTGACGGCTTTTTGGATTACAAAAACTGGAAAAAAGTGCGGCTTAGATTCGAGTAAATACGGTATTTATAAAGAAGAGACATTTAAAAATTGAATAATATACATTTTTCTCATGTACTCGTATTATAATAATTTCTCTGTATAAGCTTTGAGGGCAAAGAAATATAACAAAATGATCTAAAGAGATGACAAGATACGCTCTTTTGTTAATTTTTTAGTCGTCTTCACTTCTTCTCTTGTCTTGGTTGCGTGTAGACGGACTTCTTGAGAGTGCTGGCAAATGTAAGCATATATGCACTAATTATGCAGATAATATATTGGTTTAATATTATTGTTCACTTTTAATTTGTAAGAGGTGATCCCAATTTCATGTCCGCCTTCCCTTGAATTAACCTGCATTCGAGTAATTTACAATTCAACAATCGCAGCGGCCGATGCAGCCAACAACGCCATTACGTGGCGATATTAACTTATAAAAATTAGCGGAAGGGATAAACTCGCCCGCTATTAACATAATATACATTTTTCTCAACAGCCGCCCAACGTTGCAGAAAATGCGTAGCTTTAAGATTCTTATTTTCAATACAACAGCCGAGGCCAGTAGTGTAGCGCTTGACACAGTCACGTCGATTAAATATTTGGGCGTAACATTGCAGAGCGATATGAAGTGGGACAAGCATGTAATGGCAGTTGTGGGGAAGGCGGATAGCCATCTTCGGTTCATTGGTAGAAATTTGGGAAGATGTGGTTCATTTGTAAAGGAGACCGCTTATAAAACACTAATATGACCCATTCTTGAGTACTGCTCGAGCATTTGGGATCCCTATCAGGTCGGATTGAGGGAGAACATAGAAGCAATTCAGAGGCGGGCTGCTAGATTCGTTACTGATTGGTTTGATCATCACGCGAATGTTAGGAACTCGGGTGGGAGTCTCTGGAGGAAAGGAGGCGTTCTTTTTGTGAATCACTACTGAGGAAATTTAGAGGACCAGCATTTGAGGCTGACTGCAGTACAATTTTACTGCCGCCAACTTATATTTCGCGGAAAGACCACAAAGATAAGATAAGAGATATTACGGCTCGTACAGAGGCTTATAGGCAGTCATTTCTCCCTCGTTCTGTTTGGGAGTGGAACAGGGAGAGAAGATGCTAGTTGTGGTACAAGGTACCCTGTGCCATGCACTGTATGGTGGATTGCGGAGTATGTATGTATGTAGATGTAGCCAGAGCCAGGACTCCGACTGCACTGCAATGGTTAACGGAGGTAAGAAAAAAATACTCTTGAGGGTGTGTGGGCAACAACTGTAAATAATAACTAAAGATTTTTGCTTTAAAGTGTACTGACTAGCCGAGAAAATAAATATGAAAAAATTTATTCCATTGTTCAACTTATATGACCATGTTTTAAGATTCAGCGAGTCTAACGTTCATTAACGTAACAAAAATTTCCACTGAAGATTATTATTGTTAAAAAGGAGAACTTCACAAAAGCATTTAATTGTAAATCAACATTGAATGAAATATCATTTTGATTAAGGCCCACCACGTAAGTCAGCAACAATCACCATTACCAATAAATTTTTGTGGGAAATAATATATCAAATTACAACAGTTGACAGACCCGAGAACCCTTTTACTAACAGAATGCCCATCTAGTAATGAAGAATGAATAAAAAATATTGTCTCTGGTTATTCTACTGTTCCCCTGCACCCTAATTGGAAAAAAAACACATTCTGCATCAGACCATATGAGTTTAGATCTATCAACATCCTTTTTCTTGCACAATCATGAACAAAATTAATATTGAAGTCATCACATATAACTGATTCCTGGTACTTCCATAAAGTGAACCAAGAATCCTCTCTAGCTTGAGCAGAAATGCTCTGAAGTTATAATTATGGAACCTATAAAAAACAATTAGAAGTTTAGCTTCACTAAAATTAAACTGCCCCAGAACAACATTCAAATATCTGTTCAGTGCAGTGGTGTGATATGTCTATGGACTTAAACGGAATATTGTTTTTTTTACGTACATGGCCACTCCCCTACTCTGCAAGGAACTCCTTGAAAAGAGCCAGCTAATCTGTATCCTGGTAGAAGAAGCCTCTGAATTGTCAAATTATTTAAGTGATGCTCCGATGTGCCAATAATGTCATATAAGAAGTTCACAAACTTTATCTCCAATACCTCTCATATATTGATGAAATATGTTAATTCCTTCTCCATTTGGAAACATTATGTTCTCCGAGGGTGAGCCCTTAGTTAGAGGGACTTCCTTTAAGCAGGTATACCTATCAGCTGACTTCAGTCTAAAAAAAGGTGCAGCTCTAACACCAACTACTACAGGAATTTTTCCATGAGTGATCCCACCACACTCACTACACTGTCACATATAAGCTTTGCCAGCCATCCCTTCCTATACCTATTTAAGTTCAGGTCATGAGATATTACAGAATCACAACCACTGATTAGTGCTACCCATAACTTATTCTTAACCCTCCTACATAGCCCCTTTCCCCTCCAACCATCCTTTCCGAGACAAATATTCACATTAGTGGCCTACAGCACCATACGATGAAGGTATCACAGAACCATTATTTTCCACACCTCATGTAGCTAGACACTAGAATTGTGGTGCTGGCGGAAATTAGGAAAATTTAGACCTAAGGTAATGAAACTTGTGTTATTTTTCCCAGCACCATGACCCTCACATTCAGCTGCATAGAGCCCAGAAAAACATTGCCTGTCATTTTTTTCCTAGCACTGTCTTCATGAACTGAGCTATTTGTTGGAGAAAGGGATGTATTTTTTTATAACAAATTTCATTAAGGAGTAAAGATATAGAAGATGTAGCTAGCAGACCCAGTTCTTTGAACAGAATTTGACAGGACGTGAATTCACACCACAAATAATGCATATTACACAGTTTGCGACTCTGAAAACTTTTGTCTGACTTTAAAGAGTTGGACCAACATATAAGACAATAAGGTATCACAGAATGAAAGTAAGCAAAGTATGCCAGCTTTTTTTATTGTATTGCCACTAACCTGCACAAAGAAACAGCTCGGATCTGTCAAAGCAGAAACAAAAACAGGAATGTAGCCATCTCCTCCAGCAGGATTCAGTTTCTCTGACACATATGACTTGTGGCTCTGGTAAAAACAACAAAGTACACAAATAAAAGCTGCAAGAAATAGGGTCGAGTTATTAAAATTTTGATTAATTCACATATTTTTAATACCAAATATTCCAATGCACCAGGTTAAAACATTTAATTCAGAATTAAGCAATTTTACAGTTAATTAGCTCTACATTTCCTATATTTTAGAATTAGATGTTACTGCCATATCATCTCAGTTATTTTCTCAAATATACTGCCTCATAATTTTTCTAAAAGTAAACCACGTGATAAGTGAAGTATACTCAAGAGACATATCTGAATTTTTCTTTTAACAATACCTTTATTCAACCTACAGACATTTAGACACAATCACCTTCAAAATATTTCCTGCTCTATTCTCACACCTCATGCTTATCCTAGAGTTCTGGCACGCACAGAGAAGTACGCTGCAATTAGGGCAATACCAGCTTGTTTCTCTCCTGCTTCCTTTGTCAGTGGATTGTCTGATCTTCTCTGAACAAATCTTGCAAACCCATGTTAGTAGTTGCGTCATCTCAGATGATGGAATTTTATCAGGAACGTGTTATCCTGCAAGCTTATTACTGATAGCTACACTAGGAACAATTTCTTAAACTGATTTCATGCTTTTCTGGAGAGTCCTCTGGCAGTTTCCTAGAACTGTTCCCACCAAGATATTTCTCCCTCCAACTCCGAATCATGCACTTATTTCTCTAGAGTTTCCTCAATTTCTCACTCAACAAGCGTGACATTTTTAATAGGATTACAGAAAACATCAAAGCCTAATGAATACATGCATGAATCTCATAACACAAGCACAATGGCTCACTCAGTAACAACAGCAGTTCTTTCATTACATACTGCTTCTATTGAAGCGATTAGATTAGATTCAGTTTTCATTCCACAAACCCAAAAATGAGATGATTATTGTGGGTGTAGAGCATGTCAGAAAGTATAAAATAAAAAAACATAAAACATTTGAATATGATACTTACTACCCTAATCATTTGAAGAAGATTGTCAAAATAGGTAAATACACTATAGTAAACTGGAACTGCTAATATTTACAGAATTGATACCCTGCCAGAATGAAACATTGTCATGCACTTTTAATAAATTTGTCATACACAAAATACCTAATCTTGAGTGTTGTGATCAAGTGCTGTCAAAACTGAAATAGATTTCTATAAAAGAACCCTTAAGAAACCCAAACTGTGACTTGGAAAATATATTATTTGCAATTAGATGCTTGAACACAACCTTTTCAAATATTATTGATAAAGTTGGCAAAAGAGAAATTTGTTGATAGTTTGATGGTATCTCTTTACCCCCCCTTCGTGTAAAGAGGCTAACTTCAGCATATTTTAGCCAGTCTGGAAATGTTCCACTGATAGAGAGATTGATTACACAAATAACTTAAGATAGGACGCAACTCACATAAGCACTCTTTAATTAACTTCATTGATATGTTATTATAACCACTAGAATACCGAGCGAGGTGGCGCAGTGTCTAGCACACTGGACTCACATTTGGGAGGACGACGGTTCAATCCCATGTCCGGTCATCCTGATTTAGGTTTTCTGTGATTTCTCTGTATTGCTCCAGGCAAATGCCGGGATGGTTCCCTTGAAAGGGCACGGTCGACTTCCTGCCCTAATCCGATGAGACCGATGACCTCGCTGTTTGGTCTCCTCCCTCAGACAACCGAACCGAATCCACTAGAATACTTAAGATTTTAAGGATTTTATGATGGATGCTATTTCTTTGGGAGATGTGTAATTTCCATTTTACTGAATTTGTTTTTAAAGACTGGTCTCAGATACTCCATTGCACTGTTCACCAAATCTGATAACCCCATGCTGTCAGAAACAGAAACAAAGTACATGATGAGGTTTGCAACACTGCTTGCACTTGTTACCGATGTATCATTTATTTTTAGAGCTATCTGTTTGTCTTCCTTTTTGGCCCCGCCTGTCTCTGTCTTCACTATATTCCATACAGCTCTTATTTTGTTGCCTGATGTAATTATCTTTTGCTCATAATAAAGCTGCTTTGCTTTCTGGATTACTTGCTTAGTATTATGCAGTATTCTTTGTAATGCATTACAATGCTATCAGAGCTGTTCCAAGACAGTAGATACAGTTTTCTTTTTGTCCCACATGATATCTTTATTCTTTGTGTAACCCATGATTTATTCTTTGACTTCTGTTTGATATCAGTTATATTTAGGAGAAAACAATTTTTAAAAGTAGAAGTAACTTTATTAATGAATGCTTTGTATTTTCTATCCGAGTCAGAGGTATTGTAAACATCTATCCGGTTCACGTCTTTGAACAATCTTCTAAATTCTCAATTTCTGACTGATTTATTACCCTCCTGTGCTCAGATTTAATAGATTTTTTTTCCCCTGACTAGTTTCAACATTTAACACAAGAAGCTGCATGTCATGACCAGACAGCCCATTTACTGTTGGTTTTCTCCTATGAGTACTTTTCCTAGATTTGTCCACAAAGATATTATTAATAGCAGTCTCAGAGCATTTACATACACTATGTGATCAAAAGTATCTGCACACCCACAAACACACATGTTTTCCATATTAGATGCATTGTGCTGCCACCTGCTGCCAGGTACCGCATATCAGTGACCTCAGTACTCATTAGATATCATGAGAGAGCAGAATGGCGCACTCTGCGGAACTTACGGACTTTGAATGTAGTCAGGTGAATGGATGTCACTTGTGTCACATGTCTGTACACGAGATTTCCACACTCCTAAACATCCCTAGGTCCACTGTTTCCAATGTGATAGTGAAGTGGAAACATGAAGGGACACGCACAGCACAAAAGTGTAAAGGTCAACCTCATCTGCCGACTGACAGAGACCGCTGACAGTAGAAGAGGATCGTAACATGCAACAGGCAGACATCTATCTGGAGCATGACACAGGAATTCCAAGCTGAATCAGGATCTACTGCAAGTACCATGACAGTTAGGCGGGAGGTGACAGAACTTTGATTTCATGGTCGAGCGGCTGCTCATAAGCCATACCTTGCTTGGTGTAAGGAGCGTAACATTGGACGATTGAACAATGGAAAAACGTTGGGTGGAGTGATGAATCACAGTACACAATGTGGCAATCCAATGTGGGTATGGCGAATGCCTGGTGAATGTCATCTGCCAGTGTGTGTAATGCCAACAGCAAAAATTGGGAGGTGGCGGTGTAATGGTGTGGTCGTGTTTTTCATGTAGGGGGCTTGCACCCCTTGCTGTTTTGTGTGGCACTGTTTTTAATGGCTATCACTAACAGGAGACAGAGATTAGACAATTAATGTTGACTTAAAAGCAAAAGTGGATGCTTGAAACGTCAAGTTCAGAAAGCCTTTCTTGACAAATGCTCAGACAGTTACTGAAGTAAATTTAAAATCAAATGCAACAAATACTAAAATAGACCAACAAGCCAATAAATTAGATGAACACAATGCTGAATCACGACTGGGATGTATACAGATAATGGAAATTAATTAGAATTGGAATCAACAACTAAATTTTAAAGGGAATTACACTTGGTACAAATGAAAATCTGATTTAGTACAAATGAAGTAAATGACCATCTTGGGAAATTAAATACAGATCTGAACCAAATTTCAGACAAGTGTTAGATTTAATGTTTCAAAACAAGGCACAAATTTAAAAGAAGTAAAAACCATGGGAGGAATAATTTACTGAGCGGAAGTTTCAGCAGAATAAGGAATCATCTATTAATACACCTTTTACATCAAGTATTACATGTGAACAATCTGTCTTGGAGACATTATTTAAACTTAGTGGACAGTTATACCCAAACTAGTGTGACAAATACATACTTGTCTTTTGTGGACTATGTAGAATTAACTGCAATGACTATAGTTGTCAAATATTATTTCACATCAATTTATAAGGAATGTTCATGTTAAGTGCAAACCCACAAGTGTGCATTAGCTTATGTGGATTGTCTTCTTTTGTCATCCAGTAAGCTAACATAACATAAAAGAAAGACACAGCTTTTTGGTACATTTTTACTACTGAGAGTATAATTTACTTTACTATTTGACCACAGTGATGAATTGTGGGTTTTACATTACTTGATGCCTTTAATATTGCTTTGTAACTTGTCATCAATATTTGGTGATACCTGATGATGGTAAATTTTAATCAGTAGCTACTGATGCTGAAATACGACTTTTAAAAAATTTAGCATGCAACACTTGACTACATCATTAATGAATTATGACCATTAGCATCTATTTTTGTCACATATTTTGGAGCAGCTTTCCTAAAGAGAGGTAAAATTAAATAAAGACGCTACTAATTCATTTTCTGATGATTTTCTCTGTATAAATACCAAGAGAATTTCAGTGCCACACTTCAACTTGAAACTATGACAACAACTTACTAGTGCCCTAAAATTGTACTACACTGACACTTCCATAAAAGAGAGTAAAAGGAATATTCTTTACGAGTTTGGCAGTTTTTTTCCTGAACAGCCAACTATGAGGGGTGAAAAAAAAAAAAAAAAAAAAGGAATTATTTTTTAAAAGCAATATATTGTCAGAATGTTTACAAAACAACATTATCGCCATCAAAACACTCTACATTGCAACTAATACATTTGTGCCACTGGTGCTTCCACTGTTGGAAATATTTTTTTCAGTCATCTTTAGAAATGGATTCTTCAATGTTGTCAAATCAGTGTCCTTTCATGCCCCTTTTCATGTATGGAAATAACAAAAAGTTGCACAGAGCCAGGTCAGAAGACTAGGGCATGTGGAGCAGCAGAACCATGCCAATTTTAGCCAAAAACTCTCTCACAGAGATGACTGTGGGTGCAGGTGTTTGTTATGGAGGAGAAACCACTCTCCTATCTACCACAAATTGGATCTTTTTTGACAAACACTCTTGTGCTATCTTCTTAAAACTTCCAAATAAAATGTTTGATTGATGGACTGACCAGAGAGAACACACTCTGAATGAACTGAGCCCTTGGCATCCAAAAAAGCAAATCCAGAACGAGGTTTGTCATCAATCAACATGTCGCCATTTTTAAATCTGGCAAACCACTCATACACTTGAGTTTTTTCCATAGCATCAGCTTGGTAAGCTGCTTTCAACATTAAAACAGTTTCAGCAGCATTTATACCAAGCAGAAAGCAAAATTTCACAGCTGCACGCTGTCATAACAACAAAACAAGAACAAAACAGCCTTAGCAAAAAAAAATCACCAGGTTGTCAACACAGGCGGCAATGAGTTGTGCTGCACACACCTAGTGGCAGTAAGCTCTCCCCACAGCATATTTTATTATTATTATTATTATTATTTCTTTACTTTCTCAGACGTTAAGTCTGGTTAAAAAAATGGGACGTGATGCGGACCTTGATCAAGCGTCACTTCCTTTTAACTGTACGGTATATGTTATATTGCATTTAGGAACTTTCGGGTAATTGAACATGTATCAATAATTACGGATTTCTGTAATTGTATATATAAGTTTGGATGTAGCTGTATTGTATTGATGTACTGGTGGATATTGTGTGGTATGACTCCTGTAGTTGATAGTATAATTGGTATAATGTCAACTTTATTCTGATGCCACATGTCCTTGACTTCCTCAGCCAGTTGGATGTATTTTTCAATTTTTTCTCCTGTTTTCTTTTGTATATTTGTTGTATTGGGTATGGATATTTCGATTAGTTGTGTTAATTTCTTCTTTTTATTGGTGAGTATGATGTCAGGTTTGTTATGTGGTGTTGTTTTATCTGTTGTAATGGTTCTGTTCCAGTATAATTTGTATTCATCATTCTCCAGTACATTTTGTGGTGCATACTTGTATGTGGGAACGTGTTGTTTTATAAGTTTATGTTGTAAGGCAAGCTGTTTATGTATTATTTTTGCTACATTGTCATGTCTTCTGGGGTATTCTGTATTTGCTAGGATTGTACATCCACTTGTGATGTGATCTACTGATTCTATTTGTTGTTTGCAAAGTCTGCATTTATCTATTGTGGTATTGGGATCTTTAATAATATGCTTGCTGTAATATCTGGTGTTTATTGTTTGATCCTGTATTGCAATCATGAATCCTTCCGTCTCACTGTATATATTGCCTTTTCTTAACCATGTGTTGGATGCGTCTTGATCAATGTGTGGCTGTGCTAGATGATACGGGTGCTTGCCATGTAGTGTTTTCTTTTTCCAATTTACTTTCTTCGTATCTGTTGATGTTACGTGATCTAAAGGGTTGTAAAGGTGGTTATGAAATTGCAGTGGTGTAGCCGATGTATTTATATGAGTGATTGCTTTGTGTATTTTGCTAGTTTCTGCTCGTTCTAGAAAGAATTTTCTTAAATTGTCTACCTGTCCATAATGTAGGTTTTTTATGTCGATGAATCCCCTTCCTCCTTCCTTTCTGCTTAATGTGAATCTTTCTGTTGCTGAATGTATGTGATGTATTCTATATTTGTGGCATTGTGATCGTGTAAGTGTATTGAGTGCTTCTAGGTCTGTGTTACTCCATTTCACTACTCCAAATGAGTAGGTCAATATTGGTATAGCATAAGTATTTATAGCTTTTGTCTTGTTTCTTGCTGTCAATTCTGTTTTCAGTATTTTTGTCAGGATGGCTGGATGGGAATTTAGGTACATCTCCTCCTGAATAAAAGACTAGACTTATGTCATTCAATGTGAAACTAAAATTAACAAAACTTACTGATGAGGAATCAGTGGCAGCAGCAGTCAGACACAGAGCTTTATCTGGTTTCCTAGGAGAGCGGTTGGCAATACTCTCTTGCATTTTTGACCGTATCTCTCGGTCCTCCTCCACCTTCTCTTTTATTAATGCTATAGCCAATTCTATCTGTTCTTCTGTGCCTTTAATGACCACTCGTCGCTCAGGTTCCACATTACCACCATCTACAAAATACAGTCATTTATAAAAAACATTAGCTTTTCCAGTATAACGTCAGTATTTGAGGAGGCAAGGAATTTCAAGACACTCTGCAGCTAAATAATCCTTAGTTAATAAACAGAACTTATAGTGCTCCACGTACATACTTACATGTATCTCTAGATGATGAATATCTATCTATTTGTATTCTTGCAGAAGATGCACTCGATATATTTCGGATATTTGTGCCATTTTTACCAATTATTCTGCCACAAGCTGACTGAAAATAACAGAAAAAGAAGGGAATAAACTTGTAAAAAAAGTTATGTCAGATATCAGCAGTTCAAGCTTATAAGAAGCTAAAATATTATTAGATATGCTGTTATTCAAGTTATGGATGATCTGGATTCGTCAGTGCATTGAATATAGTAAATGTTAAATGTAATTTATTTTTTTTACATGTAAAGTATTTGTTGCATTAAGACTCTGCTTTGATCATAAGTATTAGCTCTAGAACAAATTTTGATAATTTTCATTGTTAAGTATGTAACAGATGTATAAGATAATAAGATAGAAATATAGTTGTTAATGAGTCAAAAATACAATTATCATTTCAGTCATAAATCATAAAAAATAATGGGAATAAATGTAACATTACACAAGCTTGAAAACTACGTATAGGGAAAAATAATTTTGTTTGCAGCTCAACACCTCTGAAGTTAAAGGTATTGCATGAATGAAGTGAAAAACGTTTTTTTAATTCACGTTTCTTTACAGTCACTTTTTATCTGACATTTGGCATCTCAGAATACTGTTCTAAGGACATTAGTTGGAGCCCATCTTCTTACTTGTCGCATCAAAAAAACAATGAGTAATTTATATTCAGTATATGAATCACCATTAACTACTACAGTTCTGAAATATTAAATATTTTCAAAATAAACAGTAATGCATGCACAATTTAAATATATGTCACCAACTCCAACAATGAGCACAAACTACATTTAGTTTGGATAATCTCTATACTTCATTGCAAGAGTAACATTCAATTGGCATTGCACTAGTGTGATGTTGAAACTCACCTCAGGCACAAAGGTTTCCCGTGTTGTTATTAATGGCTGGTTCATAATTATGTTACGAATCATTAAGCGTGCCTTCTCAGCTGCTTCTGGCATTCCTCTTATCTCACAAATCCTATTGTAAATCTCTTCTTCCTCTGTGCCCAGGGAATTCAATGTTGAACATAACTGATAATAGTGATTTAAAAAAACACACAGAGGTACAAAAAACTAGCATTCTATGAAATACATTTTCAGTACGTACTTTCTTCCTTCATAGAGATTTTTGTGCATGTTTCCTCCTGAATCTGCTTTATGTTGGACCCACCTCGTCCGATGACTACACCAACACTTTCTTTTGGAATCTTCACTTCTAGTGTCACATATTTAGCGTATCTAGCTTTGTCAATTACTTCGTATTCATCTTCATTCTGCAGATAATGCACAATGAAAAATGTTAAATACTGGTACGAAACATAAAATACGAAGGCAGATCGGAAAGAAATGTACAATAATTTTACTACTAAAAAGTTTAATAGGTGAAAAAAATCATGCTTGAACTTGCAATGTTCTTAACACATTTCTCCTATTGTGGTACCAGTTCAATATGCCCTGTTGATAGAAGTTTGTTTGGCAGGGTAAGTCACCTGCAGGCCACTGATTTCACTTCTGCAGGCCAGTCAGGAAGTTCTTTATGGGATCAAACAGATGAAAATCAGCTGATGCAGGGTATGGACAATATGGAGGATGTTGGAGCACCTCCCACAAAAATATGGTGATTTTCTCACTAATTGGAGCAGCGACATGGGATGAGGAGGGGCAACCACTGTCATGAAGACGTTTGACACCGTCAGCCTTAATGTTGTTGTGTTTGTCATGAAGGTTATGATGCAACTTCAATAAAGTTTCGATGTAGGCTGCAGTATTGACAGTGGTCCTGTGTTCAGCAAAGTCCACCAATAACACACCACGGATATCCCAGAACACTGTCATGAGCACTTTCCAAGCAGACTGAGTAACTGACTTTTTTTTGTACTGGGGAACCAGCATGTTTCCATTCCACAAAGGCCTGCTTGGTTTTGGGTGTGTAGTGGTATGTCTATGGCTCACCACCACTGACTTTTCAGAAAGCCATGCCCTTCTGCGGCATAATGTGTTATATGATCCAAGCTTGACAACAATTACTGGCCCTTGTGGTTGTCTGTAGGTTCTCAGGCAACCAGTGAGCATTAACTTGACAAAGTTTCAACGTGTTATATACAATATTGTACACCGCACCATATGAAATGTTGAACTGCTGTGATAAGGTTTGCAGATGGTCCATACAGTCGTCCCTATACATGCTACACATTTTCCTGTGAATTTCACTGTGCTTATGCCCTTTAGCCCACAAATACCGAACTACACTTCATTGCTCTTCACAAGTTGGCGAGAATAATGTGCCACATTTAGTTCATAGTTCAGGCTTCTCTCGCTAGAGCTGCACATGAAAACAAAATACCCTCTGTAGTGCAAACTTCAAACTGTAGCACCATGAAATTTCAACATTCCAGCTGTAATACCAGGGAAGAAAGAAAAAAAAATTATTGTGCATTGCTTTCCGATCCTCCCTAGTACACCTTATATTAAGAGTAATACTTCTTTATTTACCTGGCTATGTTAGGTTTTTCGGACACTTTCTCATGTATTCTATTCTTAGCTATTCACTTTAGAGATAACATCACAATTTGCATGAAAAATCAGCAATAATAAGAAAAACTGTAGTAATGAACATAATTACTAAAATAAATAATAATATCAGTCCTATGAACATTGGGATATGTTCATTTATCATGACACAAAATATCTATTCCACAGAAATAATCAAAATAATATAATGGCATTGCAGTAGTTAAAAATTACAATAAAATAAAATAAAATAAAAAA
Source organism: Schistocerca piceifrons (assembly GCF_021461385.2). Lineage (NCBI taxonomy): Eukaryota > Metazoa > Arthropoda > Insecta > Orthoptera > Acrididae > Schistocerca > Schistocerca piceifrons. The sequence continues at coordinate 310,177,914 of NC_060139.1, read as the reverse complement.
TAAATCTGGCAGAAAGTTACTAGCCCAGGAAAAGATGAGAAACAACATACAAAAACAACAGCAGAAGTTTCTTACATCTGAAAGTATAAATACAAATGACTGTATCTGTATAACTTCCTGGCAAATTAAAAATGTATGTCGGACCGAGACTCAAACTGAGGTACAGATGGAAGTAAAGCTGTGAGGACGGGTCCTGAGTTGTGCCTGGGTAGCTCAGTCAGTATAGTACATTCCCACGAAAGGCAAAGGTCCCTAGTTACAATCTCGGTCCAGCACACAGTTTTAATCTGCCAGAGAGTTTCATATTAAGACACACTCCATTGTAGAGCGAAAATTTCGTTCCGACCGTACCTATCTTACTATCAAACAAGAAAAAGGGATTTCAAACAATTTGAAGTTAAACCTGTTGCTGATTTGATTAAGAACAATACCAGTGTTTGGTTGTGCAAGGGTCACAAAAATTGACGGCAAATAATTGTGCAGTTCACATGATTTAAAGTTCCACAAACCTTACATAATCTGTATTCAGGCTGTTATGTGGACAATTTTGGAGCCAGATCAATTAAAGAGTGGACACATGGCACTTGCTGTTTTCCAGGAGGCCCGTCATGTCTCTGGAGCAATAGCAGGGACAATTAACATTATAATAGCCCAGTGGTTTCTTCGGCTATACTTAGCTGCCAGATCATGTAGTTTGATACCATAGTTGCACTGGCAGACTACCAAGTCCAGTGCTCATGGGTGTCACTGTATATTTTCTCCCAAACCTCTGTTGAACAGCAGTTACTGGAGCCAGGGGAGGAGGTGACACACTGAAATACTCAAAATATTAGTGCTGAAGTTTTTAGCATTGTTAGATATATGCTAACAATCCTGATGACAACCCATAGGGGTGGACGTAAACATAAAGAGGCAGACATGTAAAGCAGAAATGTGCACTGTATAGAACAGTTTCATCCAAACTTGGTACATATATCACTTATTGCCTGGGAAAAACATGGGGAGCATGATTTTCCTAATACTGCTGGATAATTGGTAATCATTTCAACTGAAAGTCTGAAGATCATAATCTTTTGCCCCCACCCCGTGTATTCGTGAAATCAGCATGTAAACTGGTCAATTTGTGGATAGTAAGACAATGAAACTGACATTGTTGAATATGTATTGTCAGAATATTACACTTTAGACAGACTCTTCAAAGTGGTAGACAGTTGACAGCTCCAGCCGTAGAACTTTTTATGTATTAGTTGATTCACTAACTCCAAATTAAAACTCAATAAACTGAAAATAACTCCACTACACAAACAAGAGCTCAATGAAGTCATTTTGTCCACTCACATAAGAGAACTGGACAGAAAACATGTGGGAGGTATAGTCTGCCTGTAAAATGAAAAGCAAGCAGCACTTCGGCAGGGAAAGCTGCCTTTCATGGAAGAACACTACAGCTGCCACACAGGATGACGGACTCAATTTCCCCTCTTAGTAGTGTAGAATAGTGCGCAGCAATTAACATAGAATCTGTCCACATGCGTGTCTTGCATTAGCATTATTATTAACTCACATCTGTATTCAATGTAATGGTAATGATCTTCGCTGAAAATAAAACACCTTCTGTGGACATCTGTTGGTTGGTTGTTTTGGGGAAGGAGACCAGACAGCGAGGTCATCGGTCTCATCAGATTAGGGAAGGACGGGGAAGGAAGTCGGCCGTGCCCTTTGAAAGGAACCATCCCGGCATTTGCCTGGAGAGATTTAGGGAAATCACAGAAAACCTAAATCAGGATGGCCGGATGCGGGATTGAACAATCTTCCCGAATGCGAGTCCAGTGTCTAACCGCTGCACCATGCACAACTGTACATAGCATTGCCAGTGATTCATAAGGTGCACTGCAGAGGGTCTGTACAACTTTGTGAAACACCCTGTAGCTGTTTTCTGTGACATTGGTTAATTAAATATGGTACACACATTTTGTGTGTGTTCTTAACCCCCTCATTTAACAATAAAAATTAATTTTATACCATTAAAACACTATTTTTAATGACCTACAATTTTTCCATCCCCTGCAATGCAGACACAGTCAGTCCCAGAGAAAAAATGAATAGGGCCTTTTGTAGGAAATTTAATGTAGTTTAATTGTGTACTGCCATACATTTTTGCTAGAAGCATCAGTTTTCGTGTTATTCAACAGGAATGTAAAAGAAGTGATCTTTAAATGCTGACACACTCCCTGCCGCACTCACACGTTGGAAATTTTAGTAGTATGTCGTTCATGGCACTCCCTCTTACCTCTTCACAAAAATTTGCACATACACAATTTTTTTCAGGTATTCATGTTTCTTTAGTCTGGGCTAGCTGGCTGGCACAGTGACCCTCATCAACAATTCACAAGATTGGTTCTATCTGGGATCAGCAGTCTTCTTGAATCACCTACGAGGCCTGCTAACACTTATGGCTGTCTAGATGGGTTGTGCAGACTGTAATGTCTGTGTTAATTTTTGCACCCAGTGCCCCAATCCCGTTTAATTTACACAATGGGTATTTGTGACCATAGCCAAATAATGTACACTAAAATCATTCCACCAACAGACAAATACAAGAACTATGCTCAATGCACTGTGCTGTCTGTTAACTGCTCCAACTTATATTTACTTCTACATAAAGTTTGGTAGCTTCCAGCTGTTTTCAATGGAAGCCTATGCACAACAGTATTGTTATAGTCTGCGGCAGATGGCATTTACAGAAATTTGGCACCACCCTTTGTTAGTGTGTGGCATGTTATATCGTTCATTACCTCTGCATTGTTACAGCACAATCTAACTAATACAACAATAGAAGATGGGGATGAGGAGGGGGGGGGGGGGGTGCAGCAGGGCAGGGGATGGACAAAACAGGCCAAATGGCATAATAACCAAAGCAAATCTTTGGATGAACCCTGTCAGTGATGGCAGCTTGATCAGTATTCAGCTTACATGGGTTTCTAAGTGCAGTGAGAAGAAAGTAATTCAGGAAGGAATGAAATCAAATGGGGTCTTACAAGATGTTCTGCAATAACCTGGTATTTTGCAAGATGTTAATGAGGTGTCACCAATGAACAATAATTCTATGAAAGGTTGTTGTTGTTGTTGTTGTGGTCTTCAGTCCTGAGACTGGTTTGATGCAGCTCTCCATGCTACTCTATCCTGTGCGAGCTTCTTCATCTCCCAGTACTTACTGCAACCTACATCCTTCTGAATCTGCTTAGTGTATTCATCTCTTAGTCTCCCTCTACGATTTTTACCCTCCATGCTCCAATGCTAAATTTGTGATCCCTTGATGCCTCAGAACATGTCCTACCAAACGGTCCCTTCTTCTTGTCAAGTTGTGCCACAAACTCCTCTTCTCCCCAATTCTATTCAATATCTCCTCATTAGTTATGTGATCTACCCATCTAATCTTCAGCATTCTTCTGAAGCACCACATTTCGAAAGCTTCTATTCTCTTCTCTTCTCTTCTTGTCCAAACTATTTATCATCCATGTTTGACTTCCATACAAACACTTTCAGAAATGACTTCCTGACACTTAAACTTAAATCTATACTCGATGTTAACAAATTTCTCTTCTTCAGAAACGCTTTCATTGCCATTGTCAGTCTACATTTTATATCTTCTCTACTTCGACCATCATCAGTTATTTTGCTCCCCAAATAGCAAAACTCCTTTACTACTTTAAGTGTCTCATTTCCTAATCTAATTCCCTCAGCATCACCCGACTTAATTCGACTATAATTCCATTATCCTCGTTTTGCTTTTGTTGATGTTCATCTTATACCCTCCTTTCAAGACACTGTCCATTCCGTTCAACTGCTCTTCCAAGTCCTTTGCTGTCTCTGACAGAATAACAATGTCATCGGCGAACCTCAAAGTTTTTATTTCTTTTCCATGGAATTTAATACCTACTCCGAATTTTTCTTTTGTTTCCTTTACTGCTTGCTCAATATACAGATTGAATAACATCGGGGAGAGGCTACAACCCTGTCTCACTCCCTTCCCAACCACTGCTTCCCTTTCATGCCCCTCGACTGTTATAACTGCCATCTGGTTTCTGTACAAATTGTAAATAGCCTTTCGCTCCCTGTATTTTACCCCTGCCATCTTTAGAATTTGAAAGAGAGTATTCCAGTGAACATTGTCAAAAGCTTTCTCTAAGTCTACAAAACCTAGAACATAGGTTTGCCTTTCCTTAATCTTTCTTTTAAGATAAGTCGTAAGGTCAGTATTGCCTCACGTGTTCCAACATTTCTACGGAATCCAAACTGATCTTCCCCGAGGTCGGCTTCCACCAGTTTTTCCATTTGTCTGTAAAGAATTCATGTTAGTATTTCGCAGCTGTGACTTATTAAATTGATAATTTGGTCATTTTCATATCTGTCAACACCTGCTTTCTTTGGGATTGGAATTATTATATTCTTCTTGAAGTCTGAGGGTATTTCGCCTGTCTCATACATCTTGCTCACCAGATGGTAGAGTTTTGTCAGGACTGGCTCTCCAAAGGCCGTCAGTAGTTCTAAAGGAATGTTGTCTATGCCGGGGTCTTGTTTCGACTCAGGTCTTTCAGTGCTCTGTCAAACTCTTCATGCAGTATCATATCTCCCATTTCATCTTCATCTACATCCTCTCCCATTTCCATAATATTGTCCTCAAGCACATCGTCCTTATATAGACCCTCTATATACTCCCCTTCCACCTTTCTGTTTTCCTTCTTTGCTTAGAACAGGGTTTCCATCTGAGCTCTCGATATTCATACAAGTGGCTCTCTTTTCTCCAAAGGTCTCCTTAAATTTCCTGTAGGCAGTATCTATCTTACCCCTAGTGAGATAAGCCTCTACATCCTTACATTTGTCCTCTAGCCATCCCTGCTTAGCCATTTTGCACTTCCTGTCGATCTCATTTTTGAGACGTTTGTATTCCTTTTTGCCTGCTTCATTTACTGCATTTTTATATTTTAACCTTCCATCAATTAAATTCAATATTTCTTCTGTTGCCCAAGGATTTCTACTAGCCCTCATATTTTTACCAACTTGATCCTCTGCTGCCTTCACTACTCCATCCCTCAGAGCTACCCATGCTGCTTCTACTGTATTTCTTTCCCCCATTCCTGTCAATTCTACCCTTATGCTCTCCCTGAAACTCTGTACAGCCTCTGGTTCTTTCAGTTTATCCAGGTCCCATCTCCTTAAATTCCCACCTTTTTTCAGTTTCTTTAGTTTTAATCTACAATTCATAACCAATAGATTGTGGTCAGAGTCCACATCTGCCCCTGGAAATATCTTACAGTTTAAAACCTGGTTACTAAATATCAGTCTTACCATTATATAATCTATCTGATACCTCCTAGTATCTCCAGGATTCTTCCATGTATACAACCTTCTTTTAGCTATGATGAAGTTGTGCTCTGTGCAAAATTCTACCAGATGGCTTTCTCTTTCGTTTCTTACTCCCAATCCATATTCACCTACTATGTTTCCTTCTCTCCCTTTTCCCTTTTCCTACTCTCGAATTCCAGTCACCCATGACTATTAAATTTTCGTCTCCCTTCACTACCGGAATAATTTTGTTTACTTCATCATACATTTCATCAATTTCTTCATCATCTGCAGAGCTAGTTGGCATATAAACTTGTACCACTGTAGTATGCGTGGGCTTCGTATCTATCTTGACCACAATAATGCGTTCACTATGCTGTTTGTAGTAGCTTACCCGCACTCCTATTTTTTTATTCATTATTAAACCTACTCCTGCATTACCCCTATTTGATTCTGCATTTATAACCCTGTATTCACCTGACCAAAAGTCTTGTTCCTCCCGCCACCAAACTTCACTAATTCCCACTATATCTAACTTTAACCTATCCATTGCACTTTTTAAATTTTCTAACCTACCTGCTCGATTAAGGGATCTGACATTCCACGCTCCGATCCGTAGAACGCCAGTTTTCTTTCTCCTGATAACGACGTCCTCTTGAGTAGTCCCCGCCCGGAGATCCGAATGGGGGACTATTTTACCTCCGGAATATTTTACCGAAGAGGATGCCATCATCAATTAACCATACAGTAAAGCTGAATGCCCTCAGGAAAAATTACGGCTGTAGTTTCCCCTTGCTTTCAGTCGTTCGCAGTACCAGCACAGCAAGGCCGTTTTGGTTAGTGTTACAAGGCCAGATCAGTCAATCATCCAGACTGTTGCCCCTGCAACTACTGAAAAGGCTGCTGCCCCCCTTCAGGAACCACACGTTTGTCTGGCCTCTCAACAGATACCCCTCTGTTGTGGTTTTGCACCTGCAGTACGGCCATTTGCCATCTGTATCGCTGAGGCATGCAATCCTCCCCACCAACGGCAAGGTCCATGGTTCATGGGGGGAGGGGGGGGGGGGGGGGGGGTTAAAAAGGTTAAAGGTTAAAAAAGTAAAATTAATTGTTATCAGAGTACAGACAAAACATGTCATAGTTGTCAGTTACAACACAGAAAAAAATGATAAGAAAGAAAAGAAAAACATATTTATATGGACTTTTGGGGCAATAAGAAATGGTCTAATAGGTATAGTTTTAGGAACAATCAAACTGTTACAAATGGCGAGTTGTGAGAACATTTAAAACTGCACAATATTATGGACACCTGAGAGAAAAGAAAACTTAGGGGAATGATATCAGCCTTAGTTGTTATCAGACAATGCAAATGGTTGCAAATATTTAGAATGCATGTATGAAAAAAATGTGCCGCAGATATTTCAGGCTACATGTACTTTACAGGCGAGTGGAAAAACAAACAATTTGATTGTGGTGAAGACCTGGATAAAAAGCTAGGGAGGATTTTGAAAAATTCATGGAAAATGAAAGTAAATTTAGCTGTTCACAATTTCAAACTGTATAATACATGACTGGACAGATTATGGTACCCCAGTGCCACAGTATTCTATAGGCCTTGGCTTAGAGGTAGGTATTTCTGTACTTGGAAGGATGCTGGTATAAAATTTTTAAGTTTCACACCATAAAGAAAGATAAAACAACCTGCAAAAATAATAATTTTAAAAGATGACTATTTTGGCAGAACTGAGAAATCTTAAATATTTATTGGACAAAGAACAGCAATTAAAATACCCCTAACTAAAAAGTTAAAGAGTTTTTTCCTTTTTTGGGGGAAATTGTAAAAACAATTTAGTTTCAAAATACCATCCTCGTGCCAACCAATCCTATCACATAATGAAGAAACTGGGGTAGCTCTTGGTTCAAAAGAGCATGAGCAAATGGTGACATGCACCACTTAGTACAGATTCATATGTCTGTAAAATGATCGATGTGCAAAGCAGACAACTACCACTGTCACACCTGTAAGACATTGGCCCCTTACTTATCTTGCATTTATCATGAATCTCTCGCCCAATGCAAAGTTCAAAGTGACTGGAAAAAGTGCAGTTGACTTCACTTTATAACAAGGGTAAAAGAACGGAGCCACAAAATTACAGACCAATATTTGTAACGTCTGTATGCAGCAGAATTCTTGAATAATTCTCAGTCTGAATATAATAATTTCCTTGTGACGCAAAAGCTTCTGTCCACATCTCAGCTTGGTTTTAGAAATCATCACTTGTGCAAAACTTTGATTGCACTTTTCTCGCACAATATCCTGTAAACTATGGATGAAGAGCAACAGGCAGATTCAATATTTATAGATTTCTGAAAAGCATTTGACACCATGCCCCAACGCAGACTTTTAATGAAGGTGTGAGCACATGGAACAGGTTCCAAGATATGTGAGTGACTTGAAGACTCCTTAAGTATTAGAACCCAGTAAGTTGCCCTCGATTATGAGGGTTTGTCAGAGAAAAGGAGTATCATCAGGTATGTCCCAGGGAAGTGCGATAGACCACTGTTACTTTCTATATACTCAATTGATCTGGCAGGCCAGGTGAGCAACAACCTGTTGCTGTTTGCGGATGTTGTGGAGTATGGGAAGGTGTCACCATTGAGTGGCTATAGCAGGATACACAATGAGTGTTTGGGATCCGCATCAGGTCAGATTAAAGGAAAACATTGAAGCAATTCAGAGTCAGATGCTAGACTTTTTACCAATAGATTCGAACAACACTTAAGTATTACAGAGATGCTCTAAAAACTTAAATTGGAATCCCTGGAGGGAACACGTTCTCTTCAGGGAACACTATAGAGAAAATTTAGAGAACCGGCATTCAAGCTGACTGTAGAACGATTCTGCTGCCACCAATGTACATTTCGCATAAGAACCACGAAGGTAAGGGAAATTAGGGCTCATACAGAGGCACACAGAACGTCTCTTTTTCCCCTCGCTCTATTTGGGAATGGAATGGGACACGAAATGATTGATAGTGGTAGAGGGTACCCTCTGGCATGCACCATATGGTGGCTTGTGGAGCATGTCTGTAGACATAAATGTAGACGTAGAACTGCTGGGTATACTGAGCAACTAAACATTCTAAGTTGGTGTAAACTGTGTAACTGCATGAACTAATTTTACATTAGTTATCCCATTTCAGCACTGGAAGGTGACTGCTGGAAGTAATAGGGTGACAGGAAATACAAAAGCCCTTGTTACTATGGAAACAACCAAGAAGGGCTTCAACACACAGAATATTCTACCGGAATCTGATGAAAAGTGGGGAGGAGCAGATTAAAGTGTGAAAGAAGGAAGAGAACAACCATAATTTCCACACATAGGAGAAAATACGACTGAAAATGACCCCAGCCTCTGCGAGTAAGCTCTTTGAAGGGCTGGTCCAAAAGGTACCTGTTGCACCCCCACTCCCCCAATGGTATGTCAGGTCCAGCTTCTGTAACGCTAAAGGTGATGCCAAGCCCATAATCAAAACAGAAGAGGATCTGAGCTTTGTACAGTTGCAAGATGTAGAGAGGTCTATACCCCAGCTAGTGTTACCGAGTCAGCAAAGAGTACCAAGATGTGAGCTAGCGCGTCTGCTGAAGTTGGCAGATATGGGGAGGCCATGTCAATCGGGCATCAAAGACCAGTCCCATAAAGCAATAAGATTCCGCCACATTGAGCAACTGGTCGTCAAGGTAGAGTTCTGGGTGTCAATGGACAGTATGAAGGAGACAGAAGTGCATGACGCAGGTCTTCATGGCTGAAAACCAGAACCCATGGGAGAGAGCCCAGGAGTGAACATTTTGCATGGTGCCCTGCTGTCAGCATTCAGCAAAATCCACAGCTGAGGAGCAATAATAAATGCAAAACTGTCAGCACAGATGATGATGACGATGTTAGGTTTGTGGGGCGCTCAACTGCATGGTTATCACCGCCCATACAAATTCCCAACCTCTGCTCAGTCCAATCTCGCCACTTTCATGAATGATGATGAAAGATGAGGACATCACAAACACCCAGACATCTCAAGGCAGGTGAAAATTCCTGACCCTGTAGGGAATCGAACTCTGGACCCCATGCTCGGGAGCAAGAATGCGACCGTGAGACCATGAGCTGCGGACCTGTTAGCACAGAGGAAGGGTGACACTGTAGGGCACTGTGGGAAGTGCCAACTTGAATCTGAAATGCAGGCTGTGACAAGAAGTATTGGACAAAAATGGGAGTGGGCCCCAGAGAACCCACTCATGCACAGTGATGAGGATGTGGTGATGCCATATAGTGTCATAAGCCTTTTTTGGAAGTCGAAGAAGACAGTGATAAGTTGTTGACTGGATAGCAGACTCTAGTCAGACCAAACTGTCAGCAGTAGAACAACCATCACAAAAAATCACCCTGCGACAGAGTCACAAGATCCAGAGACTCAAGGTATCAACACAGTTGCTGGCTGATCATCGTCTGAGCTTGCAAAGAACGTTAGTGAGACTAATTGGCCAAGAGCTGTCCATCTCAAGAGGGTGTTTCCCCAGTTTCAGAATGGTGACAAACACAATCTCTTGTCATGGAAACGGGAATACACATTCGTTCCTGATAAGGTTGGAAAGAGCAAGCATGTAAATTGGCAATCCACCTATTACTGTTTGTGCAACTGTCTGTGGATGCGGTCTGGCCCTGGAGCTCTGTCGGGACATCGTGCTACAGTACTGAGGAATTCCCACTCACTGAATGGAACATTATGTGGCTCCAGGCAACATACAGTGAAAGATAAGTTAATTTGCTTCACCTACTGTTCCATGATATGAAATGCAGGGCAGCAATTCTCAGATACAGAGGCTCGAGCATAATGTAAAGCAAAATGTTCAGCAACAATGCATGTGTCAGTGTAGACAACAACATTCAGAGAGATAACAGGTACACCACTGTGAGACTGGTGTCCAGAGCAGCATCAAATTTTGCCCAAACCTGTGAGGGTGGGGTACAAAGTCCAATGACAACAACATACCATTACCAGCATTCTCGTTTCTGTCTTTTTATGAGGTGGCAGATCTGGGCACAGAGCTGTTTAAAGGCAATGAGGTGATCCATTGACAGATGTCACTTATAGCCTTGGAGAACTCATCTGCAATAACTAATGGCCACGGCAATTTATGGGGATTCACCAAGTTACTATCTTCCGATGGGGAAGTCCTGAGGAATAGCAGATTGCTAAGCCAGCTGCCTATAGAATGGCTGCAGTTGGGCTTTGGACAGCCACATGATACATCCATGTGGTGGGGTGCTAACAGTGGTGGCAGAGGCAAAGGCATCCCAATAAGCTTTGTTGAGAGCTCACCTGGGTGGATGCCCACAGGAGTGACATTGAGAAAAGGTCATGGAGATTGGAAAATGATCACTGTTGCACAGGTAATCATGCACTCTCCAAAGGAAGAAGGGGAGAAGACCTGGGCTGCAAATGGAAATGCCAACGACCAAATACAGCCCATATGCCACAATGACGTGTGTGGGAACACCAGTATTTCAGAGGCGAAGATCAAGCTCTGGGAGCAAGTTTTCAACAGCTTTACTGCAGCAAACAGTTTTAGTTCACCAAAAAAGGTCATGGGCATTGAAATCGCCCAATATTAAGTGGGAGGGGGGGTGGGGGGAGGTGGGTAACTGAGAAAACAGTGAATGTATTTTGGGACACTTCAGTGTCTGGAGGGAGATACATATTACAAACGGTGAATTTCAGAGACATCCTCACATGAACAGCCACAACCTCCAAAGTCATACTGAGTGGCAAGTGTTTGCTACAGACAGATTCAGAACATATGTGCGAACACCGCCCAACAGGCTTTCATGGTAAGTGTAATTTTCAAAATAGCTCCGATGGCTGCAGAGGGTAGGAGCCTGCATTACTGGGAACTAAGTTTCCTGAAGAAAGATGCAAAAAGAAAAAGAAACACATACGAGACATCGTAACTCAGCCAGTTGGTGGGAAAAAACAACAGTTCCTCTGGATGATCATGCTATCAGTATCCTATGGAGACATTAAGGGGCCATGGAGGCTGGTCATGCATCAGGGCTGCCTACTGTCACCAGTTGTGAGACTACAGCATAGATACAGGGTGTATACACAGACAAGAAAAGAAAATAATTCCAGGATTTGTCGGTTAAAAATACATTTTCTCCCAGGTGAAAATACACTTTTTCCTTGTTAAGTGACAGTATACTTTTTCTCGGAACAGTAAAACTTATCAATCCTTTGAATGGTTATGGTTTTACACACCAGTGTAGAATTTCCCGGCCCTTTAGAAAACCAATCTCAGTAAAAAAAAAAAAGTTTTGGAGAGGTATTTGAAGTGCAGCAAGATGTACGCTGCATATTTTCATATTATGAAAGTATAAATTTGAATTCCACCAAACACCTCATGTTACTTTCGGAAGCACTGAAATTGAGATTGCAATGCACTTTTGTAAGCCAGTCATAGCTCATGTCACGTGATCTCACCAGCCGATGCCAGTGGATATTAAGAGCATAGGACACATGACGTAGTCAGCCAAGCAACATCACTGTTAAGTAGCACTTATACACAAACTGGAAAAGTCAATGGTTTAAATTAATATACATAGTGTAACTACAAGAAAAGCAAAACTTTCACATATAATATTGATCTTTTTTGCGGGTGTTACACTTTAAGCTACATCACACAAATGTGACAGTAAAATTTTTAATGACGACATAAAGTCTGATCTTCTGGGCTCAAAATTTTTCTAAATGGTCTTCCTCAAAGAGCTGATTTTTAAATGAGAGGCAAATGCTCTGTGATTTAAGAAATTCATTGATCGAACATAGTTCAACTTGCATAAAAGGAAATTTACATTGAAAGTAATGCTTTTCAAACAACCATTCCAATATTTTCCTGCGGCCTGTTAGAAATAGGTTCGTTTCAGCAGTTCCACGAGAGTGCCAGGTAACAGGTGTAACCACACTTGCGCAGCTGTGATGGTGTGGGAAGCCTGTATGCTCTTACGTATAAAACACTGAAAGATCTTACATTATGTCATAGAAGAAACAAGACATCAGAGGATACTCCAAGAGCATCGGAATTTCGTGACCCGTACCAAAGTAGATAATTCAGCTTACAGTGCACATTCGTATGTCCAGATTCAGATGTAAATTTTCTTTGAGAACCATTACATATTATCTCACATTTGGTTCTTTATTATGGCATAATGCCATACGTACTAGAAGATGAAATTATGCACTTTTGAAATGCAGTGAACAGTTGAAACTGGCCAATAGTGTGGAATTAAACACTTCGTTTCAAATAAATTGACTGCCTCAGCAGAAAAGATTAATAAAAGCCAAATTTCTTTAGCAAACTGACAAAAATAACTTCATTGTTCTGCAAGGCGATTAATGCTAGACTGTTAGAAAGGTAGAAATAAAATCTAAAACTAATAACATATTTTAGCCTTCTGTAATTATGTGAATGTATTTTTTTATTTCACATGATAGCTCCCGGCCACAGAAATCCGTTTTGTTTTCATTTGATGCGAAAGCAACAAACGAAGAGGAAACAGCAAAATCACTAAACGTAAACACGGGTCACGTGGAGACTACCCACCTCCCCACTACTACTCAGACTGCTCTGTGCATTAGCCCCGGATCTATGATATTTCCGTGGCAATATTAGATAGTGCCCCCCCCCCCCCCCCCCCCCCCCCGCCCCTTCCTCCATCCCTCGAGAATTTGAGATAGGATACCAAAAATTTAAAATCGACTTTTCAAAAATATGTTCATTTTGTAGCGCATATCTTTCTGAAGAATCTGATACATACAACATGTGTTCGAGGAAATGTAAGACATGTTATTTGGTCTTAAGTGCACCAAAGTGCAGTGCCACGCCTCTACACACAGCATTCTTCTATCACACGCCATTGTACTTTGCTATGTGGAATTCAAATGTATAATATTTTGTAATGGATGCCATCAAACTATATTCAGGACAGTGGAAATTAAAATGTCCTGTGGTGTCTCTCCTGATACCAATTGGTCAGTTTAACATCCAGCCCCTCTTTTTTTTTTTTTTTTTAAAAAAAAACACCCTCGCAAATAATATTGGATGGGATTATTTGTATCCCAGAGAACAATAACTCTTCAGAAAATTTGCACTCTTTATTGCCTATTAGCTAATAACTTACTTTTTTTGTGTAACATAAAATTAAATATATGATACATGAAATCAATAAAGACAAGTGACAAGCAAGATGGTACACATTTCTTCAATCCTCAAGTCCTAGCATTTTTTCCTCTCTAACCCTGCTACGGCTTAACATGGTGTCCTTTCCTTTCTGCAATAGGATCTACTACCTCATCAAACTTCATCAAACGTTTTGCCACAAGAAAAAACGAAAAGTCGTTGTCCAATACTGAAAAAGCTGTTAATACAAACAGTACCCAAGACTGGTGTGGTTTCTCGATCTGATTATGTGAATTTTGTCACTGTCTGCTACATAAAATGAAATAGGCCTGTCTAATATTGCAGCAATTTTAACATACACCAAATAAACAGACTGTTTTAGCACAAACGGTCATTTTTTTTTAACAAGAGAGAATATAATTCACAAAGTACCAATATCAAATGCCTATTAGGCCTACTACAAGCAAAAAGCTTTATGTTCGGAAATAGTTTCACATTTCAATCACACTCTCCAGCTTCTCAAGCGTGAGACCGAAAAGTAGTAGAATGAAATTTTTAAATAAATTTGGAATAATCATATTCTTCCATAATTTGTGTGATGTCCCCATTTCTTCTCCTACCTCATTCTAACACATCATCACTAATTCTGTCACTATTCCTGCCAGTGCTAAAACTTATTCTCCGGTTAATTTCACTAACCCTGCCACAATCAACTGCTTAAGCTATCTGGCGTTTATTCTCCTTTTAGGCGTACATGTTCGTACAACATGTTTTCTGTGCTACTTCCAGAATAAAACTTAGGTGGCTCCTACCAGGGTCTGTATAACTGTCCATTACTAGTGTAGCAGTCCGGCCAAAAATTTTCTACCATAATTTTGTTTTCTTGGATACACCGAGAAGATAATACATAATCTTTCTAGCCTGTTATTCCTGTTAGTAGTTTATTTCCACTCTGGTAGTCTGAATCTATGGATTTCGCTGGTAATTATAACAGTGCTGATCATTCGCAAACCCAGTCAATCACATAAATAAACACCGACTGACATTAACCCGTTCGGCTTTCTTCTGTTCAGCTCGTATAGCCCTGTCGCCTTCCGTCTGCAGGAAAGTTTATTTCTAGATGTGACGGGGATTTCCCTGGCAGAGACATGACATACACTATGCACACATTCAAAAATCAACTTATGATTCATTCAGAAATAAACTTAGAATATGATCACAAATGTTCAAAAACCAACAGGGATGTGTTTCAAAATCATATGAATAATCGATAGACCAATGTGCACTGGATACTAGACGCTTTGTGAAAAAAGGCTTTTTCCTCAAGAATATAAATTCTTGCTGTCTGGGGCAGATATCCTGGTTTGCCCTCATTGAATCTGGCAACTTGCGCACGCCAGTAAAATCTTTCCAGGTAGCATCTTGCTGCTACTGGTTATACAGCTAAAAGCTGCACTTCCGTAGCCAGAAACGGGAGAAGGTACTACACATGCATGACTCAACTGCGTATGCCCATGAGCCCGCTAGCAACTGCTCAAACGAATCTAACGTAAACAGGTGTGATGTCACGCTCAACGGAGGCAATTTGTTGTTATGAAGCACTTCACAGTCTTCCTAAAGCCTTTGACACGTTTTGCTGTTGGCAGACGCTTGTATGAGTACTGTGTTTTGTTGTTGTATATTTCGATTTTTTTTTCTTTCTTTTTCCCTCTCATTCATGTTTTATTGCTGCAATATTATTCTGCAGTAGTGGGATACAGTAATATCCTTTGTTAGAGTGTTGTTTCTTACCAGTCAAAATTACAAAAATTTAACTAAAAGCTAAAACAAAACAAAAAAATCTTGGAAATCTAAAAAATTCCCGGGTTTTCCCCGGTTTTCTCCCGGCTGAAAAAATTCCCCAATCTCCCGGGTCATATACACCCTGTAATACATATTGGTTTGGAAACAATGATGTGTGTGTGTGTGGGGGGGGGGGGGGGGCATAGGGGCCACCACAGACATCGTCTCAAGAGGTGGAATGTCCAGGGCCTGGTGGCATGGGGGTCACTGGCCTCCCTTTCTTGGAGGAATTCCTCTTCTTCTTGTTCTCTTTAGACGATTTCAATGTCTGTGAGGGCTTGTCTGCCCAAGATTCTGGGGCAGAGGAAGAACACTAATAATGACTTGCAACTTGCAGCTCTTTCTGCCAGTGGCTGGCATCTGGTTGTAGATAAGCAGATTAGTGACAAGAGAGTATCACAAAGGACCACTTCCTGGAAAGGGCACTGCTTCTCTGCCCATGGATTGGGGACTGCGTCGCTGGTAGCAGGATAGTTGAAGCCCACTAAGGGGGTGCGGGCGGAAGCAATAGGAGGGGAGTGGCGGGGGGGGGGGGGGAGGGGGGGGTGTCCCAATCACCAAAGGAGCCGGTGTTGTCTAGGAGCCTGAGGGCCCGACATAGAAGACATGGATGGCAAAGGTACAGTCAATAAAGAGGATGATGATGTACATACACTATGTGGTCAAAAGCATCTGGACACCTGGCTGAAAACAACTTACAAGATCATGGCACCCTCTATCAGTAATGGTGTTGGCTCACCCTTAGGGTTGATGACAGTATCCATTCTCGCAGGCATATGTTCAATCAGGAGCTGGAAGATTTTGTGGGGAATGGCAGCCCATTCCTCACAGAGTGCTGCACTGAGGAGAGGTATTGATGTTGGTCAGTGAGGCCTGTCACAAAGTCGGCCTTCCAAAGCATCCCAAAGGTGTTCTATAGGATTCAGGACAGGACTCTGTGCAGACCAGTATATTACAGGGATGTTATTGTCGTGTAACCACTCTGCCACAGGTCGTGCATGATGAACAAGTGCTCGACCATGTTGAAAGTTGTAAGTGCCATCCCTGAATTGCTCTTCAACAGTGGGAAGAAAGAAAGTGCTTAAAACCTCAAGGTAGGCCTGTGCTGTTATAGTGCCACACAAAACAACAAGGGGTGCAAGCCCCCTCCATGAAAAACACAACCACACCATAACACCACCGCCTCCATATTTTACTGTTGGCATTACAAACGCTAGCTGATGACTTTCACCAGGCATTCGCCATACCCACATCAGATCACCACATTGTGTACTGTGATTTGTCGTGTTTTCCCGCTGTTCAATCATCCTATGTTTATGCATCTTACACCAAGCGAGGCGTCGTTTGGCATTTACCTGTGTGATGTGTGGCTTATGAGCAGCTGCTCTAGCATGAAATCCAAGTTTTCTCACATCCTGCCTAACTGTCATAGTACTTGCAGTGGATCCTGATGTAGTTTTGGAATTCCTGTGTGATTGTCTGGATAGATGTCTGCCTATTACACATTACAGCCCTCTTTAACTGTTGGCGGTCTCTGCCAGTCAACAGACGACGTCGGACTGTACGCTTTTGTGCTATACGTGTCCCTTCACGTTACCACTTCACTATCACATTGGAAACCGTGGACCTAGGGATGTTTAGGAGTGTGGAAATCTCGCGTATAGAACATATGACACAAGTGACACCCAATCACCTGACCACGTTTGAAGTTCGTGAATTCCGCAGAGCGATGTCCGATGACTACTGAGGTCACTGATATGGAGTACCTGGTAGAAGATGGCAGCACAATGCACCTACTATGAAAAACATATGTTTTTGGGGGTGTCCGAATACTTTTGATCACACAGTATAGTGCACGCCATTGTCATACATGTTGGATGTTGATGGTCGTACTTCTTTTTGGCCTCTTGATACCCCAGTAAGTCAAGAGTCTTGTATTCTTTAATTTTCTTTTCTTTTTGAAAGAAAGTGCAGTCTGGTGAATAGGCAAATGGTGTTCCCCACAACTAATAAAGATGGAGGGAGGTGCACAAGGAGCATTAGTATACAATCGACATCCACAATCATTACACGGGGCAATGGCGATGCAACACGAAGACATGTCCAAATCCCAGTCATTTGTAGCACCATATGGGAACATACCGCTTTACACTGCATCAATACACCATCACCTTGACATTTTCGGGCAATGAGTCAGCTTCAGAAGCAAAGATGAAGACTCCAATATCAACCCTATTGTCCTTTGGTCTCAAGTGGGCATGACAGAATGAGACATTCAAAGGTGATACCCTGAACTATATTGAGACTGGTACAGGAAGTTGAAGTTACAGTTACAAGAATGTCACACAGCTTGCCACAGGGGAGCAACACCTGTGACTGAGTAGGGGAGGCTGTTTTAAAAAAAATGAAGCCACTTTTTATTTTTGAAATAGCTGCTACTTCCCCAAACCAGTTCTTGACGTGTTCAACAAAGAACAGTCACTTTGTAGTCAAAAATTAATCCCCACTGGTCTCAAACAAACTAAGTGTGGAGGGGGTGAGGGGGCAATTTCTTCCCTTGTCTCTGAGCCCTATGTTCCTCCCACAGTGTAGCCAAGGAAGGAAACATTTTGGGGTCATATCTTCATGTTGTGGTAAGTCTTACCTTCAGAGAAGACTGCTGGTGCCTTGCAGCCACCAGCAGAAGAATGTTTAATTCGTTTCATGTGCGAATCTTCCATCAGGGTGCCACCCACTCCTAACAAAGACACACCGCATGCATGCCACAGCTGGCCCGTAAACTGTTCCCCAAAGTCCTTGTAGCCCAGCCATGACAGGGATATAATTCTTGGTATGCATGGGGATCTCTGCTTGGTCAAGGGGCTACCACCACCATGCACGTACTTGATGACCCCCCCCCCTCCTCCCAACAGAATGGCTACCATGCTGGGTTTCGGGCACAGTTCCTTTGCAAGAAAGTGAGGTTCCAAAGTCAGGCACAAAAGGTAGAATATGCATTGCAATGGGCAACCTTCCCTGCATGATCTGCATTTCTGTAAAATTTGGAAAAGAAATAGCAGGTCAATGATGGGAACCACATAGTTCAGAATGAAAAGTTATACAGTGCTGGAAGGGAATAAAACGAGTGTCTAAAAACAGAAACAAAATCCAAGCACCATCAGGAACAAGAAGACCATCCAATGGAAAGGAAGATGGGAAAAAAGAATAGTAGAAGGATAGACTTTCAGTGCAAGGAAAGGGAAATAGAACTGTTGGGGCTCTGTAGTGGACAAGCACTCACAAAACAGATGAGAGCTCACTGGGGGTTAGGTTGATGATATAGGGTTACACTGGGCACATTACAAGACCACCTCAGGTTTGCATTTGGACAGCATGCTTTACATTTCTGACATGTAAAAAAATGGTAGCCGTTGCCCTGTATTTGAGGTCTCCATGGTATTATCCTTCAACAAGATTACACATTGTCCTGACTTAGCTCAATGCAGAGTGTGTTCAACTGTTATCTTAGTGAGCAAGTTCTCCACATCTATCACCTACTGAAAGCATCTGGTCACGGATCGTTGAGAGAGTATCTCACCATTATTCTCTGGCCACTGCTACTGATGAACTCTGGCACAGAGTTGAAACATCATGGAATAGTGTACCTGTATTTTCCATTCTCAGTCCCACTTGATAACAAGCCAGGTTGCAGCTCTGTGTATTGAATTTCACATTGTGCATACACCCACAAGCTAAACATATAATCATGTCTTATTCGTACTATACTGAGTCTGTAAAATTTCCTTATTTGCTATCCATCCTGGTGTCACAATTTTAACAGGCAACAGTCTAGCAAACTATTCATAGATGTCACTCTCCAAAACATCCTAAAAGGTACCACAGCTGGGCCTGTTTTTTTATAAAGAGGGTGATTTTACCTGTAAAATCAATTGGTTTGTGAAAAGAGGAAACCAGCTGAGCAATTGATAACTAAAGATGCAACACAAATCGAGCTCTAATTTCAGTTTGTGGGGGCGAGTCCATTTGCGTGTGGGGCTACTTATCTGATTCTACGCATTCATTACATGTGTTGTCTACTTGGTAATTTGGTAGTTATATGCTGCGGGATGTACTTATGTGGCGAAAGCTTACAACGAAGAAATGAGTGAATGAATTTTGATATTCTCCTCTTGCTTAAAACAATATGATGGTGAGATCTAGCCTACTCATTTAGAAACAAAATGATAGATTTGAGATTTCAGTATTTATGCTGACACTCCCTTCTCCCCTGATGTGACAGATATATATGTATATGTGCCCTACTGCAGAACTATGTTCTCTGAATTTTATTCACTGCACACAATTCCATCCACAGGATGAGACGTGATCTACAAACTGTCATAGTTCTGCATGCAAAGTCTAATGATTCCCACTCAACTCTGACATTAATCAACCAACAAAAAATTAAGAAGGGTTAACACTTACAATTAGTAAGAGGAACATGGTTTGTTGTGAGCTGTCAATTGTATTCGCACGAAAAAGATGTCTCACATATCTTTTCAAAAATAATATGCTTAACAGAACTTACATTTTTTAAAAGAATATACAGCAGCACAGCACTAATGCCCGAAAGCGAAAGTGCAACAGCAATAGGAACAAGAGGTAACTTAATATTCATTGTTGAGCTAACAGCTGGGTTCTTCCATCAATTCTCACAAATGTACAGCCTGCAAAAAGTAAGAAATGATGACAAATCAATAAAAGTTAATACCCATTATTACATTGAGAATTAGAACAACATACAAATTCACAATCAACAAATTAATTGTATTTTTTAAACACAATACATTGATGGATTTTTCCTCATTTGTGCTCACATTTTTATTCGAATTCTGTTTCACTGGTGCAACTTTGGCTAGTTTTGCATTTGTGAAGCATACAAAGTACCTCTGCAGTTTGGCGCCACAAAACTGATAGGTCCACTGTCACTGCAACAGTAGAAAAAAAAATTAAAAAAAACTGGAAAAATATAAATTAAAATCACGAAATAGCATAGTTGACGGGCCTAGTGCCAGTTTATGGGATGCTTAGATGGTATATGCAATATGTTTACAAGTGTTAAAGTATCTATTAACTGGTATATAATACCTGCCATCTACAGATTTCTGTATAATGCACTCATTTTAATTTGATAAAAATGAAAAAAAAAACAATTTTTCAAACTTTTTTACAAATGAAACCATTATAACCAGGGTTAGAATTTTTAGGCACAAATTTTAGAAGAAAAAAGGAAGGGGAAGAGTGATAAAATAAGGTTAAAAAGTGCTCATTTAATCAACTAATTCAAAAAATTCTAATTTGTAGAATTCCCGGGTGTCTGGCCAGGTCACATAGTAATTCCTCCACAATATTTCAGCAAACAGACAAGTTGCCATCTTCAGGTGGTTTCTGATGAATGCTGCACTGCTCCTCTCGATATCCTATATACAATGTGTGTCCAAAAACTGACGAAACGTTTCTTTTTTTTTTTTTTTAATTTATTGCCAATATATGTACAAAGCTTAAAAATTCTTCAAAGGAGTTACTGTTAGCTCTCAACACATTTTTACAGCACTTCACCCACGACTGGTAAGCCTCTGGAAGGCCTGAACATTGTCACTGCCTTTTAGATGTCCTCACTGCTCTCAAAATAGCATCCTTTGAGGGTCATTTTAATCCTGGGGACCAGGAAGACGTCAAGTGGAGAGAAATCGGGACTACAGAATGACTGCGGCAGCGCTGTCACGTTGTGCTTGACCAGGTACTTGCGAACACGCAGTGATGTGCGGCTGGGTGCATTGTCGTGATGCAGCAGCCTGGTAGTAGCAACATCTTTTCACACTTGGAAGACCTTTTTTCTTAATCTTTCCAGAACATTGACTTAGTGGGTTGGTTGGTTTAAAAGAGGGGGGGAAAGGACCAAACTAAGGGGTCATCAGTCCCTTGTTTCGAAGGAAACAATGCCACAAGGGTGAGAATAAGACAATGAGACTTACAACACAAAACAGAATGAAAGGATAAACCACAACAACAACTCCAGGGCAACAAACACTTAAGAGGGCAAAAGGGGACAAGAAAACCACAAAGGCGCAAGAAACAGGTAGAAGAAGTTAAAACAAGAAGGCAGGTTATCACGGCTGGCTGACCATAAGGATAAAAAGGAAAAGCCAGCCACTCTGCAACACATTAAAACCTCCACCATGAAAGCACTAGGGTGGAGGACACACAGGGACAAAGGACATGTGCTAAAACTTACAGCAAATGATAAAACTCACCCTCACGAATAAAACGTAAAACTAAAGCTGCCATTGAGGCATTGTCACCCAACACCCGAAGGTAGGATGCTGGGAAAGTTAAAAGTCCGCCACAGAGTGGCTAAAAGTGGGCAGTCCAGCAAGAGATGTACGACTGTCATTTGTGGGCCACAGCGACACCGAGGTGGGTCCTCGCAATGGAGAAGGTAGTCATGCACCAGCCACGTATGGCCAATGTGGAGCCGACATAGAACCACAGAGTCCCTGCGAGAGGTGCGCACGGAGGTCTTCCACACATTCGTAGTTCCCTTAGTGGCACACAGCTTGTTGTGCATACTGAGGTTAAGCCATTCCGTCTCCCCCCAAAGCCACAAAACATTGATGCATAATACTGAATGCAGGTCAGTTTCAGAGAAGCTGATCTCCATAAGCAGTTTCTGCATAGCCTGTTTGGTCACCATGTCAGCAAGCTCGTTGCCTGGGATTCCGATGTGACCTGGGGTTCTGACAGATACCACTGAACGACTGGACTGTTCCAGGGCATAGATGGACTCCTGGATGGTTGCTACCAAAGGATGATGAGGGTAGCACTGGTCGATAGCTTTTAGGCTGCACAAGGAGTCAATACACAGGAGAAATGACTCATCTGGGCATGAGCGGATGTGCTCAAGAGCACGAGATATGGCTGCCAGCTCTGCAGTGAAAACATTGCAGCCATCTGGTAAGGAGTGCTGTTCTATATGTCCTCCATGAACATATGCAAAGCTGACATGACCATCAGCCATCGAGCTATCAGTGTAAACCACTTCATGGACCTGGCACATGTTGAGAATCAAGAGGAAGTGACAGCGGAGAGTCGCAGGGTTAACAGAGTCCTTAGGGCCAAGTGAAAGGTCCAGGCGAAGCCACGGCCTAGGTGTACACCATGGAGGTGTTTATGAATGAACCTCAAGTATAGGTGGTAAAGGCAAGGGCTGCAGTTCGGAGAGAAGGGATCGCACACAAACTGCAATTGTAAGCCCTGACCTGGGCCGCCGATGTGGGAGATGAACCGCCATGGACGCGAAAATGAGACAGTAATTCAGAAGTGCAGGAGAACTACAAACGAGTGCAACGTAACTGTAGAGCAATTGTGCACGTCTAACCGGCAATGGAGGGACTCCAGCCTCAACCAGGACACTGGTCACCGGACTCGTCCTAAAACTCCTGTCGCTAGGCGAATGCCACAGTGGTGCACAAGGTCAAATACACGCAATGCTGAGGGCGCCGCCAAACCATAAACCACATTCCCATAGTCAAGGCAGGATTGAACAAGGGCTCTGTAAAGCTGTAGCAGCGTAGAGCGATCTGCACCGCAGTTGGTGCTGCTCTGGCAGTGGAGGGCATTGAGGTGCTGCCAGCACTTCCACTTAAGTTGACAGAGGTGAGGAAGCCAAGTCAATCGGGTATCGAATAGCAGTCCTAAGAATTGATATGTCTCCACTACGGTGAGTGGATCGTCATTAAGGTAAAGATCTGGTTCCAGATGAAGGGAACGATGCCGCAGAAGTGCGTAACACACGACTTTGTGGCCGAAAATTGGAAACTGTGGGCTAGAGCCCAAAACCGCACCTTGTGGATGGCTCCCTGCAGGCACTGCTCAGCAACACCAGTACTGGTGGAGCAGTACGAAATGCAGAAGTCACCTGCATACAGAGAAGGTGAGATGGACGGCCCTACAACTGCTGCTAGACCATTAAAGGCCACTAAAAACAGAGAGAAACTCACTATAGAGCCCTGCGAGACCCCATTCTCCTGGATAAGGGGGGAACTGTGGGAGGCACCAACTTGGACATGGAAAGTACAAAGCGACAGGAAATTGTGGATAAAAATCGGGAGTGGGCCTCGAAGACCCCACTCGTATAATGTGGCAAGGATATGATGTAGCCTGGTCATGTAATATGCTTTTCATAAATCAAAAAAGACGGTAACCAGGTGTTGGCTTCTGGAAAAGGCTGTTCAGATGGCAGACTCGAGGGACACAAGATTATCTGTGGTAGAGCGACCCTGACAAGCTGCCCCGACACGGAGCCAGTAGTCCATGTGACTCCAGGACCCAACCCAACTACCGACACGCCATATGTTCCAGCAGCTTACAAAGAATGTTGGTGAGGCTGATGGGCCGATAGATATCCTCATCAAGTGGATTTTTACCAGATTTACGCACTGGAATGATGGTGCTCTCCCACCATTGCGATGGAAAGACGCCATCGCACCAGATCCGGTTGAAGATGATGAGGAGATGTCGCTTGTAGTCAGATGAGAGATGTTTAATCATTTGACCGTGGATCTGATCTGGCCCAGGGGCTATGTCGGGGCAATGCGCAAGGGTACTGAGGAGCTCCCATTCTGTAAATGGGGCATTAAAGGGTTCACTGTGGCGTGTAGCGAATGAGAGGACTTTCCTTTTGAAGGTGCGAAGTGCTGGGAGGTAGTTCTCGACGCAGAGGCTAGAGCATAGTGCTCAGCAATCGCGTTTTTGTTGGTAGATAACATGCCATTGAAGTTAATGCCAGGGTCACCTGTTGGGGTCTGGTACCCAAAAAGACATCTGATCTTTGTCCAGACTTGGGAAGGCTATGAGGTGCTCCAGGCAAGGGTGCCACTTATGCCCCCGTAGAGCTCGCTGACACTCCTTAATTGACTCGGCAACTTCTGGCGACCACCAAGGGACCACCTTCCACCGGGGGCATCCCAAAGAGCGAGGGATCACATTTTCCGCCACAGTAATAGTTGTTGTAGTCACCTGCTCAACCATCACATTGATGTTACCGCATGGGGGAGATTCAGCGGTGACAGCAGAGGTGAAAGTTTCCCAGTCCGCCTTGTTTAAAGCCCAGCTGGACAGGCGTCCCTGGGCCTGACCCCAGGCCAATGGCAGGAGGATGGGGAAGTGGTCACTACCACACAGGTCATCACGTGCTCTCCAATTGATAGATGGGAGAAGTCCTGGGCTGCAAATGGATAAAGCAATGGCCGAGTAACTACCACAAGCCACACTGAAATGTGTTGCAGGTTTCCTGAAGGGCAATGCAGAAAGCAGGTGTAAAGCTCGACAGTTGCCATATCTTAGCCAAGTGGTGGAAAAAACCACCGCAATTCCACTGGAGGAGGACATTGTGAGACTGTGGAGGCAGGGAACATTCAATGAGGCGGATTACGCCTCAGGGTCACCAGATGCCACCGACTTATTGCTCGAGCAGTCTATATCCATTGTGTCTGAGGGTCCGGCGAGATCCAAGTCCTCAGCGGACGCCAGAATCTCCACCTTATCCCCAGACGCAGAGCTTGTAGGTAGCGATGGTAAGGGTACTACTGCAATTCCCTTGGTCTTGGGGGTCTTCCTGCTGGATTTCTCCGGCTGGGAGGGCTTCACTGATTCAGTCTCTGGGACTGAGGATCGTGAAGCCGTACGACCAGCTGCTTTTGGGCACTTCAGCCACTGACGGGCGTCATCTTTCCCATTAGCAGATTAGCAGAAGCCTGGGAAGGGAGTGACCCAAGGGACCCCTTCCTGGTGAGAGGAGCTGAAGAAGCCTTATGCTTCTCCATCTCAGAAGTGGGGACTTGTGTCCCTGATGGTTTGGGTGGGGGGTGGGAGGGGGCAGTGCTCCCAAGGTAGGTGATGCGGGAACAATAGGCGGGGGGGGGGGGGGGGGGGGGAGGGGGAGGGGGAAGAGAAGAGTGTAGCTTTCTGGCTCTCAGAGCCGACTGGAATTTGTGGAACTGATGAGGCTCCAATTGTTCTCGAAGCGGTGGCATATGAGGAGATCACAGCCACAGGATGTAGGCACTCATATTTTCTCTTAGCCTCAGTGTAGGTCAGTTGGTCCAGGGTCTTGTATTCCCTGATTTTCCTCTCTTTCTGTAAAATCCTGCAGTCTGGCGAGCAAGGTGAATGATTCTCTCCGCAGTTGACACAGATGGGAGGCGGGACACATGGATTATTGGGATGCGATGGACGTCTACAATCTCGACATGTGATGCTGGAAGTACAGCGGGAAGACATATGGCCAAACTTCCAGCGCTTAAAGCACCGCATCAGGGGAGGGATATATGGCTTGACATCACAGCAGTAGACCTCCCCCATCACCTTCACCTTCTCGGGGAAGGTGTCACCCTCAAAGGCCAAGATGAAGACACTGGCGGCAACCTGATGATCCCTTGGACCCCGATGGATGCGCCGCACTAAATTGGGGTGCAGCTTGTCATCGGACTGCAAAAGAAGGTCCCTGTGGAAGATAATACCCTGGACCATATTTAAGCTCTTATGTGGCGTGATTGTAACAGAAACATCCTCCAACTTGTTACAAGTGAGTAAACTCTGTGATTGGGCAGAGGATGCTGTTTTTGTCAACACTGACCCAGATCACAGTTTGGATAAGCCCTCCACCTCCCCAAACTTGTCCTCTAAATGATCTACAAAAAACTGTGGCTTCACTGAAACAAATGAGCCTCATCAGTTCTTGTAAATACGAGGTACCAGGGTGAATAAGGTTCACTGCCATCCTTAGCCTGGCGTTCCTCCCATGGTGTGGCCAGGGAGGGGAATAATTTAGGGTTGTACTTTCTTGCACTGTGCTTAGACTTGGAATGCTTAGAGACTGCTGGTGTTTGATCATCAGCAAGTGATAAAGACGTAGTATGCTTCATCACGCATTATCTGCCCTGATGCCACTCATTCTGACCAGGGGCCTTCCCCATGGGCGCCACCAAGCCACAGCAAAGGCCACCTGGCAGGATGGCCATTGCTGGGAGTCCTGATGCCCCAGGATGATGGGCATCTACTCCTTGGCATATGTGGGGAGTAAACAGCGCAGGCATCAGCAGTGTGATCCCTGTGTTGTCAGGGGGCTAGAACAACAAGGTACGTGGCAGCCCCACCACAACAGACTGGGCACCATGCTGGATATGAGGTGCAAAGAATTCCATGGTCATCGTCGATGCAAAAAGCGACACTGAATAGTGCATGGTGGAAAATGCACCCAGGAAGGTGTCCTAGCCAAAGAGATGGAGAATGAGCTGGACTGCAGTGCGACTATGAGAAAGTGTTCGTACATCCATATTTAAATACCATCAGGTAGGACGTCAGCTGGTATAATTTTTATTAAAAATGAAACTCTTCCAGCTGTACTTAAGATGTCATATTTCTTTTTTAATAAAAATATGAGAAAGTGGGCTAGAGATCTCAAGGCACAATGGACAAGATGCACCACGTATGGTGCCCTTCCCCAATTGGCTCACTCTTCGGGAAAATTTTGAAAACTGGAGGTCAAACCCTACAGGGGACCATCACATAAAGGCCAAAACATGTGAGACTCCTTTTAGTGGCCTCTTAAGACAGGCAGGAAAACCTCGGGGCCTATTCTAATCAACGGACCTGCAGGGGGGCATTGACTTAGCAAAGAGCATTAACAATCTGTCCTTGGGGTACAAACTATTTGTGCACCACACCCTTTCTCTCAAAGAAGACAATCAGCACCGTTTCTACCTTGAATTTTCTAACCCTTGCCTTCTCGGGGATGCTGAGGTGTATCACTCCAAACTTAGCTGCTTCATTTCCAAGTCGTATAGGAAAGTCATGTTTCATCGCCAGTAATAACATTGTCCAAATAATCCGGTTCAATGTCCACATGTTCACGCAGTTCACTCGCGATTAACACTCAACTGGCCATTTGTTTGTACGACAGAATTTTTAGCGCCAGCTTGGTGCACACCTTTCTTATGTACAACTCCTTCATAGCAGCGTCAAACAAGGAACTTTCTGGAATGTTTAAAGTGTCAGCTAAAAACCAAACACTCAATTGACAGTCAGAATTCAACAATTCACCAACACGATTCACATTGTCTTCATTTCTGTTTGTTGACTGTTTCCAGAGTGAGGGCCATCGTTCACCCCTTCCTGGCCCTCCTTGAACTTCTTCACCCACTTCCTAACTAGCACATAACTCATCGCAGACTCACAATAGGCTTTCTTTAACACTGCATGAGTCTCTGATAACTTGTTATCGAACTTTGCGCAAAACTTGATCGCCCAACATTGTTTGACTGAATCATGACAAAGTCACAAAAAAGAGATGCACTTATTGAATGATGCTGATGCTACTGTTGCTCTGAGCAGACTGAACTTTGGTGCCCTCTAAAGATCATCCTAGCGCACTGTGACCAATAGTGGCGTGGCAAAAAAATATATTTCATGACTTTTCGGACACACCTTGTATGCTGGCTGTTACCACAAGAGGGAGCCCGAGACATCGGGAAGGAGACAATCCATAATTGGATTTATGGCAATGGCAAACAGTACAACACTTAGCACGGAGCCCTGGGGTACCCCGTTTTCTTGGGAGAAAGTACGGGAGAAAGTAGTGTTCACCCGCACTTTAAATGTGCGCTCTACCATAAATTCACGAAGAAAAAGGGGCAGCCGTCCTCGAAAGCCCCCAAGAGAACAGTGTGTGGAGGATGCCTGTCCTCCAACAGGTGTCGTATGCTCTCTCCAGATCAAAAAATATTGCTACTGTTTGGGATTTCCTGAGAAAATTGTTCATGTTATAAGTGGAGTGAGCAACGAGGTGGTCAACGGCGGAACGATGCTCTCAGAAAGCGCATTGGGCAGGTGTTAAAAGACTTCGGGACTCCAGCCACTAGGCTAAACGGCAATTCACCATATGCTATAAAACCTTACATAAACTACTCGTGAGAAGGGGAGATGTTTGTCCTTTCCAGGTTTCGAAACAGGAATGACGATAGCTTCCCGCCATGTCGGTCCAAATTCGATTATAAAGGCGAAGGAGGTAGCGCAGACTATGGTATGATAAATGCAGCAACATTTGGATGTGGATACCATCCAGTCCTGGGGTGGAAGAGCGAGAAGAAGAGAGTGTGTGTTGGAGTTCACACATGGAGAAAACAGTGTTATAGCTTCTGCGATTTTGAGAGGAGAAAGCAAGGGGTCGCACTTCCGCTGCACGTTTCTTCGGCAGAAAAGCTGGCGGGTAATTTGAAGAGCTTGAAATCTCAGCGAAGTGTTAACCCAATGAGTTAGAAATTGCAATGGGGTCCACTAAGGTATCATGCGCGACAGTGAGCCCAGAGACCGGGGAGAAACTAGGCGCACCAGATAACCGTCGAATCCAACTCCAAACTTCCGAGGAGGGAGTGAAGGTGTTAAATGAGCTAGTAAAGAAGACCCAGCTTTCCTTCTTGCTATCGTGGATGACACGACGGCATCGCACACAGAACTGCTTACAGCGGATACAGTTGGCCAAAGTAGGATGGTGGCGGAAAACGCGAAAAGCACGTCACTGCTCACATATTGTGTCACGGCATGCCTCATTCCACCAAGGAATTGAGGGGCGCTGGGGCAAACCGGAGGTGCGAGGTATTGAACATTCCGCAGCTGTAAGAATAACATCTGTAATATGAGTGACCTCATCGTCGACGCTAGGAAAGTGACAGTCATCGAATGTCGCTACAGATGAAAAAAGTGTCCAATCGGCTTGAGCAAACTTCCAGCATCTCAGGTGCATATATGGCCGTTGTGGCTGCAATCTAAGGACACATGGAAAGTGGTCACTCGAGTACGTATCAGCAAGAGTGAACCATTCAAAGCACCGAGCTAGCGGAACAGTACCGACCGAAAGGTCCAAATGAGAGAAATTTGTCGTGGAGGCTGACAAAAATGTAGGGTCCCCAGTGTAGAGACAAACAAGATCCGCTTGGTGGAAGACGTCTACCAATAGTGAGCCATGTGTACAAGGACGTGGAGATCCCCAAAGGGGGTGGTGGGCATTGAAGTCCTCGACCAGCAAACAGGGAAGCGGAAGCTGACCAAGAAGATGAAGGAGATCAGCTCTTGCCATTGGTGTGGACAATGGCATGTATACAGTACAAAGAGAGAAGGTGTATCCAGAAAGGGAAAGATGGACAGCAACAGCTTGGAAGGAACTGTTTAAAGGGTGGTAATGGACAGTATCATGGAGAAGAATCACGAGTCCTCCATGTGCTGGAGTGCCATCAACAGAGGGGAGATCAAACCGGACTGACTGAAAATGAGGGAAAACAAAGCGACTGTGGGGACGCAGCTTTGTTTCCTGAAGACAGAATATGACCGGCGAGTAGGATCATAAGAGTATCAACAATTCATCCCGATTGGCTCGAATGCCGCGGATATTCCAATGGATAATGGACACAGGGTGGTCAGAAAACGGAAGAATGTGACCAAGGTTGCCCTCAACTCAACGACTGCTCAGAGCTTGCGACCAACAGCGTGGAACAGCATTCAGCCGAAGGCAGATGATCCTGATCCATAGGTTGTTTGGGAGCAGCTCCTGCCACCAGTGATTGGCCGGTCGATCGGCCACCAGCCGTACGCCGCTGCGACACACAAGACGGACGTGGACGGTTACCGCCAGGTGGTGCTGTAGATGAAACACGCTTTGGCGGAGAAGGAGAGGAACTGGGTTTCTTATTAGCCTTCTTGGAAACAGGACATTGAGATTGGGGAGGAATCAATGGATGTGAAGTCAGGGTAGGTCAAAAATCTTCACGAGTAGGCTCTTTTTTTTGGAAGTCCGGGTGTCTGATTTTGGGGCTCGTGGTTTAGCAGAACCCGATGAAGGGTGAGCCATAGAGTGAGCAGATTGTGCTGGCCGATCTGACAACTGTGGCACTAAAGGTGAGATCACAAGTCTGTGTGGGTGAATCCTTTGTAGGCCAAGGAGAGGCAAGGACAGTGCTGTATTTACCTGCGTGAGGCACAGTGGGCTTTCGACTTGTGAATAACTTTCGAGCAGCAAAGGTCAACACCTTTTCCTTCACTCTGATTTCCTGAATGAGCCATTTGTCTTTGAAAATGGGGCAATCTCTAGAGGAAGCAGTGTGATCACTCATACAGTTGATGCAACGAGGGGATGGAGGTGGACAAGCACCCGCATGGGCATCCTTGCCACACGTAATGCATTTGGCCGGATTGGAACATGACTGGCTGGTATGATTGAACCACTGACATTGATAGCAACGCGTAGGGTTTGGGATGTAAGGGCGAACGGAAATTATCTCATAGCCCGCTTTTTCAATGGAAGTTGAACTCTGTCAAATCTCACGAAGACAGTACGGGTTGGAACCAAGTCCTTGTCAACCCTTTTCATGACTCGATGAACAGCCATTATGCACTGGTCAGACAGGTAGTTTTGAATTTCCTTGTCGGACAATCCGTTGAGGGAGCGTGTATAAACCACCCCATGTGATGAATTTTAAGTGCGGTGCGCTTCCATCCGGACAGAGAAGGTGTGTAGCAGTGAAGTACACAGCAATTTTTGTGCCTGGATGGCACTGACTGTTTCTAACAACAAGGTGCCATTTCATAATTGGGAACAACACTTTACAGGACCTGCAATTTCGTCGACACCTTTCTGAATAATGCAAGGGTTGACTGTGGAGAAGTCTTGACCTTCATCCTACCGAGAGACAACAAGAAACTGTGGCACTGATGGAAGAATTGTCCATGGCTGAGACTCATTTAACTTTCGCTTGTGAGCAGACATAGTAGATGATGAGGAAACCATTGCGGAAGTATCCCCCATGATTACTGGCGTCTCCAATGGTGTGCTCCTTCCTTGTGGGGGCCGGGCCCTCTCTGAGGGCACTCCCGCCTTAGGTGATTGTTCACACCTCAAGTCACACCTCCCGAGAAACGGACGGAGGAACCAATCGGCACTTTCGGAAGGTACCAGCTCGGGTAATCACCCCTCGCTGGGCCTGGCCGTCACCAGGCGGTATGTACGTGTCCTACCTGTCTACCCGGGGCGGGGAATTACGCATTACCTAGTCGCCGGCTACGCATGGGAATGCGTGGGTCAGCCTTCAGACACACACAGGGAGGAAAAAGAGAAAGGGAGGAACAAAGAAAAGGAAAAGAAAGAAGAGAAGTCTCAACGCCGCAGCGGAGAAGAGGGTAAATAGAAGAGGTAAGGAAAAGAGAAGAATAAAAGGAAGGACAGAGACTTGCCAGCAGAGAAAGTGAAGGAGAGAGACTGTTTTACAGTTTCAAGAATCCGTCTCTGGACGCGCGTCACCAGTAAGGCTGCCATAAGTAACCGTAGAGTGCGGTAGTTATTTTAGCACCCTCGATAAGTTCACTGCATCCGTTCTGTATCCCCCGTTAGTCATGTTTCGTATGAGTCCAACACGTTTGAGTAATATTCTATGATGTTGTTATCTCCTTTGTAGATTGATTGTATTTTCCTAGTATTGTAACAATGAACCGCAGTCTGGCACCTGATCTACCTACTATTCGGATTGTCTGATAGGTTCGTACGAGTTATTGACACTGGGCATTTGTATGAGCTGACGGATAGCAACTGTGATTATTGATCATAGCATACTTTGCTTCTTCGTTTTATGAAGGAGGGAGAAAGGGAAGGGAAGGGAAGAGGCGGTGGTGAGGGGGGGGGGGGAGATGGGGATGGGGAAGGATGTGGAAAATGGAGGTATGCAGCCTGGAAAGGAAAGACGGCCACACTAGCTCGGGGCCCTGTGCACGCTACGCACGTATCCACAAAAGAGTTGTGGACCCCCTGAGGGGAGATGGCAATGTATGTGTCAGCTGAAGTATTATGGAGGAATTAAAATGTGACCTGACTGGACACCTGAGAAGTCTATAAATTAGAATTATGCTGGGAAAACATCAGATCACATATCAAGCACCTTTACAGGGAGAAAATGCTTCAACAGATGAAGATGTTGGACAAGCTGCAGAACAAGGAGCAGGTGCTCTGCTAACTCACATTCCTGCTTAGATGTTGAGATGGCAACACGATACCATCTTTTGCCAATATCACACAAAATAAGGACTACAACAGCCATTTGCACCACAAAACAACCCAGCTTGGTGCTGGTGAAAGAAAGAATCCACTATACTGAATGCTGTCTGGACACCATCTCAGAAGATATCGGAGGTCCACCTCAAGACAGCTTTAGCTCTCTCTCCCGCATCATGGAAATGGGCTGAGGCTGTCACAGTGTACAGGCAGACAGCATATGAGGAAATGCTACCACTAAACAGATGTTAAGTCTGAATGGTCTGCAGCATGGTAGAAAACCACCCAAGAACCACTTAAGCATACCGTGATCAACCACCAATTGTGGACATCATAAGAGTGAGAAACATGTCACCTATGCTCTATCAGCTGATGAGGCCGAAGAAATACGCTGTGAAACATGTTGCACGCTCACCAGGGCCACAGCCACTGGAGTGCAACCTCTCAAAGGCAGAGAGAGAGAGAGAGAGGCCACCTGCAAGCTATACAATGATGCTGAGCTGGTTGTCCTGCTTGCTAACATAGGGAACTCTATGGTACTGCCCCTACATTCAGAATATAAACAGAAAGTGTATGAACTTCTCGACGACACCGTGTATAGGAAGATAGGAGGAAACCCAACAGGTCACCTCCAGAGAAGAAGCATTGAAAGTCTTTGCAGTACCTTTGATGCAAGAACTGCCAAAAAGCTTCGACCATGAGCTGCTGCACCACAAACATTGTATGGGCTGCCAAAGGTCCACAAAGATAATATCCCACTGTGTCTGATAGTAACAAAGGAGCAGCAACACATGGATCAGTCCAACACCTGACTGCTTTTCTGAGTCCAATTGTAGGAAAACGTGAACATCACATTAGCAATTCTACTCACTTTGTAAAACATCTGCAAGAACTTTGCCTCCACAATTGTGACTTGTTGTTGGGTTTCAGTGAGTTATTCTCTTAACCAGCATACCATTGAAGGACTCCGTGGAACTGATAAGGAAGAAATTTGACACCAATCTGACGAGGCTCTTTGAGTTTGTACTCTCTTCAATGTATCTTCTACTCAATTGTAATTACTATGGACAGACAGATGGTGTCGCTATGGGACATCCCGTCGTCTGTTGTAGTGAATTTGTTCATGGAAAACTATGAAGAGAATGCCCTGGATCAAGCTCATTGCTTCTATCACTACGTGAATGACATCTTCGTCATTTGGCCACATGGATGGGACAGTGTAAGCAAATTTCTCCAACATCTCAACTTGCAGCACTCCCACAGTCAGTTTATGGTGGAAGTGGTACAGGATGCTGCCCTTCTGTTTTTTGATGTCCTAGTGAAACAGAAACCTGATGGCAACCTGGGACACAATGTGTACAGGAAGCCTACACACACTGATCTGTATGTCACCACAACTCAGTGTGAAAGCAATATATGCACACTCATTCACAGTGTACAATCAGTCTGTGACCAGTGGTAAAGTTGCTTTATAAAAAGGGAGAAAGGGATAAGGTAGACAATTTCAGACCAATTTCTATGCCATCAGTGTTTGCTAAAGTTATTGAAAATGCTGTTTATGTAAGGACAATTGATCATTTTATATCACTCAATTTGCTATCAAATGTCCAGTTCAGCTTTAGAAGTCGTTTAACAACTGAAAATGCTATATTCTCTTACCTCTGTGAGGCACTGGATGGGTTAAACAAAAGATTTCAAACACTAAGCATATTTTTGGTTTAACTAAGGCATTTTATTGTATTGATCACAAAATATGGCTCCAGAAGCTGAACCATTACGGAATACAGGGAGTAGCTCACAATTGGTTCCCCTCTTACTTTAGCAACAGACAGCAAAAGGTCATCATTCACAGTGTTGAGAATGGCTGTGATTTGGGGTCTGAGTGGGGTACGGTCAAATGGCGGTGCAACATTGGATCAGTTTCAAATAGTGCAGTTCATGACAAAAGTTCATGGCTTGTAGAAAATACACTAACACTAAATCATAGTAAGACTCAGTTTTTACAATTTCTAAAACACAACTCAACAAAACCTGATCTTTAATTTCACAGAATGGGCATATGATCAGTGAAATTGAACAGTTCAAATAGATAGCAAACTGTCTTGGAAAGCCCACATTTAGAATCTCGTTCAAAGACTCAATGCTGCCATTTTCACTAATCGAACAGTATCTGAAGTAAGCGATCATTCAATATGAAAAGTAGTCTACTTTGCTTATTTTCTTTTGCTTATGTCATATGGTATTATATTTTGAGGTAACTCTTCCCATTCTAAAAGGATATTTTTGGCTCAAAAATGATTTTTTATATATATTCTTCACTGTTGTTTCTTGTTAACAATAATCACAGCTTATTCTCAAGAATTAGCAGCTTTCAGTCAGTTAACACTCAGCAGAAATCCAGTCTGCATTTGAATCACACTTCCGTAACTCTTGCGCATAGAGGTGCGTGGTATACGGTTGCATCCATTTTCAATAAGCTACAACAAGAATTTAAAAATCTTTAACAGAAATCCACATGCTTTCAAATCGAAACTGAAGAGTTTTCTCAAGGATCACTCCTCCTGTTGAGGAGTTCCTTGAAAAATTAAGGCGATCAGTATATTATATTGTCGATTTCCTTTACTTAAACTTACAGCTTGACTTTTTTTTGGGTTCAGAAACATTTTATTCTATCTGTTATTTCATGTAGGATGGGTACAAAACTCACTGAAACGTTGCAACAAGATGACGCCACCACTTGGCTGATAACCCGAGAAGAATTCATCAATGCACAAATTGTATCTACAGACCAGAACAGTGGTGTAAATTACTTAGAGAAATTAAGATTTAAGAACTACCAGACCATGAACCTAAAAATTGTTTTGAGATTATGAATTTTGCAGCAGTCAAAACAAGTTGCATTACTCTTTAAAAATACTGTATCAGAAACAGAAGAAAGGAAAAAAGTGGACTTATTTAAGAAGATGCCTGGGAGAAAATATAAATATCAAACATACCTTGCAGCAGTAGGTTTTTACATTACTAACAGCAATGACTCAGCTACTACAATCATTTTCCGAAGGAAGGAAAATTGTTCCGCTGAAACTACGAGATACACAATCATTGAGATATTTCATTCCTCCAGTTTGCTAGGCCTACACATTTTATGATGGTTTACCATCATTCCAAAGAGAAATCAGCTTTACAAAAATGCACTACTATAAACAGAAATCTTTAATTTTACACAAAATCAAATAGTATTTATTGAATAAAAATCCTTGTACTGTTATTACCAAAAGAACCTAGTGCCAGTTAATGTTGTTATATTGTGGAACTTAAAAGTTTGCCTGTTGACCAACCACAAATTCCAGTGGTATCTAACTAATAGCCCCCAATGTAATGTGAGCCCCTCCCCCTTCTCTTCATATAACGAAACTTACAATGACATGATTTTGATAAAAAAAATTGGTGTTTAGTGATTGTGTACATAAATTAAAAATAGAACCACTATGCCATTCCATAACATACTTTCATAGCATAATGCCTGTTAGTGGAACACCATTTGCCTACATTCCATGAGGGACAATAGTAACCTCCTCCATTATAAAAGGCTGCTGACACAGTTTCCCAGACAGGCAGGTGTAAAAGTATGAAGAATGTCATTTTCAATTATGATGTTTGTAAGATTGTAGGCCTATATGGTAAAAGAGCACTCCACAAATGTATAAACTGTTGTGAAATGAGACCTTTAAGTAATTATGTGCCTGGATTATATGAATTAAACTTTTAATTATTTTTTACCATTTATGTTTATTAGTCTTCTAATGTTGTAATAAGCTGACATGTACCATTGTTGTAAAGCATGTGCACCCACATAAAAACTATTAAATTTTTATTCCAGTGTTGTGTTAGCATTCATGATATCTTTATCAGTAAGTTTATGAAAAGATCTATTTTCTTGGTAAATGAAATAGCGTTTTCTTCCAGTACTGCAATTAGACAGTAGCCATACCTGTATGGACCACTGTTAAAATGTGTAAATAGGTCTGGGGGAACAAATCGGTCTTCTTGGAGGCATGGGTAAGTATAAATACCTAACATAGGCGAATTCCCCTGAATCAATGGTTCAACTACGAACTGATGTGTTACAATTATGGCTGCAAATACACCGGCTTGAGGCTAAACTCACTCCATATTTATTTTGCGTCCGTATTCCACGGTTGTGTCGACCATGAAAACGTTTAGCTTGTGAAGCCCACGGATGGAGGTTACTATTATCTGCGACATTTCTGTTCTCTTGCTTTCTACTTTATTGCAAAGCGGAAAACATATTACAAATCACAAAGTATTTTTAATCTAGCAAATGGCAGTTTGAAATATCATGGTTAATATTATGTATACAGTGACTGAGTAAATGTCTTAAAACTCTGATACCAAATACTTCTGTTTTGCCCAACGCGGTTTCTCTACAAATTTCACTAAGTCGCAAAGTGAATGAGAAATTTTCCGAGAGAGACGCAAATATGGCGTACAACTGCCTCGTACGAAAATTCTACAGTTTTAGACCGAATATAATGCAAACACTAGAGAAAAAATTAACGTACCTTCTATGTATCTTCAGACGGACCACTGCAAGCTTTCAAGCACACAAGCGACAAGGTGGGTCACACACATAAACATAGTGATGACACAATATCATTGTAATCCCGTCGAATGGACCACTATACGAATATCGGACTGTTATCTTGAAAGTTTTAAGGTAATGCTTATTAATTAGCAACGCAAAAATCACTTAAAACCTATTATTTATATTTACTTAGTACTCTTTTTCAAATATCACATTCTGTTGTTTCGCTTTCACCAAATTACAGCAGGTTTGCCAACTAGCGACACATACGGAAAAGATACCATTGGATAAGATTGATATTACTTGTTTTCCTTTTCCCCCATTCATGATATTTTCTCGTGGGAACTATTAAGTACATAAATATTTTTCATTTATGTTTATATTTTATCTGACAAGAGGTAGCAACTTAATGGTTTTAATTTGAAGGTCAAAGCGATTCAGCTACATTCACCGTAAAATGCATCATGTTTCTACATCTGTATCCACACTCCGCAAACTACTGTGAAATGCGTGGCAGAGTGTATTTTCCAAGGTACCAGTCAGAGTTTCTTCCCATTCCATTCATATATGAAGCAAACAAGAATGATTGTTTGAATGCCTCTTTGGACGTTTTAATAAAACTAACATAGTCCCCACGATCCTGTAAGGGGATTGTAATATATTGCTAAATTCTTGAAGCTTTATAAGTAGGCTTCCTCGGAATAGTCTGTCCCTAAGTGTTTACCTGTTGAGTTTCGTCAGTATCTCTGTGACAGCCTCCCACAGGTCAAACAAACATGTGACGATATGTGCTGCTGTCCTCTGTACTATTTTTTTTCTTTACTGTGATTTCATTCCCCTGCCCCATATCGGCAGGGGAGGGCTGTCAGCGGCACAATCCGCCGCTCTTTAGCCGAGTGACGTGACAGCTAATACAAGAAGAAAATGTTACATATAAAGGCGATAAAAAATGGGGACAGAAAACAGAGTATGGGGAGATAATGGAGGTAAAAATACACTGACATGGAGACGTTCATGGGGGGACAATTAAAGAAGTCGACATAAAGTTAAAAAACACAGTTGGCGATTCATAGAGAACAAAAAAGACACTGAAGTCACAGGCATGGGTTAAAAGTTGGCCACAGTATTAAAAACACTCCAGAACAACACACTTTAAACCCACTTGGAGCACACACGATGAAGAATAAAACTGCCAGGTGGGACCTGCCGAGAGAGAGGCCTGAGAGGATGGAAAAGTAGGGGAGAGCAAGGTGTAGCAGGGGAGGGGGCAGGATGAAAAGAGTAGGGGCCTCAGGAGGTGCACCAAGAGGCAGGAGAGAGGTGGGGCGGGACATGAAGAGGGAAGACAAGGCAGGAGGGAGTGCAGAGACACTGAAGCGGAGCACAGGAGAGGGAGGGGTCGTAGGAGGGAAGGTCTCTAGGGAGGGGGGAGAGGGAGCCCTGAGGAGGCAAAAGGAAGGTGGGGTTACAGCTGGTAGGAAGGGTAGACGTCAGGGCAAAGCTCATCATCCAGGAGGGGTAGATGCTCGAATTTGCATTGGGAAAGGAGGTGGAGGGTGTGGAGATGGAGAGAGGGTGGGACATAATGGTAAAGGTGCGGTAACAGGCTGGGGGTGGAGAGGAAGGGAGACACCAGGGGGTGAGGGGTATTCAGACGGCAGACAATATACAGGGTGTGGATGTGTTCAAGGAAAAGGAGAAGGTGGGGGAAGGGGATGAGGCCATAGAGAATGCGTGTGGGGGGCGGGAGGCTGATGCAGAAGGCGAGGCAGAGTGCATGGCATTCGAGGATTTGGAGGGCTTTATAGAACCGAGGAGTGGCGGAAATCCAAGCAACGCTGTCATAATAAAGGATGGGACGGATCAAGGATTTCTATGTGTGAAGGATGGTGGAAGGATGCAGACTCCACATCCAGATGGACAGGAGTTGATCTGTACTATGTTCTGTTCATCATAAGAATAAACTTGATGTAAACATTACACCATGTATTCTTGCGCGTTTGCTCGAATCTCATTGGATTTCGTTTCACGTGGAGCAGAAGCCAACCTGTGTCCCGTACAGTCAATAACGATCATAAGGATACGTTTTATGCAGTGTTACATGCACATAGACTGAGCGATAATTCGGGACAACAGCTTTAGTGGCGCATTAAGCTTGGACTGCACAGGTCAGCCAGCTGGTCCAACTAACCTGCAGTGATGTGAGCAGTTGGAGTTCAGACGTTAGAACAGATTTTTAAAGAACATGAAATAATATTCAGCAAAACTGCAGCACTATCACACGCATCTTAGGTGAACAGGCGCAAAGCATAAAATTCTCTCATTCTCACCTAACACAGTATCTTAATTACAAACAAGAGTGATGAAAATTCCTAACTTAAACACAGGGTAGTTCTTCTGAGCAATCTATGTGTGATGCAAAAGTATAGAGCAGGAATTTCACTATGTTGTTGAATACTGAAGCCGCTGTAGGTATTAATTACAGGCAATTGTCTGGTATAGAATAAAACAGACGTTTATTGCCTCGTGACATACAATTTCAAGCCATTGACTTAATGTACAGGAGACTCGTCAAAACACAATAACTGGTTTACAATTTTCCTTATAATACCAGTAATATAATACATAGTAGTAAATAATTACTTAATTAAACAATTAATAATTTTTCTTCAAAATTAACAAACTTCTAAAAATGAACAGTCCAAAGTACTTGCTCTCTTCATCTCAAATTTTCAGGATGTCATTTATGAATTCTCCTACTGAATAGTAACATTTCTGCATGAGTTTTTCATATAAGTATTTTTCTAAATTTATACCGAGCAATTCTCTTCCTTCCACTTTGTTATAAATTTTCATACCCACATAATATGGAGTCTGAGCATAAAGTTTTAAATGGTGGGTGGAGAGCATAAAATCATTTTGATTTCTGGCATTGTAATCATGTCAGGAATGATTTGCTACAAATAAATCAGGGTTACTGTGTACAAAGATAATCAGCTCATACATGTATAGTGAGGGAACACTTAATATACTTAGATTTTTTAGGAGTGGGCGACATGATTTTCTTCACCCTACATTGTGCATATTTCTAATGGTGGTTTTGTGAAGTTTTAGTATTCGACAAATATGGTTTGATTTACCCCAGAATACAATTCCATACCTTATTACTGACTCAAAGTAGCTATGACATTCTACCTTTCTTATGCCCATACTGATAGCGTTGTACAATATCCTCATTGCAAATGCTAGGCCATTTAATTTATTTGCAAGTTACTGTGTATGTCATCCCCATGATAGATTTTTGTCTAGTTTCATTTCTAGGGATTTCACATAGTTTCCTGGTTTCTGTGACTGAACTAAATATCATTAAATTTTGCTTGTTTTGCTTTAAATTTGCATTAATTGAGTCATGTTTAATTTTAACCGATTTAAATCAAACCAGGTATCTAATTTTTCTTAAGTATTTAATACAGTTTGTGGAAGTTGATCAGTATTATTACTTTCCATGATTGAAGATATGTCATCTGCAAATAAAACTGAATGACACTTAATATTAAGTGGCAGATCATTTACATAAAACAGAAACAGAATAGGACCTAAGACAGAACCTTGGGGTACTCCATGTGAAATGGTTTTCCATTTTGAAGTATAAGTTCCTCTCTCTGATGATATAACCACTCTTTGTCTTCAGTTGGTTAGATAGGACTTAAATCATTCTAATACTGTACCCCTAATTCAATACTTTTCCAGTTTACAGAGTAGCAAGGAGTGATTCACACCATCAGAGGCATTTGATAGGCCACAACAAATTCCTGTGGCATGCAGTGAGTTGTCTAGAGATGAGTTAATTTTATCAACAAAATTATTTTTAGCAGATAGTGTGGTTTTGCCTTTTTGAAATCCATACTGATTAATGAGATTTTTTAAAAATTTTTCTATGAAATTTTGAATTTTTATGGTGGCTACCTTTAAAAATAGTTTTGATAGTAATGGAAGAAGAGAGACTGGGCAATAGTTACCTAAGGCTGATCCTACCTGATCGTTCCATATGTTCTTTTGTGTCCTTATCAGTACCCAAGAAATATCTTTCAGTTCTGGAACTGTTGATAACGAATCGATCAACAACAGAATCCATGAAGTCACCCAGGCACTGCATCTTCTCCTCTCTTTTATGATGTGCCATTCTTCGGGTATACCCCGCCAGTGTTCGGCAGTGACATGTGAAAAAGCTGCGTGCGTTAGTTCCAGTACTTCTGGTAACTTAACTTGGCTTCAGATCCGTTATGTTGCGTTCATATTGTAATGGTATAGCGGCAAATGGAAAAATGCAGCACTTGTATGTTGTGCTCAATGCTGTGAAAAAGATTGTTTTTCGTGTTTCTATGACACTCATAATTCTGTTTCGTCTGAGACTACATCTGTGGTACAAAAAAATAGACAGTCCA
The DNA here is from genome assembly GCF_021461385.2 of Schistocerca piceifrons. Classification (NCBI taxonomy): domain Eukaryota; kingdom Metazoa; phylum Arthropoda; class Insecta; order Orthoptera; family Acrididae; genus Schistocerca; species Schistocerca piceifrons. The sequence continues at coordinate 310,136,318 of NC_060139.1, read as the reverse complement.
AATAAAGAGTATTTGGTATTTCATTTTTGACCTGAAAATTAAATTGTTACGTTTTCCTAATTTAAGCAATCTTTGTTAACAATCTTTCATAAAATATCGACAATTAATAACTTATATTTGAAATGAAAACATGAATTTTGCATGCAATATGTAATTAGAAACAAGAAGACGTGCATTATTCATAAAAAATGATGATGAATTTTACAATTGCGATATTTAGGAATTACAAATGGAAAGAAAAAAATGACCAACATGAGACTTGATCCAGCGATCCATAAACAGCATCAGAATGTACTATGCTACCGATTCTGCTATACATCCAACGTGCCTTTATATCTCTACTGTATTAAATACAGTCTCTTAAAAAACTTCAACGCCGATTTTTTCTGTAAATTTATGAAAAACATTAAGAACAACCTATTTCTCGGCACTTTTTAACCATGTTCTACATGCGTGGTTTACTACAGAACGAGAGGCAGCCTCAACATTTTCATACTGCATACCATCACCGCGACAATCAGAGCACAACAGTACAGAGACAGTAATTGTACACGATTTTTTAAATAAAAACTACGCAGCTAAAGCATGAATAAGAAAAACGATGATAGCTGTCAATACATTAGAATATCTTAAAGTTTCATTCAACCAAACTAAGTAATAGGATATCTAATACATAAGTAGGACCTACTTCCAAGAGCGTAACAGCACAAGTGTATGTGTGCTATGGCTTCTGACCAATCATCGCTTTTATGACTGTTTGCATCAGGTTTATTCTTATGATAAACAGAGTATATACATTCAATATCTCCTTTTAGTTATATTTGATATGGGTCCAACACACTTCAGCAATATTGTAGGATGGGCTGCATGAATAATTTGTAAGTAATCTCATTTGTATGCTGACTGCATTTCCCTAATATTCTACCAATAGGCCTACCTAAGGCTGACCCTACCTGATCGTTCCATTTCATGTCCCTACAAATTACAAAGTGTTACACAGGTATTTTTGTGAGCTGACTGATTCCAAAGATGACTCGCTGGTACTGAGGTCACAGGATACTGCATTATTTGGTTTTCAGAAATGCACAGTTTTACATTTTTGGACATTTAAAGAAAGTTATGAATCCTTGCACCACTTTGAAATCTTATCGAGATCTGACTAAATGATCGTGCTACTTTTCTCAGACAGTATTTATTTATATGGAGAGTGTGCAATAAGTAAGTATCCTTAGTTCATATATAAAAAAATTACACATAATATATCATGCTGGAATAACTTTATTGACGCTGTACAACGCATTTGTCACTTTTCCACATAGTCGCCACGTTTTTCCAAACATTTTTGGTAACATGATACAAGGTTTTCCAAACCATTGTTGTACCAGGTTGGTTCCTGTGCTTGTAAACACCTGTCCACTGTTGGTGCGACTTCATCATCAGTGTTGAAGTGACGCCATTTGATTCGTGGGAACATGTGAAAATTACTTGGGGAGAAGATTTGGTGAATATGGAGAATACAGGAACATTTCCCAGTTGATTCTTCCAAGCTCCACTTGGGCCATTCAAGCTGCATGAGGCCGAGAATTATCACGAAGGAAGAGAATTTTGCGAGACACAAGTCCAGGACGTTATTTTTTCATGACATCTCGCATATTCCTCAAGACATTACAGTACCTCTCTGTATTCATAGTGGTGTTGCAAGGCAGGTAGTGTACGAGTAACGCTCCCTGACAGTTCCAAAAAGTGGTTGCCATAACCTTCCTTGAATAATGCGTGACCTTGGCCTTTTTTGGGGCACTTTCGTCACGTTTCTTCCACGCAATGCTCTACCTCTTTCATAGAGGTCTAATGGTGGACCCTGCTCTCATCCTCATTTAAATGCTAGTAGAGCCTTCCCCATAGACAGACGTTGACTCCCAATGGACAATGACAGCAGATAGTTGTTTTGCTACGAAAAAACGAATGACAGATAGTAGCCCACAAGTGGATGCACTTTTTAGAGGTAACTCCATTCTAACTGTCTGCATACAGGCAGGATACTGTAATATACACTGTGAGCCAGTATGAGAGTTGTCAACGCATGCCATGGGTACAGTTTATTCTGCAGAGAAATAAGATAGAGAAACTTACTTACTGGATGACCTTCGTAGATAACTGCATCATCTGCAAAAAGTCTGAAGTCACTACGAATTTTGTCTGCGAGATCATTAATATACAACAGGAACTCAGACAAACTGGGAATATGTAGACATATAAACCGTATCAGAAGAAGGGCAGACAATTATTATGAGAAGCAAATGCCAGTTCAATAACCAGAACCCTAACAAATTGAAATAATGAAAGTAAAATGACGTGGGACATAATCAACACTGAATGACATAGCCAAACAGTGAAATAAGAGATATTTTACTAAGTCAATGAGAAATGAGAGCAACATCGTTACAGTTGGAACAAAAGTTGCTAATATATTGATGCTATACAAAAATTAAATTCGGACATAAGTCGTTAACAATCGAAGTGCTCTAGAAATCTTGAGCACCCATCCCACACAGTGTTCCTGGAACCGTGACAAAAGCAGAAAGCTTTATAATAATTGAGAAATTAAAATCCAAGAAGTCTCCAGTAGATGATGAAATATTAAATTAACGAAGAAAGCGTGTGAATGAAGAAATCACTGAACTTGTTTTGGATACAACAAACTGCTCATTTATGGAAAGAGTATTTCCACAAAAAATAAAAATCAGAAAAGCAGTATCAATATATAAGAGAAATGTCAAAGTTTCCCCAAATAACTACAGTTCAGTATCTTTAAACTCTGGTTTCTCAAAAATACTAGGGATGCTCTTGTATATGAGGAAGACTACATTCCTAGAAAACATTGTATTCGATTCCAGTACAACATGGTTCCCAAAAAGGGAAATCTATGAAAGCTGCTATCTTGAGTCTAACAAAATCAGCTATAGATGCATTAGACAAAAAAATCTCTGTATCTGCTGCATTCCTGGATTTGTCTAAAGCCATTGACCAATCATCCATAAAGCACTAACAGAAGAACTTGAAAACTATGGTACACATGGACATGCAGTGCAATGTATTAAATCACATGTCCATAACAAAAAGCAGTATGTGACAACATGGTCTCACGGTTCTAGGCGCTCAGTCCGGAACCACACGACTGCTACGGTCGCAGGTTCGAATCCTGCCTCGGGCATGGATGTGTGTGATGTCCTTAGGTTAGTTAGGTTTAAGTAGTTCTAAGTTTTAGGGGACTAATGACCACAGATGTTAAGTCCCATAGTGCTCAGAGCCATTTGAACCATTTTATGTGACAACAGTATCTAGATGCAGACCTGAAATCAGAGATATTAAGTATGGTGTACCTCAAGGATCTGCACTTGGCCAATTCTGTTCAACCTGTTTGTAAACAATATTGAAGGCAATGAGAAGGATAAAAATTACTGTAAGCTGATGACATGAGATTAGTGATTGTAGAAGAGCATCTGGAAATACTGCAAGCAAGCGCCATTATTTCAATGAATTATTCAATACAGTGGGTCATAGAGAGTGACTTTATTGTAAATCTACAAAAGTACAACGTTCACTGAGTTCACAAACAGAGAAAAGGAAGATCTCATAGATACAGTCACAGATGAAATGAGACTGGAAAAAATACCTCTATAAAATTTTTAAGAACTGCACTTGACAATAATCTCCAATAGAGACAACATACAGACAATGTCTGTTATAAACAAAGCACCAATATTATGAAACAGCTTCCACTTAATTCTAACAAATAATTTCTATGTACTGCATGCCATGCTTTTGGAACCATTCTTACAATATTGAATTACTGTTTGAGCGATAATACAAAAAGAACTTTTGTATTTGAAAAAAAGGCCATCAGAACGATTTTGAATAAAAAATGGACTCCTGCAGAACTGCCTTCCTTAATCTAAAGATATTGACATTTCCTACCATGTGCATATACAAAACAATAATTTCATTAATCATGGCAGTACATTACAAGAATCAAATGCAGCCGTTCATTTATATGACACAAGGAATAAATGCTAGGTGAGAAGTATACCATGCAGACTGAGAGCTGTTGAAAGAGGTCCTCAACACTCAGCTGTACAACTGGTAAAGCGCCATCCAAAGAGTTTATGTGATACTATGAGCCGAAAAAACATTCAAGAAACTTCTAAAGGATTACTTAACCGAAAAAGAATTTCGTTATATAAAGGAGTGTAGTACGAGGAGGGCTATTATTAATTGCTTGTATGTACTGTAAGCACCTGAAAATATTCCATTATATAGTATGTAAATAACTTTAAGACCTAAATATAATTCGAAAAAAATGTATGTAACATTACTATCATCATTATCCATTTGATACTTATGTTGTAAAATGAGGGCTAAATATCTTAAGATATTAGGTTAAATTGACTAGTCCTATATTGCAAGTACACATGATGTATGTATTGTAATCGAATGAGACCCAATAAAAATCAGTCAATCAGGGGTCCCAACAAACTTCCTTGTGGCATATCTTAAGTTACCTCTACTTATGTCGATGACTGGCCATTCAATATAACATGCTGCATCCTCCCCACCAAAAACTCTTCAATATAGTCACAACCATCGCTTGATACCCTCTATGATAATATTTATGATTATAAGTGTAGATGTCTTACTGATTCAAATGCTTTTTTTGAAATCGGCGAATTCTACATCTACCTTATTTCCTTTTAAGGATATCATGTGAGAAAAGTGCAAGTTGTGTTTCACATGATCGATGTTTTCGAAATTCATGCTGGGTGCCGTGGAGGAGGTCATTCTGTTCGAGATATCTCATTACATTTGAGTCCAGAATATGTTCTAAGATTCTACAACAAATGGGTGTCAAGGATATTGGATGGTAGTTTTGTGAATCACTACTGTTACATTTCTTGTAGGCAGTTGTGAACTTTGCTCTCTTCAGATTACTAAGCGTGGCCTTCTGTTCAAGGAATCTACCATAGATTATAGTTAAAAGTGGGACTACTCATACGCAGATTTGGTGTACAATTGATGCTAGTAGAGATTCCATTGGTTTCCGGACTATTGATCAATTTAAACGATTTCAACTGTTGCTCGACACCACTGACACTAATAATTGTATCTGCAGTCCAGAACAACGGCCCATATACCACACTCATAGACATGCAGCTCAACATGTAACACCTATTTTTGACTTCATTTGTATCTGTATCGATATTTCTATGTCAATTTGTAGTGATGATAATGTATAATGTTTTATTTGTCATGGAAATTTTTTGACTATGTATACGTGTTTCAGTTATCTGAAATTTTTGAACAATGTTTTTTAAATTATGTGAGTGAATTCAGATAACTACTGAAATAATTGTTATGTCCTCATCATCATCAGTGTTCTGCCAAAAGGCTGGTTTTCAAATGTTAGTTCTCCTAGCTGCCCGGTCTTCTGCCATCCTCTTCAGGTCAGCATAATTTCCTTTCCTCTTTATGTCATCTATCATCTTGTATCTCCTTCTTCCTCTCAGTCTTCTCTCATAAATCATTCCTTCCAAAGCATCTGCTATCAAGCACTCCCTTCTCAATGAATGTCCCAACAAGTTCTTTTTCCTTTCTCTTACAAACTTCAGTGGGCATCTTCTCTCACCAACCCTTTCCAATATTCTTTCATTACTCACTCTTTCCATCCAGCTTATTCCCTGTTCCATCCAGCTCTTCCCTGTTCAGCATTACTACTAGTTTCATGTGTGTCAGTATTTGGTTTTATAAACTGTTGCACGTAATTATGTGTTGTTGAGAGGCATATGTTGCTGTTTACTATCTCATTGGCCATTGTTATGTAATTTACGATAAATGACTTGGTCCATAATTAGGGAACATAGGGTTAAATGTAAAAGATGTGGGGAAGTCCCACAGCTATGGAAGCAGTCGACAGAGTGGAAAAGGTGTGGTTGCCGTGCAAGTGGCAACTCGTCCTTTACAATGAGTAAGGAGTCTGGGCTGAGCAGTGCTGTGGTTAAGATCTCGCTAACAGAAGCGGATTATGGTAGCTCATATCCCTGGAGTTTTGAGGCCAGAAGAGCTTACGGGCAGTATTTATCGGCCTTGGATGCTGAATTTGGTGAAACCATTATCATGGCATTGTTTTGCCCTATACAGGTGTTATTTCGACGTTATGAAGGTCGGTAGTAGGGCAAGGCCAACAGTACTGCCATGACTGCATCACTGCCAGGTTAGTAGCCACTGCAAATTGCGCCTCCAGTCTCATCAGCTTCCAATAAATTGCTTTGTATTTGGCACTCTGTAAATGGACCAGGTATTTGTGAAAATTACTCTATTTTAATAATAATCATGGTGTTACTAAAAACTCAGTCTTACACCAGTGATCATCCCAAATCACAAACCTGGACAGGATTCCTATCCTAGTGAATATAATTCCGAGTGTCCTGATTTATTATAAGAAAGTGGCTGAACTTGAATTTAATGTTGTGTTGTCATTTGCATAGCCAACTATAATTTTGAGCGGGTCAAAAGACTGCTTACGGAACCACATTTATTATTTAGAGAGCTCTAGTTTGTTGTGCTTAATTTAACCAATAATTAAAGATAAGAATACTTATCTTTTTTCATGCGTATTGGTGTAGTTTTGTTAGTGAGCACGGTTTTTCAGATCATGAAAGTTTAAGGGTCCTCTCGCCTAGTTATTTAATGAAGCAATGCAAAGGCTCCTTCAGGGGTAGCTCGAATCCCAACAATTTTGGATGTTATTGTGTGTTTCTTGAACATAATGAATGTCTGAACGAAGGAACCATAACAAAAGAAAGAAAGAAACGCTTGCAGTCATTTTTATAAATCTGATCAATCGTCCATAAATCATGTGGACAGAAATATGAAATAATTAATTATTAAGTTGTAATTCAAAGAATTTGGGATGTTATTGGGTATTTCATGAACATAACGAAAGTAAAAAAAAAGCTTGTAATCGTTTTTAAAAAGTCCCGTGAATCATGCATGATTGTGTCAACACAAACGTGAAATAATTCATTGTTAAGCTCTAATCCCAAGAATGTGGGACGTTATTGTGTGTTTCATGAACATAACGAATATCTAAACGAAGGAACCATAACCACAACGAAAGTAAAAGTAAGCATGTACTCATTTTTTAAAAAAATTCGATTAATTGTGCATAAATCATGTGGAGAGAAACGCGAAATAGGAAGAAATTGAAGTGTTTCATATTTTTATAAAAGCCAGTGGATTGTACATAATTATTCTAGGCAGAAACGTTAAACCGAGAAATTAATGTGGTTCCAAAGATAATTCCGAATGTTGCTGGAGTTTTAATTTTGCCTTCATGTTGCAGATCAGCTCAGAAAATCTTGCTCTTCAGAAATAAATTATTGCTGATGATTATAATGTATAATGTAACCTGTTTATAACACATCATTATTTTTCTTTATTCACTGTATACTGTGAAAAACAATGATATTTCATTTATAATTTTACCCACATTTTAATATTTAAGCAGTATCTACAACAAAAAATAAGTTTCCTAGTAGTTGCCAAATGATGTTGAACACTGACTGTCACAATGGGTGAGTTACATGCAAAATAACCTCAATAGCCCACAGTTTTTAGCAGCACCAAGTGATGTTTCACATGTGATGGTGGAATACTGTGTTTGTTTATTCTCTCAATACACATGGTTTAAATTTTGGGGGTGTTTGGCATTATTACTAAAGCTATTTTCATGTTGCCTAAGAGTCATACAAAAAGTAGCTGAAAATGGCAACAGCACTCACTGCTTTCAGTTGCTTAAAATGCTGGTAAATGTGACTTGTATGTCATTGTTTTTTCACAGTATACAACATATGAAGAAAAATAAAGACATGTTATAACAGGTCAGTACATTATAACCATCAGCAATAATTTATTTCTGAAGAACAAAAGTTTCTGTGCTGATCTACAGCATGAAGGCAAAATTAAAATTCCAGCAACATTCGGAATTACCTTTGGAGCCACATTAATTTCTCAGTGCAACGTTTCTGCCCAGAAGAATTATGTACAATCCATTGGCTTTTATAAAAATACGAAACACTCTAATTTCTCTCTATTTCACGTTTCTGTCCACATGATTTATGCACAATTAATCGGATTTTTTAAAAAGTGACTAGACGCTATTTTTTACTTTCGTTATTGTTATGGTTCCTTCGGAGAGACATTCATTACACCAAGATGTACACGCATAAAATCAAAAATTGTTGAGATTACAGCTTAATAAGTAATTCAACTGGGATGAGCATACCACACAACAGCTGTCACTTCGTTTGTACACGTCTATTTACATGTAGCTTCCACGTTATTGGTGCAACCTCTGTGGTACAGCTGCAAAGATCTATACACGTACTTATGTAGTCGATTTAGGTTATTTACGTCACGATGACGTAGCGTTACATCACTATGACTAGCGTGAGATGAATGCTACCCCTCCTTCAGAGCCAGAGTAGTTAAATCTGCATCCTGTTCAGTTGTCGCAAAACGAGTTTAAGAAAGAACTGTTTACTGTGTTATCTATTATAATGCAAGTTGGTTAATACTTAAGCGTAGAGACCCTGTATTAGGTAATTAAGTTATATGTCATGATCATTAGTAGTTCCCCTGATTTAAATGCAGAACTATTTCAAGCTTTTCCCTGTCCAATATTGCTACTAGTTTCATGTGTATCGGTATTTGGTTTCATAAACTGTTGCACCTAATTGCGTGTTGTTGAGGGGCATACGTTGCTGTTTACTATCTCAATGGCCGTTTGCTTATCTGATTTACTATTTAACAATACATTTATCTGCAAGGTTAGGTTACTGTGTTAAAGTGTGAACAGATATAAGGAAAGAATTTAGTGTGAGTCTCAAGGAAGGTTAGGTTAGCGACAGCACTGTCTTGTGATTTATCAATTTGCTTGACACAAGAATGCCTAATCGGGTTGGCAACCTGTTTTAATAACTAATTTTACAACTTGCTTTTGTGCAGGGAGAACAACTGTTCCTGACCCACCGTTTACTATTGTTTATGCTCTGCTGGAGAATTCCGGAAACAAATCCCAGTTTGATTGCTCCGTTTCCATAAGGGTATCTCACAATCACATCTTAAAAATTCCTCACAGAGGTATAATGTTAACATCGATTGCCTTTTGAAGGTGGTCAGTGTTAGCATTACAAACCAAACGCCGGCTGAAGTGGCCGTGCGGTTAAAGGCGCTGCAGTCTGGAACCGTGAGACCGCTACGGTCGCAGGTTCGAATCCTGCCTCGGGCATGGATGTTTGTGATGTCCTTAGGTTAGTTAGGTTTAACTAGTTCTAAGTTCTAGGGGACTAACGACCTCAGCAGTTGAGTCCCATAGTGCTCAGAGCCATTTGAACCATTTTTGAACAAACCAAACTTTGCATATAATCACAGGAACAATCAGAAACATTAAAACTTTCTGGTTGCCTATTGTCAGCAATATAGTTCACCCATTTTTGCAGTGAGAATCTACTCTCAAGCACTTGATTGCAAAAATAACTGGTGATCCTTACCTCCCTATATATGAAGACGGTCTTGAATTCAATAAAAACTGACTTTGCTCCCATCATAAACCTCTGAAAGATGCAAACTTTTTAGTGGGCAACACAGCAACAACTACAGACCGATGGGCAGAAATATGGCGGAAAAACGTTACCCCAGAAAATCTGAAGATGACCTGCAACCCAACGAGGCCACCAGGCTTTGAACAGCATCGCTAGGTCTTGTCTGCACTGGACAGAATAAGGACAAATTGTGGATGATGTGCTGATTCAATGCACAAATGGAGATTAACAACATCGCCCAGCTGTGACCGTGGCGCAGAACGATACACTGTTCAGCACATCACAGGTGCCCAAAACCATCCCTTCCTGGCGACCCAGAGCAGGTGTGTTGGCAACAAAGATGTCAGCTGTGTACGTTCAGCAGTTGGATATGTTTCTGTGACATGTGCATTGTAAATACAGTAAACTGAATTAACTTAAAATTTTGATTATTTCTTATCTGTTAAATATGCGGATATGTATTGTTAAAAAAGATGTTTTGTTGTGTGATGTGATGCTGGCCATAAGCTAAATCTATACTAATAATAAACTTCTAAAACCTTCATGTGTGTCTGTTTGTCTTTGACATCCTAATATCCAAAACCACTAGACGAACCTTGAAGGGGTTTTCGCACAAAATGATGAAAGGAAAGAAGTTTATCGCTTACTATATTTTCGCTGTTCACTTTCGCGCCAGGCATGATATTTTAATTTATTACTTGTTCGGTAAAGCGTCACGCATTATCTCACTCCTCGAACCCTCGCTCACAGAGAAAATCAACGAAGTTCTCAACGTGTTCACAAAGCTGCTTCACGGTCTCCTGACAGCAGTGATCAACAGGTAACGCAACTGGGCGCTTACCGTAAGTACCATTCATTATCTCGCGCTTCAGAAACGTTTGCGCAGTGTGAGGAACGCTTGCATCGTGATCGGGATCGTCACAATATTGCTAAAGTTTTAATACATGATGACCAATACCAGCGGCGTTTAGAATTAGTAAGGTGGGAAAATGAATGCAAGCGTCAAGATAGTGAGAATATTACAGTGAGTGAAAGGGAAAGAATAATATGAAATACTACAGGCAGAGACTAAAGAAGTTTATCGCTTATCGACGCTTACCGACTTCGACACTCGCTAATTTCATCTGAAAATTCAGAAGAATCTGAAGAAATAATTGCAGAGCATGACCAAGGATGATAAGGAAAACACTGCATTTACATATAACCCTATGACTGATAATGCCACATTTGCTTCATTTGGTGGAATGGTAGTATACTGTTGATTTTGGAAGGCTCAATGGCGAAAAGAAATGGCTGGAATGTTTTACTCGAATGGAAAAGTGCCTACTGAAATTTTCCGGAACCCTCCTGAGTTTTTAAAATCTGTACGGAATGGTGACCATCCACAACCAAAATACTTTTTAGATAACGTCCCTGCGTACAATTATGCGCTTCAAATGACCTCTTTTGGTACAAAATACATAACGGAAGGACATTCATGTCCACCTTTTAGGTTTAGGGCCAGGTTGTCCACCTTATCGGTACTTTGCTACCACAAAATGGGCCCAATTTTCTTCATATATATTTTGTTTCCAATTACGAAGAACAGGCAAGTTTTAGCAACCGAAACTTTCCACAACTTATCAATGATCTGACTGATCTGCCACAAAACACGCTGCTGCAAGTAAATCAATATATATTTTAAAGCTGCACTAGAGTCCATTCCGCAGCGGCAAAACAATGGTTATATATTTGTCATTGCTGCAGATAAACGACCCACTGCTGGATACGGCGGCAGACTCTGTGTCCCTGTCACAAATGAAGTCGCAGCTGTTTTGGTAGATCAGGAATGGGAATAGCGTGATATAGTATTGCCCACTCGAGGCGATCGCTTTCAACGCATTTACGAGACGTGTCGATCTTACGGCGCTCTACAATACTCATTAATTTATTGGCAAGGAGAAGATGGACATAATTTTGGATTGTATCAATTCAATCCTACCTAGAACGAAAACAAAAAAGTATCATCCCAATAATTTTATGCTCATGAGCTGCAAATAGATGAAATCGTTTTGTCTGCTTGCAAAGATTTCGTGGACTGTTTAGCCACTTTATCGTAAATATGTACTGGAAATAGAGACCGAGCACTCAGTGTACTTGCGCACCAACCAGAGATGGTTGTAAGCATTAAATATTATTTGCTAGTAGTAGTAGTTTGTTCATCAACAGACAATTTACATTGCACAGATTTCATCAGAAAATACATAGTATATAAAAATAAATTTACAGTCACACTTACATACACGCATAAGAATGTACAGTATCCCACAAATACAATTATGCATGGTACCCTACACGAACTTGCATTAAAACTGTATATACAACTTTGATTAATTGCATAAACGATATTTTTCGTAGATTATTGTTAAGAATTAGATAAAAAAACATAGTAGTTGCAACACTTCTGTTCAAAATACTAATTCAGATCATAGCAAACTTCTGACTGAAAATTCTGTTGACTTTAACTATCGTATATAGTATCAACATAGTTCATGAATATATTTTCTAGCTATTAGGTTGTTGAAGGTACCTGATTACACTGTAACAGCAGTTGGTGAACTTGAATACTGCTTCCTTAAATGTAGACAATTTTTTCGTTCCTTTTATATGCACTGGAAGTTTGTTATACAATTTTGTACCTTGAACATTTGTTCGTTTCTGTGTAATAGCCTTGTTTACTCTTTTTAAATGGATATTCTTGTATTATATGAATGCAGATCTGAGTTGGTTTCGAAATTTTCAATGCACCTTTCTATGTTAGTCACACTTTTTTGTATGTTGAGACATAGTAAAGGTAGAATATTTAGCTGTTGAAATAGCTGCTTGGAGGCTGTTAGCCTCGAATTGTTTGTAATTATTCTAACAGCTCGTTTTTGTAGTGTGAAGATTGTTTTTAGATTTGTTGTATTATGATCCCAGAGGGTGAGGCCATAGGTAACAGCAGTGTGATGTGAATGTAAGCAAAGTAGATAGTTCTGTTACACTGTTACTAGACACATTACTAATTACACAAAGTGGAAAGCAAGCAGAACTTAACTTGTTAGCGAAATAGTGGATGAGGGCTTTCCATTCTAAATTTTCATCTTCGTGGACATCTAAAAATTTTGTGACAGCTGCTCTCTTAACTTCTTTATTTTGCATTCTGAATTCCAGGTGATTTTGTGACTCTGTTTTCCTGTAATGAATTAATTAGTTTTTGAAACATTTAAAGTTAACATGTTCATTTCAAACCAATTTTGTAAATATTCCAGAACTCTAGTTGCAGATGTTGGCAAAATTTGGTTTACATCAATTACAGCAACATTTGTATCATCAGCAAACAGGGTTGTATGAGTACCACTGATTGGAAGTTCGACATCATTTACATAAATTAGAAATAACCAAGATCCTAGAGCACTTCCTTGTGGTACCCCAATTGTTACAGTTCGAAAATCAGATCTGTAAGGAACACTTCGGCTTTTAATGTTGACTGAGATAATTTCTGTTTTCTGTCTTCTATTATGGAGATAAGACTGGAACCATTTTTTCGCAAGTCCTTGTATACCAATAGCTTCTAACTTGTTTAGCAAGATGTCATGTTGGACAATATCAAAACCCTTCGATTAGTCCAAATTTTTTCAAATTGTATTGTTGTGTCTATCTAGCCTCATTCGATATTTTCAGTGAAATGGGAAATAGCTGATTCTGTACTCAATCTTTTCCGAAAACTGTGCTGGTTTACAGAGAAGAGATTGAATGTTTCAAGGAAATTTGTAACCCTGTGATTCATGACTGTCTCTATTACTTTCGAAAATACAGATAACAAAGCTATTAGTTTATGATTTCCCACTTCATATAGACTGAAGTGCCAAAGAAACCTGTATAAGCATGTGTATTTAAAGACAGAGATATGTAAACAGTAAGAATACAGCGCTGCTGTCGGCAGCGTCTATATAAGACAACAAGTGTCTGGCGCTGTTGTTAGATTGGTTACTGCTACTACAATGGCAGGCTTTCAAGATTTAAGTGAATTTGAACGTGGTGTTACAGTCGGCGCACGAGCGATAGGACACATCATCTCCGAGGTACCGATGAAGTGGGGATTTTCCAGTACGACCATTTTACGAGTGTACCGTCAATATCAGGAATTTGTAAAACATCAAATCTCCAACATCGCCGCGGCCCGAAAAATATCCTGCAAGGATGGGACCAACGACGACTGAAGAGAATCGTTTAACATGACGCAAGTGTAACCCTTCCGCAAATTGCTGTAGATTTCAATACAGGGCCATCAACGAGTGTCAGCGTGTGAACCTCCAACGAAACATCATCGATATGGGCTTTCGGAGCCGAAGGCCCACTTGTATAGACTTGATGGCTGCACAACACAAAGCTTTACGCCTCACCTGGGCCCATCAACACCGACATTGGACTGTTGACGACTGGAAACATATTGCCTGGTCGGACTAGTCTCGTTTCAAACTATATTGAGCGGATGGACGTATACGAGTATGGAAACATCATGAATCCATGGACCCTGCATGTCACCAGGGCACTGTTCAAGGCTGTGGAGGCTCTGTAATGGTGTGGGACGTGTGCAGTTGGAGTGATATGGGATCCCTGATACGACTAGATACGACTCTGACAGGTGACACGTACGTAAGCATCCTGTCTGATCACCTGCATCCATTCACGTCCATTGTGCAGTCCGATGGACTTGAGCAATTCCAACAGGACAATGCGACACCCCGCACGTCCAGAATTGCTACAGAGTGGCTTCTTGAACAGTCTTCTGATTTTATACACTTCCGCTGACCATCAAACTGCCCAGATGTGAACATCATTGAGAATATCCAGGATGTCTTGCAACGTGCTGTTCAGAAGAGATCGTCCACCCCCTCCTACTCTTACGAATCTATGGACAGCCCTGCCGGATTCAGGGTATCAATTCCCTTCAAAACTACTTCAGATGTTAGTCGAGTCCATGCCACGTCGTGTTGCGGCACTTCTGCATACTCACGGGGGTCCTACACTATATTAGTCAGGAGTATCAGTTTCTTTCGCTCTTCAGTGTATATTGTCCTTTTTATACAGTGGTTTTATTTTTGAAATTTTTAATATTTGAGGAAACACGTCTTCCGATAATGATATATTTATAATGTGTGAGAGCGGTTCTGATATGATGCTAGCACATTTTATTATGATTGAAGCAGGTACTTCGTCAATCACTGAAGCCATTTTATTTTACATTGTTTTTGTTATCCTTAGAACTTTTGATTTTTTTGTGGGGCATAGCAATACTGAATTGACACTTTGTTCTCTGTTCGTAAGGCAATTTTTTCTCAGGTTGACTGGAGTATTTACCAAATAGTGATTTATGTAATTTGCTAGGGTAAGATTTCTGAGTAACACATCATGATCATCTTTTAAAACAATGTCCTCTTGACTTTTTATATTTTTGTTTATTTCTTTTTTCACTACATTCCGTATTGGTTTTGATGTCTTTGCTGACCCTAAAGTTTCTTTGTCGTTGTGAACTGTTTTAGCTTTTTTAATCATGATCCTATATATGTTCTTATACGCCTTAACATAGTCTGTGAGGTGTTGTCTTTTTTGATTTGACTGAGATATTTTAGAGTTTGACTAGATGCTCTGGTAGAAGGTGACGTCTACTGGTTATTGTTCCTTGGCATGACACTGATTTTTGTAACCTTCTTTGGAAAACACATCTCAAATAGGGACATGAAAGTACCAGAAAAAGCATTGTTGTTTTTGAAAATACATTTTCCCAGATTTCCTTTGCTAACATCTAAATAAAAGTACTTACTTTTTCTGTGCATAAGTGTCTTTTACTTTCCTACTTGAATTTTAGTATCTTGGATACAAAAGAATTTATACACGTGACGAGTGTGTTGTGATCTGAAAGACCTAAGTTTACATTTTGTGCGTCAGTGACGCGGTTTTCCATGCTCGTGAAGATATTATCTAATAGGGAAGATGAAAACTCTGCTATTCTACTGGGGTTTGTAAAGAGCTGTTTCATGTGAAAGCTGTTTAGGACACTCAGAAGCTGTCTCTTTTCTTCACTTTCAGTCAACGTGTTAATGTTAAAATCCAGACATAAAAATAATTTCACTTCTTTATTATATAAAGAGCTACAAAATCGTTTCAAGACAACGTGATAATTTCTTCAGTGTGGATATTCTTGATTATCTCAGAGAGTCATGCCCCAGGCTCGACGAAACTAATGGATTTCACAGTTGATTCGTCATTAACACGTGAAGCAATTCCGCGTCCGTGGCGATCAGCTAGGATGTAAAGCTTCCCTAGGCGATTATGAATCTTTTTTCTGTGACACGGGCATATTTAGACGTGGTTTTCGAAAATTCTGAGGAACAGCAACAGCTGAATCGCATATCTGTGACATTCAGTAACATTTTCTGAAGCACATTGATCACTTATTTCGTTAGAAATCTGTTTTTTTAGTGGAACAGTTGTGTTTAGTTGGTTTCTGCAGTTCTCACATGTCCACTTTGATAAACCGAAAATGGAACCTAATTCCGCGGATAATGTATATATTGGCATTTCTGCCTAATCTCCGTACTTTTTGTACACGCTATAACTTGAATTTTTGGTACTAAAAGTTCTAGTGCAGTTCACTGTGTGATCCATATGCGATCTCCGCGTTCTGCTGTGTGAATTTACTCTTTTAGTAACACTGCAATAATTTTGCTTGTACAACAGTTCTCCTTGTTTAGTCTATGATCAAGATAGTCCCTAATACATTTTTTGCAGAACCACACTTAACGTTTCGGGTCTGCATTAACACATTTATAATAATATATAGTTTTACATATCGGGCACATTATAATTGCATGTTTCTTGCAGTGGCGGGGATCCGAGCCTAATAGTTCACTCGATTCGTCGTAGGGCGATGTAGACGTTCCACTCGTGTAATTCTCTTCATGTCTTCTTGCTGATTCTTCGCGTTCTGTTGCTTTTTTTGATAATGTAGCACGACAAGCACAAATTATCGCACTACACATCGATTACATTACAAGTTGAACACTTATCCCGCATTCGGCACCATCTTGTGGGACGCTATGCAACATGATGACAGCACGGACAACTTAGGCCGATTATTGATTCTTCTGCTTTCTGTTATGTACGAAAATAGAGAAAGTCTGATTTGCTTATTAGATTCATAACAAATCCAAAGTGGAACGAAATCACTCAAGAACTTTTTGCTGGACAAGGGTGGTATGATTGGCATGATATAATGGCCAGGATTTTCCACTTGAAACTGAAGTTGCGCATCCACCTGGCCACAAAGAAAAGCGTCTTACGGGCATCTTCAGATACATTTTGGAGAATAACGTGTTGTTGTTGTTGTGGTCTTCAGTCCAGAGACTAGCTTGATGTATCTCTCCACAATGGTCCACCCTGTCCCAAGCGTCTTCATTTCCGAATAACTATTGCAACGTACATCCTTCTGAATTTGCTTATTATATCCATCTCTTGGTCTCCCTTTATGATTTTTACCGTCCACACTTCCCTGCAATACTAAACTTGTTATCCCTTGATTTCTCAGAATGTGTCGTGTCAACAAATCCCGTCTTTTAGTTAAATTGTGCAACAAATTTCTTGACAAAATATTACGACTGCTTGCTTCATAGTCTGTCTGCCCGCCCGCGCATCAGGTACACGACAGTTCTTTGGTAGGTTTTTATAGGTATGTGGCATTAGACGTCTACCCACAGGTCATGTAATTCGCGTACATAACGGGCCTCTGATTTGAGTACGAGGTGATAGCGCCCGTTAGCGGCCCAGATGGGTTCCATAGGATTTACATCAGGCGAATTTGGTCGATGAGACATCAACGCGAGTTCACCATAATGTTCCTCAAACCACTGTAGCACGGTTATGGCTCCGAGACACGCACAATTACACTGCTGAAAGATGACTTTGCCGTCGGGGCAGACATCAGGCATGAAGGGATGCAGGTGGTTCGCAGCTGTCAGCGTGTCTTCGATTACTAACACAGCATAATACTCCCATAGCATAATACTACTCCCACCAGACTGCGTCCGTGGCGCTCTGCACATTTCCAGCCACCATTCAACTCGATGACGGCGTTTGTGGAGATGGCCAGCTACCTAGTGTAGCACAAATGGGATTCACCCAAAAAGCCAACACGTCCCCATCGATCGAAGGTCGAATCCCATTGGTCCCGCGCCCACTGCAATCGTTTATGATGATGTCGTTGGATCCACATGTGAACACCTAGGGGTGGTCTGCCGGGAAGCTCCATGTTCAACAATGTACGATGAACGATGTGCTCCGAAACGCTTGTGCGTGCACCAGCATTGTGCTCTTTCGACAGAGATGCCACAGATCATCGTCTACCATACTTTACAGAGCAGAGGAGCCTCCGAACCCCATGTTCTGTGAAGAGGCGTGGAAGTTCAATTATTTAGAACCTAGTCGTTTCACTGTCCTTCTACCTCTTTCCGTAGATGCTCACGGCAATAGCACATGAACATTCGACTAGCTTCGCCGTTTCAGAGATATTCGTTCACAAGTTTTCTGCGTGATAGTAACCTGCCCTTACCACGTATCCTCGCCAAGGTGATTCCCTGTCAGTTTCTGCTCCGCTTTCATACTTTTGTTGTCGTGTCATGTGCCTGCAACACCACCAGGTGGCATCCATTGTCGCGGTGGCAGTGGTCACAATGTTTTGGCTTATCAGTGTTCATTGTTGGTAAATAACACACAAATGTCGTGTGACTAGGGTCCCTCGTCTGGTAAACTGTTCGCCGGGTGCAAGTCTTTCGATTTGATGCCACTTCGGCGACCCGCTCGTCGATGGGGATGAAATGATGGTGATTAGGACAACACAACATTCAGAGCGGAGGAAATCTCCGACCCAGCCGGGAATCGAACCCGGGCCCTTAGGACTGACATTTTGTCGCGCTGACCGCTCAGCTACCGGGGGGCGGACTATTGTTGGTCATTTAGCTATTAAATTACAACATTCATCATCAAGCAGAAATTAGTCAGTAGAACTCTTTTGTTGATGGTAGCTTCATGCTTTTCTATGACAGTAAACGTTTTTTATATATGGCAGTGAACATTTGTGCATAATTGTCAATAATCCACGTCTTTTCAACAAGTGGGATAGTTTCATAACATAACGAGTTAACGATCAGGGTAACAGCACACCGATAGTCACGAAAGAAATACGTGGAAAAAATTTCTATCCTGTTCAGTGCCGACAACACATGCGCTGTTTCCACTTTGGAGACTCGTCGATCGGCAGCTATGGTAGAAGTAAGGAAGTAAGTTTAGTGTTTTATGTCTCGGTAGCTAAGGTCTTTAGAGACATGGACTTTTTAATATTAGAAGGGAAGTAAGGGGTGCGGCCTTTCCAAAGAACAATCCCGGCATACGCCTGGAGTGAACTGGGAAACCACGGAAACCTCAATCCTATATGGCTGGCTCTGGGGTTGATGCCGGGGTCTCTCGAAACCTAGTCTAGTGCTTTAAGCACTACGTACCCTGTTCTGTGCTATGGTGGAAATGACATGCGAAAATTATATAGTTTCGTAAAAGCACAGAATAGAAAAGTTAATGTTCAAATGTAATATTTATTAAAAGTAGTGAATATGAAATTAAATTAAGCGTATTGCAACAATGTTAGATAGCAAAGGTTGCAATGACGATATTACCGAATCAGACACATTTGGCCTCTTTATTTCATCTATTACTTGTAAAAGTTGTATTGGTAATTTTCTGGTCGATAATCGTCGACAGAAGTCGGCAACTGAGGTCCCTGCCAACCTTATCAATCAGCTGAATAATTGTAAGTGTTAAAACAGGATTTCATCCTCATTACTGTAAATAAGCACTACATTTGAATGTGCAGATATCTATAGTACCATTTCACGAAACAATTTAACTTCCACACATTCCACGCTACGTCAGAAAACACGTGTTTTACACCTTCCCATAAGCACTGTTTCAAGCAAACATAGTTATTTATTAGTTTTATGGAAATCACTTGATTAACGAGCGTCAGCATTTTTTCCTTTCCATTCAAAGTTTCTTTTCTCAATATTCGTACTCGTCATTGCATTTATTGGTCAGTAAAATCATTCTCTGTATTTTGTTGCTCCGCTGTCATAAACGTGTGCTTCCTGCCGGCTGTTTTATTGACCACTGTTACATCTGACAGTGTGGGAGACGTCAATAGTAAACTGAACACAGTTCAGCAACTTTAGTCAGTGGAAGACAGCGCGACGGCTGAATGTTTTATTTATAGTGAAAGTGTTACAGAAGAGGTAGGTCTGACACAGTAAAGGAAAAAGGTTTACGCACGTTTATTAAGAGGATTAAGACGAGAAAGAATGGTAAAAATCTTGTTTTGGCGGACTGTACCGCTTCTGTTTTCCATGAGACGTGGCGGAAATCCTTTTGAAAGGGACAATATTCTAGAATGGGCACAGAGGGAAATGAGCCCCACGTTTATCGTTCGTAAGTTGAGAAAATTTACGTTAAATAGATTTTTTTGTTTTTTGGTGAAGAAGCATTACAGGATTACACGAGAAACGAGGTGAAGAAACCGATATAAAAGAAGTTGGTAGTGCCGTTACAAAGTCATTTTCAAAATCAGTAACGGAATGGTGGAAAAAAAAAAACAGAATAATTATGGGGGCGCTCAGCTAAAAGTTAAAGTAGGACACACGGAAGATTCTCTTGTTGAAGGTAGACACCATAGGAATTCAGCTAAAATCTTTTTCAAATCTGACAGTAGCGCTAAACGACCAAACGATAATGAGGTATCTGTCTAGGTGAATTTCATTGGTGAGCATTTGGAAGCAAATGAAAATGAATGGCAGTTGCACTCTTAATACATTCTAAAGAATTGTAATGGATACTTCCCGAAGCTCGAGACGATACAAAAACGGCTATTCTAGAAGTTATATGAAGATCTGTAATTCGTTGGAAAAATAAATCAGCATAACAAAACCACGATAAGCTTTCGAAGCACAAGCTATTTCTTTTTTTTTCCGAAATACTGTATAACACTAGAATCAAAGGCCAGCAAGAGGAACGGGACTGAGTTGTTTAAACTGCTGCTATAATCGTAGAAGACATTAGATCACGGCTTTATGAAGTGCAGACTTATCTCCCTGAAAAAAAAGGTCTTGGATAAAGTTGAAAATAACATAGAGAATCACTAATTTCTTTATGGGAATGTTCATTTGCCCAAAAATGAAAAGAGACGGTTGAAGTCTAGGCGGCAACTAACTGCCTTCCATATTCTGTTATTTCAGTTGCAAAACTGAGGTCCTTCGTTTGTAATACATGACTAGGTAGCCAGCCGCTGTGGCTGAGCGGTTCTAGGCCCTTCAGTGCGGGACCGCGCTGCTGCTATGGTCGCAGGTTCGAATCCTGCCTCGGGCATGGATGTGTGTGATGCCCTTAGATTAGTTAGGATTAAGTAGTTCTAAGTCAAGGGGACTGATGACCTCAGATGTTAAGTCCCATAGTGCATAGAGCCATTTGAACCATCTGAAGTAGGTACGGAGAAAAATATGGATGAAGAGAATTTGTCTATGTGATGTCAGCTTTTGAATTAACCCTATAATCGTATCAGGGAGTCTGAAGTATCCACAGCAATAGAAATCTCTCAATACAGTTCTTTTGTATAGTTTGTGTAAGTAGGCTGTTTAGGTTTTTTATTGGTAACGCCACCTCTGTGTGAAAATCACTGGCTGTGCTGTGTGCAGTCTGTGTCTAGTTTGCATTGTTGTCTGCCATTGTAGTGTTGGGCAGCTGGATGTGAACAGTGCGTAGCGTTGCGCAGTTGGAGGTGAGCCGCCAGCAGTGGTGGATGTGGGGTGAGAGATGGCGGAGTTTTGTAATTTGTCATGAACTGCTATATATATTATGACTATTAAGGTAAATACATTGTTTGTTCTCTATTAATATCTTTCATTTGCTAACTATCCCTATCAGTAGTTAGTGCCTTCTGTAGTTTGAATCTTTTATTTAGCTGGTAGTAGTGGCGCTCGCTGTATTGCAGTAGTTCGAGTAATGAAGATTTTTGTGAGGTAAGTGATTTCTGAAAGGTATAGTTTAATGTTAGTCAGGGCCATTCTTTTGTAGGGATTACTGAAAGTCAGATTGCGTTGCGCTAAAAAAATATGGTGTGTCAGTTTAAGCACAGTCTTGTATAATTCTTCTAAGGGGACGTTTCATATGTCGACCCTTAGCTGAGGATACCTCACTGGAATCTTCTGATTTTTTCTTGTAGTTTGTGTAATTAGTGTAGCTTTTGTTTATTGCTAGCGCGTAATTGTAGAGAGGATCTCCTTTTTAGTTGCAGTCTTTCATTGTTGTTGTGGCATGCATGTTAATGTGCACCAAGTATTTCGCTGCTGCGCTTGCAATTAACGAGATATTATTTTCAGTGCTATGTTAATGTGTTCTCTTATTGTTGCTCTTCAAATTGTGTTTTTCTGTGTTATCGTGTGAAATATTGTGACAATAATGGCGTGTGAAAAACGTAATACTAGGCTCCAAAGTAAACTGAGAAATGACAGTGAAGACGAAAGCAGTGTGTTAGCGCCACCAAGTAATGAATTAACTAATGTTCAAAGTAGTAATTTGGTAACTGTGCATAGGGAAATGGAGCGGGCTGCAAACAATGGCGTAGACAGTGAAACAGGTAGTGAACAGGGAAGCATTATCGATCGATCGCTCGGCAACAGCTCGCCTCAGGAATCCGAAATGACAGGACACAATTTTGCAAATACTGTAGATTCAGGTTTTGCGTCCTCACCGTTTTCTCAAATGAGTCAAGACACATTTTCCGCTTGTCAAAATGTGAATGTTGCCGGTGCAAATTCACTGCCGAAAAGCACTGAGGAACATGTTTCAGACATCAGTGCATTGTTATTACAATTAATGCAACAAATGGGCCAAAAGCTTGAAAAGTTAGACACAATGGAACAACACCAGAGACAAACACAGCAACAGTTAGACACAATGGAACAAAATCAGAGACAAACACAGCAAAAGCTTCAAAAGTTAGACACAATGGAACAAAATCAGAGACAAACACAGCAAAAGCTTCAAAAGTTAGACACAATGGAACAAAATCTTCAAAAGTTAGACACCACACTTGAACAAACACGTGAAGATTTAACTACTGAGTTACATAAAATCGAATCGAAATGTCAAAAAGTCTGTAATGACGTAAAAACACAAATTTGTGAGCATTTTCAACCTATTTTTTCGCGGCATGAAAATGCATTACAGAATCACGAAGCAGCCATAAAAGAACTGCAAACTATTGTTCATGAAAATCATGAGACCTTGCAAGCTAAATTTGACTCAGTTGCATCTACCGATTCGGTTACGCAACTTGCAAAAACTCAGGAAAACTTGAAGGACACAGTAGATTCGATTTCAACACAAATAGACACTCTGAAACTTGCTTCAGAAAAACACACTGAGGAAATGTGTTCACTATCGGAGAAAGTAGTCGAACTTTCGGATCAGGTCACTAACTTATCTACAAAGGTAGATGATGATCTGAATGACACAAGACCTGTAGCCATCACTGACACAGAAGAGTATGAACAAATTAAGAAATTCAAACAAAATCAGAATCAAATTAATACGCAATACAAAAGAGAAATCCGGGAAGTACAAGATCAGTTGGCACAAGTAATACAAAAATTTCATATTTCAGAGGACACTCGCGCTCCAACACGGGAAGAGGGACATAGAAGTATGGAACAGCCACAAAATAATAACTCAGGCCACTTCGGAAATTATGAAAGAAATTGGCAAGGCACACCGAATTTTGAGATGGAACCACCGAAACAACGTAACAATGACCGATATGCGACTCGCCGACACGATGATTTTTACTATAAGCTGTTCATTACTACACGTAAATTCAAAACATTTAAGAATTCTGGCAATGACATTCATCCACAAGGAATGGTCGTTAGAGCACAGATTAGAATTTATGTGTGGCTACTTAGAGAATGAACCAGCTGAAAGAATGCGATCGGTCATTCACGATTGTCACAGTGAAGGAGATTTCTATCATGCCTTCCTCTCAGCATATTGGTCTCAAGCTACACAAGCCAGAGTAAAACATAGCATCATAATGATGAAACATTTCGAACAATCTGAATTTTCCAGTCTTGTGAAATATTTTGAAGACATGTTGCACAAGAATCAGTACCTGTCAAACCCATACAGCCCCTCAGAACTCATCCGCATTTGCTTAATCAAACTGCCTGAACATTTGCGACATATTATTTTAGCAGGACGTTGCAAAGACGACATTGAAGCTTTTCAGGGACTGTTACAAGAATTAGAAATTGACACAGACAGTCGCGGGATGCGAAAACAGGAAAACAATCACTACAGGTCACATCCGTCACAATTCCGTGACGACAGAAACAATAACTGGACACGACAAGTCTGTTCTTACAACGCAAATCGTGACCAAAACAGACACCAACCATATGACAACCACTGGCAGAGTAATAATAGTTACGGAGAAAGATCACCTCTCTGCGGTAGTGACTATCACAGAGACAATCAGAGAAACAGGCAATATGGGAACCAAAATAATTATTATCAAGGGAGACAGAATAACTTCAGATGCAACGGTCCAGCGCGCAGTTACGATTCGGGGAGAAATTCTCCACCACGTGACCGACAAGAAAGGAACTATGGAATCTACCGACATGACGACAGACGATATGATCGTAACGACAGACCTGAATTGCATCAGAACTGGCGGGATTCAAACAGAGCAGAGCCCTCTCGACAAAGTGAATTTGTAGAAGTTAGGTCTCCAAACCCCAATAGCGACGCGCGACAACAAAGACCGCTGGCAGCCACAAAACGTACTTATGAAACTGACGACGCAGCTGCCGTAGCTAGTAATTACGTAAAAATGGAAGACATTAGGGACATCTTACTCCAGGAACACGACATAAAACATAACAACATTGCATATCCCGTGATTCACATTACAGTAAATGACGTAAAATTTACGGCAGTACTTGACTCTGGCAGTCCCATTTCAGTAATTAGTGAAACAGCCTTTAGCAAATGCAACAAATCGAACGATTGTCCCACACTTCCGTTACGTAAGATTAAATTACAAGGTGCAATCTTTGGAAAAAGTGTAGATGTACGCCAACAAACCAACTTAGAATTCTTTTGTAAAAGCCACAGCTTCTCTATGAGCTATCTTATTGTTCCATTATTGTCGACGGAAATTATATCGGGAGTAGACTTTTTGAATGAATACAAAGCAATCTTAAACTTTCACGATGCTGAAATAAGTTTAGAGAAGGAAGGTAAGTCAATAGCTTTGAAATTTGAAGATTGGCTCTCAAACCATGACGAAGAAATTAATCGGCTTTACCTTCTGTAGGACAACAGTTCGGAATTTTCTACGGAACTAGACACTAACAATCACTCTGCAAGTACTGACAGGGATGATATCGATGGCATATTTGAAATTAATGAGTTAATTCAGAATAAAATTCAAACAATTGAGAATTGTAATGACACTGATAGGCAGGACCTTTTTGAGATTTTACAAGCACATTCCATAGTTTTTACTCATAAAACAGGAACAATTAAGGGATTTCAATACCAATTTCGTGTTCGTGAGCATACTAAATTTTGTGTTAGACCATATGTAATTCCAGCACATTATAGGGACCGTGTTAGAACAGAAATACAATCTATGCTTGATGAGGGCATTGTTGAGCCTGCAGTAAGTTCATACAACAATCCATTACATGTTGTTGAGAAAAAAATGGATCGATCAGGCTTGTCTTAGATTCGAGACAAATCAATACTATCATTATTCCTGAAACAGACAGGCCGCAAACGTTGGAAGAACTTCTTCAAAATTTTAATGGTGTAAAAGTGTTGTCTTCTATTGATCTCAGATACAGCTTTTATCAGATCGAACTTCATCCAGAATGTAGAAAATACACAGCTTTCCTTTGTTTCGGCGTTTGTTATCAGTTTCGGAAACTTCCTTTTGGTT
Organism: Schistocerca piceifrons; assembly: GCF_021461385.2. NCBI lineage: Eukaryota > Metazoa > Arthropoda > Insecta > Orthoptera > Acrididae > Schistocerca > Schistocerca piceifrons. The sequence goes on along the minus strand of NC_060139.1, from coordinate 310,110,542 downwards.
TGAACATTTCTTCGGCAGCATTCATTCGCGGGCTAAATTCCATATTACCTGAGTTCTTAAAACGTCACATCACCTTATATGTGGACGATATTCTAATAGCAGAAGCTTCATGGGAACAACATAATCGCATCCTCAACAATTTGTTACGTATTTTTGCAGAATCTGGAATTACAGTTAACTTGGAAAAGTCTGAATTCGGTAGGTCAAAGGTAAGGTTTTTGGGACATATTATTTCTTCTGAAGGCATTCAGCCGGATCCTGAAAAGTTAGAAGCAATCAGAGCCATTCCAGTTCCATACACAAAAAAACAAGTCCGCAGTTTTCTAGGTCTCGTAAATTTTTACCGTCGTTTTCTGAATATGCAAATTCTTGTTACACCAAAACTTTGTTCTCTCACTGGAAAAAATACTATTTGGAACTGTGACGAACAAGCACAGTTGGAATTCAATTCTTTGAAAGAATCGCTACTTAACGCGCCAATACTAGCTCATCCAGATCTGTCACAAGATTTCTGCCTTAGCACAGATTCTTCTAAAGTCGGTCTTGGTGCCCACTTATTTCAAGAAGCCACAGAAAATGACACTACTGTTCAGAAAACCATTGCTTTTGCTAGCCGAGTGCTAACAAAATCCGAAAAAAATTATTCCATTACTGAATTAGAAGCTTTAGCAATCGTTTGGGCATTTAACAAATTCCGTTTCTCTCTTTCTGGTAAGCACGTAAAAGTATACAGTGATCATCGTGGATTACAATTTCTTATGTCTTCAAAATTAAATCATGACAGGTTAAAACGTTGGGCATTGTTTCTGCAAGAATTCCGCTTCACAATAGTCTACATTCCCGGCAAGGAGAACATTGTTGCGGACGCACTGTCACGCGCACCGGCTGGGCTTGAAAAAAGTAACACAGAAGGCAACCTCGAGAAAAATTTCAGTATTCCTTACATTCAGAAAGTCGCCTTTGAAAACTTCATCACCACATCTTTAAAGGACATTGCTCATGAACAAGATAAAGATCCGATTTGGAAAGACATCAAGAGCAAATGGTATGAAAAGACACACACACAGATTCGGCATTATTACCTGGTTAGAAACAACATACTCTTCAAACGCTGCACTGTTGATGACAAGCTATGGGTACTTTGCATTCCAGACGATTTTGTTAATAAGCTCATTTGGTACATTCATTTCAGCTACGCACATTTTGGTCCACGAAAATGTTATCATATTCTTCGAACGACTTGTTATTTTAACAATATGGAAAAGAGAATTCGAAGAGTCTTGTCTATTTGTAAACTTTGTCAAAAGGCGAAACCATCCACTGTCTCACATCGTGCTCCGTTGTTTCCTATTATTCCTTCTAAATTAAAAGAATTTGCTGCTGTTGATCTCTTGGGACCGCTTGTCAGAACATCTAATGGATTTTCGTACGTTCTAGTCGCTGTTGAACTTACTTCAAAATTTGTTTCTTTCACACCGTTACGTAAAGCCACTGGACGGTCTGTATCCAACGCCTTTGTTAAAAATTTCTTACGTGAAGTTGGACACGTTAGTAAAGTCATTTCAGATAACGGACCGCAATTCAGATCTGCTGTTTGGTCACGCATGCTTCGCAACCATAAAATCAAACCTGTTTTTATTTCATTGTACTCACCACATTGTAACCCCTCCAAACGGATTATGAAAGAAATCAATAAGCTTTGCAGACTTTATTGTTACAGAAAGCATCAGCATTGGGACAGATATTTACACTTATTTCAAAACGTGCTGAATGAAATGCCTCATGATTCCACTGCTTTACCACCTACTCTTGTACTAAAGAATGACGAACCACCGAACAGAATCAGAGAGCTTGTACCTTTCCCGAATACACGTCAACTTCGACACAAAGACATAATTGATTTGGCTCTTAAAAATATAAAATCTGCAGCAGACAAAAGGAGAAAACTACACGGTAAAGCAAATGCAAAGAAATTGTATATTGGACAGAAAGTTCTCATTAAAGCTCATTCATTGTCACATAAGAAGAAACACTTGAGTCACAAATTCTTTCTAGTTTACAATGGACCTTACAGAATCCGACATATACCACATGACAATTGTGTTGAAGTTGAAACTCTGCGTACTAGGAAGAGTAAAGGTTTACACCACATTTCACATGTAAAACCGTTTATTGAAAGATAATCTGCTTTTTAACTTTGTCTTTGTCATATAACTTTTCACTTTACATTACTAGTATGCTTTGTCAGACTTAGAATCTGTTAATATGCAACAATGTTTGAAGTTAAATATCCAGTCAAGAACCAAGAGAACTTATTTAAACAGAAATTACGAATGCATTGTTATTGTGAACAGACGACACATTCTTGCTTGTTAGTTGCACATTTACGTAATGACTATAAGGCTCACATACTTAGAACATTTACCAGTACTGCTAATGAGATTTTAATGCAACATTTTGGTTTACTTGAAAATACATTCTGGATTTAAAGTACTTTCTGTGGAATTAATGATGACTTAGCATTTGGTTTCTTTGACAGCTACACGATTATATCACGATGCTACTAATGAGTGACAAGTTACAATGTTGTTTTTGCGGTGTATCTGTTTTATATCCGCACAGTTTTTCTGAATTCTTCTGGAAAGCAAAACATGTTTTAGTAGTAAGCTACAATGTGAGAGCCTTTTCGTAGCACAACAATACTTTACGTATAGTACTTTCTTGATCACAGTAATGTACCTAATAACTACGATATCTTTACACAAAGCATTTCACTTTCGTTTATGATGGGGTAAGTGCATTGACTTCTGCAGAACTTAGCTTTCGGAGGACGATAATTACGACACTTCCACAGAATTATCTTACATCAAGACGCACATTTAGCGCTACAGGACACGCATTTGAGTGATTAATTTTGTACTTAAAACATTTATTTTTAAAGATATTTGAAGTACAATGATACGAAGTTTTTCCGTGATACATTTCATTCCTTTGCTGTAATCTGTAGCACCTGAGGGTATAATTACATTAATCCTCAGGGGGGTACACGCTTACTTTGTGTACCATGTGTGTGGCAAGCACAAGGAGCCCTAGCTAATATGGTATTTGCTTATACAACTTTACACATCGGTACCATATTTCTCCCACACAGAATTACACAGCTACCTGATTATTTAACAGAGAAACAAACATTTTTTTACTACATCAGTGACACATGTTTACGGAATTACACAGTTGGATAACTTCACACTTATGAAATTGTATTTTGTCTGTACTTTGTGAACTGTTCATATTTTTTTGGAACCATTGTGATACTATTAGAGCTTTGAATGATATATTTGGTAAGGGAGCATGATTTTTAAAGTACGTTTGAGGTAGATGACACTATTGAAATGAGCAGAGAATTTTTTTTAGGTTTTGAAATTATTGGAGGAAGCTACGACGATTTTGAGAGTTGACTGAGGTGTTATGATGTTATTATTACGATGACTATGTGTATTATGCTGTTGCGGTATGTTTATGATCAGTAATCTGATGCTATATGAGTTATTTGAGTATGCTACGTATCTGTTATGATGAAATATTGAAGAAGTGTCGACGAATAAGGTAAGGAATAATGAGTAGTGTTTAGGGACTCTGATTTGTGGAAAAGGATGTTGGAAAACGAGAATCGTACTTTAAGAGTTATGAAATGTGTGTAAATGCGTGAATGTATCACAATGCCGGCGAAAATGTTTTGGACACTGTTATATTCATAAGATTTTGTATCTACACATTTGGAACGCAAATTCTCGACCTCTGAATTTTTTTATATGAGACTGCCACTGTAGCGGAAACTGCTGTCGTAAATATTTCCGTAAGAAAATTAAGTGACCACCTGCACATAATGCGTCGTGGGCACCCAGCTGGGTGACAGTCGCCTGAAAAAAAAAAAAGCCATTAGTGTGTGCCCCTTTCAGAGGCACAGGTAGAAAAGAAAAAAAGGGAAGCCATTATCCTCGCTATTGACATTCCATTGTAGAAAGGACCGCAAATACGACATGCTCATTACTTGGAAAGATACTTACATCTGCACACCTGATTATGACAAGCGTCTTTCTCGAGAATTGAGAGAATTTTTTACTACCTTATGAAATGCCATATGGCTAATGAATGATGTTTCATGCCTTCCTTCGTACATATTTGCTCATTTTCTTTAATATCTAGTTTCTAGCTGCACTGCAGCATTGGTTAAAATAAAATTTAATATATGTACTAATATAGTTATTTTATGCCTACAGATCCAGTCAATAAGAAATTTATGATCTACTTCCAAGAAAATGAGGGCACATAAATAGACATTTCCCTTCACAGGAATTGCATAAATAATTTTTTTATTGACTTGGTAACTTTCTTGCAGAGTAAGTTTTTGTGATGCATCACTCTGGTGTTAAGATGTGACATAGGTATTAGACATGGCCATTTTCAGTGTAATATTTTTTTCTGCTTGAACTATGTCATGTTTAGATATCTGCTGCTTGCCAGGCATAGTGTTACTGAATTTGACTTTGTATTACTCTGTGAAGCCAGTTTTACTACTGATTTATTTTTTTGTTTGCTGCACATTGCCTTATATTAGTTGTAATATTGCAATTGCTCTGCTAATTTATTTTACTGCTGCTTGCTTTGACAGTTTCCATTTTTTTTCATTGCTGTTTGTATTAATTGTTTTATGCTGCTGCATTGCCTCGTCCCTTAGTTTATGCATCTGAGCTCAGTAGATTTAAGTTAGCTTAAGAGGGGTAGACTATATAAGAAACTGATTATGGACAATAGGGAAAAAATGCATTGAGAAGTTATATGAAAAAGATTTGGGCCAAAATGAGTATTGTACACTGAGAAATAATTATTTTGAAAGAAATATGAATAGAATACAGAAAGCAGGTATAGATAGCACTTTTTGAAATAATGAAGAACGAAGGGAGATCTCCAAGAAGTAAAGAAAGTTTTGTTTACAAGGACTGCAGTACCAAATGTTACACTGAAAACAAACCCTGTCCTTTCCTTTTGTGTCATCCCTCTACATGTTTGTGTACCCTTGTGTATTTGTGTTTTTCCTGTCTTTATGTGTTTAGCTGATGAGAGCTATATTGTAGAATTTTTCTAATACTATGTTATTTACTTTGTAAAGATGTTGAGACATTATTTATTCTGTTCTGTTCTTATGTGTGAAGTTGATATTCCGAAAGTTATTCTGATCTTTTATCTATGTACTCATGTCATAATTCCTGTGACACTGATGTATATGTTTATTTCTATTCTTTTGTAAAGCCCCTATTACTACAAATGTTATCTGTATTATTATGTTTTTAATGATGTATTTTGTACCTTTGTAATTGTATTTTCATGTTGTAAATTTATAATTGTATAGACACCAGTTCTTCAAATTAAGTTACATTTCACTGCACACGTTTCTGTTGGTCATAGTATATGGACAATATGTGAAAAGTAGGGACTGATAGTGTTTGCACATGTGTTAATAATTCAGCAAGGGACTGGATAACAGCATTGCTGGTTCTAAGGACAATTACAGAAACTTTGTGAGTGCATAAGTGGTGGTTATGTATGGACTTGCTATATTATCTGCAAGACTCTTCATTGGTGATTGTGCACCTGCACAGTCACAACAGATGGCTGCTGGCCATCTGTACAAGGACTACAGTGGGTCTATACCTTTGATGACTCACCAATACCATTATTTCTACAAGGACTACAGTGGGTCTGCACCTCTGGTGGCCCACCAATACCGTAATCTCTACCGGTCTGTTCTGTGATGACCTACCTACCGATATTCTTCAAAACTTCGAATGACTCTGTTCTGGGTTTGCTCTGTTGTGACCCATTACCTGTCTGCATGTTGAGAGTCAGCGCTGTCTTTCCGTTGGAAGGACAACACTACTTCTTCAAGACTGCATGGAAATCCACTACTTCTGTGTGCAATTTCTTTTACTAATGAGACTTTGTGGAAAAAAACTGTAATTACTATTATGATGAATGATCGGGACTGTCTTTATGGACTGTGACAAAATTTTAGCTTTTGACCAACATTGTATCAATAAGTGTGTGCATTTGATATTTTTGTTATTGTAATTATGAAAAATTTTATCAAATCATTATTGGACACTGCCCAAAACAATTTGTAAAATTTTTTGTGGGGAACATGGGGGCTACGTGAGTAGGCTGTTTAGGTTTTTTATTGGTAACGCCACCTCTGCGTGAAAATCACTGGCTGTGCTATGTGCAGTCTGCGTCTAGTTTGCATTGTTGTCTGCCATTGTAGTGTTGGGCAGCAGCAGCTGAATGTGAACAGCGCGTAGCGTTGCGCAGTTGGAGGTGAGCCGCCAGCTGTGGTGGATGTGGGGTGAGAGATGGTGGAGTTTTGTAATTTGTCATGAACTGCTATATATATTATGACTATTAAGGTAAATACATTGTTTGTTCTCTATTAATATCTTTCATTTGCTAACTATCCCTATCAGTAGTTAGTGCCTTCTGTAGTTTGAATCTTTTATTTAGCTGGCAGTAGTGGCGCTCGCTGTATTGCAGTAGTTCGAGTAATGAAGATTTTTGTGAGGTAAGTGATTTCTGAAAGGTATAGTTTAATGTTAGTCAGGGCCATTCTTTTGTAGGGATTACTGAAAGTCAGATTGCGTTGCGCTAAAAAAATATGGTGTGTCAGTTTAAGCACAGTATTGTATAATTCTTCTAAGGGGACGTTTCATTTGTTGTTCAACAATGCGGGCGTTCATATTGACCAAATTAATAGTGAAATAATCAGCTCCCGTGTAAATAAACTTTTTGTCCTCTATTTAATGAATACTGTTAATTTTATTGTTTCCAAATCGACAATGGTGTACAAAACATCAGAACGAAAGTAAATTTCGGATGATGTGTCACTGCCAAGCAACATAGCTCGCAAAAGTTGTATCATGCACAGGAAGTACAGTTACAGTATAGGGGAGAAGGTAACCGAAAGAAATGCGTAATGAGAGGAATAGAAATGAAACTTTTGTTGAAAGACAATAATTACACTTAAGTCACTGCGATTCGTGATGGTACGCTGGACATTACAGAAGGCGAAAAGTCAAATGGCTCTGAACACTATGGGACTTAATTTCTGAGGTCGTCAGTCCCCTAGAACTTAGAACTACTTAAACCTAACTAACCTAAGGACATCACACACATCCATGCCCGAGGCAGGATTCGTACCTGCGACCGTAGCGGTCGCGTGGTTCCAGACTGAAGCGCCTAGAACCGTTCGGCCACAACGTCCGGCACAGAAGGGGAGGCATGGTTCTTAATAGGAGGTGTGATGACCACAGACAGCAACGCATGCTCTTCAACGCTCTCTCATGATGGCCACGGTATTGGCAAGGAATTCTTTGACGTTTCACTCTTCGACCAGCGATGTTGCCAAGTGCTGGATGGTAGTTGCTGTATGTGAACGTATTGCAGTACTTCTCCCCTACGTATCCCACACGTGCTCGATGTTTTTGAATCTGTGAAACGGGCAGGCCAGTCGATTCACCGAATGTCCTATCGTTCGCTCTCCACATCCGCTGTTCGATTTGGTCGAGCATTATCATCCATAAAATAAAGTCAGGACCGAATTAACCCCTGAAAGGACGCACATAGGGAAGCAGTACACTGTCAGATATGGCCGGCACGTCCGTTAAACGTTATGCCACCGACAACGTAACATCAGGGCCAGCAAAACGGTCATGTTCGACGATGTTCCTGGGTGCATTACACGTCCCCACTCTCGCCATATGATGGTACGTTCAGCACTGTCGAACATAATCGTTTTGGTGGGACAGGCGTCAGTGTGTGCCGAAGCGTACTGCCCTCCAAGTCTTTGAACACGGGAGACTCACCGATCAACATTATTGTGACAACAACCTTCCCCATACGCGTCTTTTCAGCGGTGCATTCGGCCCTGGCGTGATTTTTGTGGACGACAATGCATGACCGCATCGAACACCGCAGGTGGAGGTGCTCCTGGAACAAGGGGAAAGTCGGCGAATGAATTGGCCTGCGTGTTCCCCCGACTTAAATCCCATCAACCATGTGGGGGATCCGTTCGGAAGGCATATCACAGTACGTCCACTTGCACCGACGACCATCCTGTAGTTTTCAGCCGCGCTTGTCGAGGAATGCAACCCCCAAGAGTTACTTACCAACCTCGTGACCAGCATGGGAGCACATTGCGGAGATGATATTACTGTCTGCGGTGATCGCACACCTTATTAAGCACCATACCTCGCCTTCTATCATTATGCAGGGAACCTTCATTAAATTCAGTCACTTCAATGATATTATTGTCTTTGAATAAAAGTGTTATTCCTGGTCGTCTCATTGCTCATTTGGCAACGGCCTTGCCGCAATGGATACCCCGGTTCCCGTCAGATCACCTAAGTTAAGCGCTGTCGGGCGTGGCTGGCACTCGGATGGGTGACCATCCGGGCCGTCATGCGCTGTTGCCATTTTTCGGGGTGCACTCAGCCTCTTCATGCCAATTGAGGAGCTACTCGACCGAATAGTAGCGGCTCCGGTCAAAGAAAACCATCATAACGACTGGGAGTGCGGTGTGCTGACCACACGCCCCTCCTATCCGCATCCTCAGCTGAGAATGACACGGCGGCCTGATGGTACCGATGGGACATTTGCGGCCTGAAGTCGGAGTGCTTCATTGCTCATTTCTTTCAGTTAAGGTCTAAACTATACTGTAGAAGTTCTTTCTACGTATGTTCAATGTTTCATAGAGCTATGTTACCTGGCAGTGATGCATCATGCGGAAGTCACTTTCACCCTTACATTTTGCACACCGGCGTCTTACCTTGATGCATGCGGTTAATTCTACTCTGATGAACGGCGATAATTACCTGGCAACTTTGTTTCCGTCACTATCATAGATTATTTGAAAATCTACTTTGATGCTCTACAACTTTTCTCTTCTACAGTCATTTCTCATGTATTGCACATCATGTTAATATACACTCATGCCCATAAATTAAGGATAATGCTGATACATGGTGAAACAACGATCTGGTGTGCGGTTTGCGGGTTTAAATCACCTCGGGGTATGACCATGTGGTGCATTCGACCTGCGGTCGTCACACGGTGGCGCTGGCAGCAGTCCACATATGCAGAGGTGTTTTGGTGCATGTCAGACTAGGGTGCAGCGAGTAAGTGTGCAGACTTTATCAGACGTGCTAATGGTGACTGTGTGTTGAAAATGGCTCAAAGAACACATATTGATGACGTTATGAGGGGTAGAATACTAGGGCGACTGGAGGCTGATCGAACAAAGCAGGTCGTAGCACAGGTCCTCCGTGTGCCACAAAGTGTGATCTCAAGATTATGGCACCGACTCCAGCAGACAGGAAACGTGTCCAGGCGCTAGAGTACGGGACGTTCACAGTGTACAACACCACAAGAAGACTGATATCTCACCATCATTGCCCACAGATGGCCACGGAGTACTGCAGGTAGCCTTGCTCGGGACCTTACCGCAGCCACTGGAACAGTTGTCTCCAGACACACAGTCTACAGACAACTGAACAGGCATGGTTTATTCGCCTGGAGAACTGCAAGGTGCATTCCTCTGACCCCTGGTCACAGGAGAGCCCGTAAATCCTGATGTCAAGAACACAGTGCATGATCATTGGAACAGTGGTCCCAGGTTATGTTCACAGACAAGTCCAGGTATAGTCTGAACAGTGATTCTCGCCGGGTTTTCAACTGGTGTGAACCAGGAACCAGATACCAACCCCTTAGTGTCCTTGAAAGGGACCTGTATGAAGGTCGAGGTTTGATGGTGTGGCGTGGGATTATGATTGGTGCACGTACACACCTGCATGTCTTTGACATAGGAACTGTAACAGGTCAGGTGTATCGGGACGTCATTTTGCACCAGTATGTCCGCCTTTTCAGGGGTGAAGTGGGTCTCACCTTTCTTGTGATGGATGATAACGCACGGCCCCACCGAGGAGTACCTTGAAACAGAAGATATCAGGCTATTCTGCAGATCTAAACCCCATTGAGCACGTCTGGGATAGTCTCGGTCGACGTGTCGCTGCACATCTTCAGATCCCTACGACACTTTAGGAGCTCCGACAGGCACTGGTGCAAGAATGGGAGGCTATACCCCAGCAGCTGCTCGATCATCTGATCCAGAGTATGCCAACCCATTGTACAGCCTGTGTACGTGTCCATGGTGGTCATATCCCATATTGATGTCGGGATACATGCGCAGGAAACAATGGCGTTTTGTAGCACATGTGTTTCGGGACGGTTTTCTCAAATTATCACCAATACCGTGGACTTACAGATCTGTGTCGTGTGTGTTCCCTATGTGCCTATGCTATTAGCGCCTATGCTATTAGCGCCAATGAACCATGGACCTCGCTGTTAGTGAGGTGGCAGCATGCCTCAGCGATACAAATAGCTGTACCGTAGGTGCAACCACACCAGAGGTATATCTGTTAAGACCCAGGTAGAAGTAACTTTCTGATCAGGGGCAGCAGTCTTTTCAGTAATTGCAGGGGCAACAGTCTGGATAGTTGACTGATCTGGCCTTGTAACATCAACCAAAACGGCGCTACTGTGTTGGTAACGCGAAGAGTTGAAAGCACGGGGAAACTACAGCCATAATTTTTCCTGAGGGTAAGCAGCTCTACTGTACGGTTAAATGACAATGGCATCCTCTTGCGGGAAATTATTCCGAAGATAAGTCCCCCCATTCGGATCTCTGGATGGGGACTTCTAAGGAGAATGTCTCTGTCAGGAGAAACAAAACTGAGGTTATAAGGATCGGAGTGTGGAATGTCAGATCCCTTAATAGGGCAGGTAGGTTAGAAAAGTTAAAAAGGGAAAGGGACAGGTTGAAGTTAGGTATAGTGGGAGCTAGTAAAGATCGGTGGCAGCAGGAAGAGGACTTCAGGTCAGGTGAATACGGGGTTATAAATGCAAAATCAAACAGGATTAATGCAGGAGTAGGTTTAATAACGGACACGAAAGAGGAATGAACGTATTATTGTAGCCAAGATCGACACGAAGACCACACCCACCACTACAGTATAGGTTTACAAGGTTGATTGATTTGTGGGGATGGGTCAAACAGCGGGGTCATCGATCCCACCGGATTAGAGAATGATGGGGAAGGCAGTCGGCCGTGCTTTTTCAGAAGAACCATCCCGACAATGGCCTGAAACGGTTTAGGAAATCGCGGAAAACCTATCAGGATTGCAGGACGCGGGTTTGAACCGTCGTTCTCCAGAGAGCGAGTCCAGTGTGCTAACCACTGAACTACTTCGCTCCGTTCAAGTTTTATGGCAAATAGCTTTGCAGATAATGAAGAGATTGAAGGAATGTGTGACAAGGTAAAAGAAGTTATTCAGATAATTAAGGGAGACGACAATTTAATTGTGATAGGTGACTGGGATTCGATAGGAGGAAAAGGAAGAGAAGGAAAAATAGCAGGTGAATTTGGACTGGGCGAAAGGAGCGAAAGAGGGAGCCGCCGGTTAGAATTTTGCACAGAGCACAATTTAATAGTCGCTAATACTTGGTTTAAGCATCATGAAAGAAGGTTGTAAACGTGGAAGAGATCTGGAGACACCGGAAGGTTTCAGATTAATTATATAACGGTAAGATAGTGATTTTGGAGCCATATTTTAAATTGGAAGAGATTCCCAGAGGTAAATGTGGATTCTGACCACAATTTATTAGCTTTGAACTGTAGATTGAAACATAATAAATTGCAAGAGATGGGACCTGGAAAAGTTCAAAGAACCAGAGGTTTTTACGAGTTTCAGAGCGAGCCTTGGGCAACGATTGACTATTACAGGGGAAAGGATTACAATGGAAGACGAATGGGTAGCTTTGAGACATGAAATAAAGAAGGCATCTGAGGATCAAATAGGTAAAATGACAAGGCCTAAATCCTTGGATAACACAGGAGATATTGATATTAAGTGATGAAAATATAAAAATGTAGCAATTGAAACATCTAAAACATGAGATTGGCAGGAAGTGCATAATACCTAAGCTGGAGTGGCCAGAGGACAATTGTAAGGATTCAGAACCGAATTTCACTAAGGGGAAAGGTAGATATTGACTACAGGAAGATTAAAGAGACCTTTGGGGAAAAGAGAATCAGCTGCATGAATATCAAGAGCTCAGATAGATAACCAGTCCGAAGCAAGGAAGGGAAAACTGAAAGGGGGAAGGAATATATACAGAGTCAATACAAAGGAGATGAACTTGAAGGCAATGTTATAGAAATGGGCGAGGACGTAGATGAAGATGATGTGAGAGATACGATACTGCGAAAAGACGTAAGTCGAAACAAGGCCCCCAGAGCACACAACATTCAAACTGATAGCCTTGTGAGTTCAGCCTTTATAAAACTCTTCCATCTGGTGAGCAAGGTATGTGCGACAGGAGAAATACCCTCAGACTTCAAGAACAATGTAGTAATTCTAATTCCAAAGAAAGCAGTTGCTGACAGGTGTGAATATTACTGAACTATCAGTCTGACACGTCATTGTTGCCAAATACTAACACGAATTCCTCACAGAAGAATGGAAAAACTGGAAGAAGCCGATCTCAGGGAGGATGACTTTGGATTCTGGAGAAATATGGACACAAGTGAGGCAATACTGATCTTATGACTTATCTTAGAAAGAAGGTTTTTTTTGGTTTAAAGAAAGTTTTTGACAATGTCGACTGGAATACTTTCTTTGAAATTCCGACCATAGCAGGGTTAAAATACAGGGAGCGAAAGTGTATTATTTTACAACTTGCACAGAAACCAGGCGGCATCGAACGAGGTAGCGCAGTTGTTAGCACACTGGATGCTCATTCAGGAGGACAATGGTTCAAACCCAGGTCCGGCCATCCAGATTTAGATTTCCAGTGATTTCCCTAAACTGCTCGAGGCAACTACCTGGATGGTTCCTTTGTAAGGGCACGGCCCATTTCCTTCCCCATCCTTGATACAATCCGAGTTTGCGCTACGTCTCTAATGACCACAGTTATAAGAGTCCAGGGCCATGAAAAGGAAGCAGTGATTGAGAAGGGAATGAGACTGGGTTGTAGCCCATCCTTGATGTTATTCACTGTACGTTGAGCAAGCAGTAACGGAAACCACAGAAAAATTTGAAGAAGGAATTAAAGTTCAGGGAGAAGAAATAACAATGAGTTTAAACAAGATGAGAATAGAAGCCTTTGAAATGTGGTGCTGCAGAAGAATGCTTAAGATGAAATGAGTAGATCATACAACTAATGAGGAGGTACTGAACAGAACTGAACTGAAGTACTCGCCACAAGAATAACAATAGTAGTGGGACAAAGAGAGCGTCGCACCAAGCTGCATTGTTGCCAAATTTATTCAAGATGGCGGATCCAAGATAGGGTCAGCGGCCTCAGTAAGGACTTCACAGACCTTAATTACCCTCCCAACCTTGTAAAGAAACAGATCCCCCATGCCTTATTTCTCCAGCGACCCACCACCTCCCAAAGTCACACTGTCTGGCCACAGTGCCACCCAGGCTGGAACAACTGAATCACATTCTCTACCAGGGTTTCATCTACCTCTCGTCGTGCCCTGAAATGAGGAATGTTCTACCTACTATCCTCCCCACTCCTCCCACGTAGGTATTCCGCCGCCCAGTGCACCTATACAATGCTCTTGTCCATCCCTACCCCCTTACCTCATGGCTCATATAGACCAAAGGCAGGGCTACCTGTGAAACCAGTCATGTGATCTACAAGCTAAGCTGCAATCACTGTGCTTCTTTCTATGTGAGTATGACAACCAATAACCTGTCTGTCTGCATGAATGACCACTGACAAACAGTGGTCAAAAAATAGGTGGACCACCAAGATGCTGAGCATCGCTGCCCAATGCAACGGTCTTCATTTTAAAGACTGCTTGATGGTTGGTTGGTTGGTTTAAAAGAGAGGGGAGGGGGAAAGGGACCAAACTGCGAAGTCATCAGTTCCTTGTTCCCAGTAAAATAATTACACAACGGAAAGGAGAAAAGAAAGGAGATGTACTGCACAATAACAAGAGAAAGTGTTATAACCAGGAATAACACAATAACCTCTTCAGTCTGGTTTATTAAATCACAAATCACTTTTTAACAATTATGTTAGCCAAGCGATTAGCCAGGCTCACACTCAGAAGTAACGCATAATTAAAATTTGGTTATGCCAATGTACAAATGTGCATGGTGAGGGTGCACGTCCCGTAATTATTCCCAAGTCCAGTGAAGCTCAGTCTCTCCGAGTGAAGTCGCAAGATTTCCGCCGAGCAGCCAGGTAACCTCGAGTGGGCGGCGAGTCATCCACAAGCAGCTGGAACACGGCGTACCGCACTTCCCGATGAGAACTGTCGTTTGCGGCGGCGGCCGGGTTTATATAAGGCTTGCTAGTTAATGGAGCCGTCGGCTGGGGTCGCTGTTTTCCAGGGAAAACCAATCGCAATGTTTCCTGGCGTAGCCAATTGCTGTGTGCTGACAAACGCGCGCGCGCGAAGGCGGCCAGCGACGGTAGCCGCGAGCCGCCCGGAGAAGTGCGGCCAACGATGTATTTCTCGGCCACGTAAGGGAGCGTGCGTGTGAAGACGGCCAGCGAAGGAAGCAGCGGGCCGCCCAGAGAAGTGCGGCCAGCGATATATGTGGCGGCCGCGTACTGGAGCGCGTTGTTCGGTGTTTGTTAGAAGTGGTGTATACCACAGAAAGGAAGAACCAGAAGAACGCAGAAGGACAACAAACACTACTATGGACAAAAACAGGAAAAGAAAACCGTAGAGAGAAGCAAGAAACAGGTAGAAGGGGTAAAAACAAGAGAGCAGATGACCGTGGCTGGCCGACCACGAGAATAAAAAGGAAAACCCGCCACTCTGCAACACATTAAAACATCCACCCTAAAAGCATTAGAGCGGAGAACACAAAGGGACAAATGACATGCGCTAAAACTTACCTACTGTCGCATATAAAACGTAGCTGATGAGGCGTTGTCAGTTAAAATTAATGCCAACAAATCCGGTAACTGAAGAGTCCATCGAAGGGCAGCCAAAGAAGGACAGCTCACCAAGGAATGGGTCACTATCAGCCAGGCGCCACACCAACACTGAGGTGGGTCATCACGGCGCAGGAGGTAGCCGTGTGTCACCCAAGTGTGGCCAATGTGAAGCTGGCAGAGAACCACAGGGTCCCTTCGAGAGGCCCGCATGGATGACTGCCACACACTTGTGATCTCCTTAATGGCACACAGTTTGTTGTGTGTGCTGAGGTTATGTCATGTCGTCTCCCAAAGCCACAAAACCTTGTGGCGTAGTACTGAACACAGTTGCGGAGAAGCCGATCTCCATAAGTGGTTTCCGTGTAGCCTGTTTGGCCAGCCTGTTGGCAACTTCGTTTGCCGCGGATTCCGACGTGACCTGGGGTCCAGACAAACACCATGGAACGAACAGGCCGTTATAGGGCATAGATGGACTCCTGGATGGTCGCTATCAAATGATGACAAGGGTAGCACTGGTCGAGAGCTTGTAGGCACTGAAGGAGTCAGTACACAGAAGATACGCCTCCCCAGGTTTATGAACGGATGTGCTCAAGAGCACGAGATATAGCCACCAGCTCAGCAGTGAAAACACACCAGCCATCGGGAAAGGAATGCTGTTCAGTATGTCTTCCGTGGACATACGCAAAGCCGACATGAGCATCAGCCATCGAACCGTCAGTGTAAACCACTTGTCATGAATCGAGAGGAAGTGGCAGTGGAGAGCCGCAGAGTTAACTGAGTTCTTAGGGCCATATGAAAGGTCCAGGAGAAGCTGCGTTTAGGTGTACACCATGGAGGTGTACGTCAATGGACCTCAAGTATAGGTGGTAAAGGCAAGGACTCCGGTTCAGAACGAAGGAATCTGACATGAACTACAATTGGAAGCCCTGACCAGGGCCGCTGATGCGAGAGATTAACCGCCGTGGGTGGGAAAAGGAGTCAGTGATTCGGTTGCACAGGAGCACTACGAATGTGTGCTCCATAACTGGCCAGCAGTTGTGTACACCTAACCTGCAATGGAGGCAATCCGGCTTCCACACGGACGCTGGTCACCGGACTCGTCCCAAAAGCTCCTATCGATAGGCGAACGCCACAGTGGTGCACTGGGTCGAGACACGCAACGCTAAGGGCGCCACCGAACCATAAACCCAACTCCCATAATCAAGGCGGGATTGAACAAGTGCTCTGTAGATCTGCAGCAGCGTAGAGCGATCTGCACCCCAGTTGGTGTTGCTCAGGCAGCGGAGGGCACTGAGGCTCTGCCAGCACTTCCGCTTAAGTTGATGGAGGTGAGGAAGCCAAGTCAATCGGGCATCGAAAACCAGTCTAAGAATCGATATGTCTCCTCTATGGTGAGTGGATCGTCATTAAGGTAAAGTTATGGTTCCGGATGAACGGTACAATGCTGACAGAAGTACATAACACACGATTTTGCAGCCGAAAACTGGAAACTGTGGTCAAATGGCAGACTCGAGGGTCACAGATTATCAGTGGTAGAGCGACCCTGGCGGAAGCCGCCCTGACATGGAGCCAGTAGGTCACGTGACCCCAGGACCCAACCCAACTGCCGACACACCATATGTACCAGCAGCTTATAAGGAACGTTGGTGAGGCTGATGGGCCGATAGCTATCCTAATCAAGTGGGTTTTTACTGGATTTGAGCACCAGAATGATGGGAAGACGCACGTGATCTAGTTGAAGATGATGAGGAGATGCTTCTTGTAGTCAGATGAGATACGTTTAATCATTTGACTGGCTCTGATCTGGTCCAGGAGTTGTATTGGGGCAATGTCCAAGGGCAGTGATGAGCTCCCACTCTGTAAATGGGGCGTTATAGGATTCACTGTGGTATGTAGTAAACGAGAGTATTTTCCCTTTAAGCCACTTTTTGAGAGTGCGAAAGGCTGGGGGGTAATTCTCCAAATGGTTCAAATGGCTCTGAGCACTATGGGACTTAACTTATAAGGTCATCAGTCCCATAGAACTACTTAAAACCTTACTAACCTAAGGACAACATACACATCCATACCCGAGGCAGGATTCGAACCTGCGACCGTAGCGGTCTCGCGGTTCCAGACTGTAGCGCCCAGAACCGCTAGGACACTCTGGCCGGCGGTAATTCTCCAACACAGAGGCTCGAGCATAGTGCTTGGCAAAGTGCTCGGCAATCGCGTTTGAGTCGGTAGATAACGCACCATTTATGTTAACACCGGGAACACGTTTGATCTTTGCCCAGACTTTGGAAGGTGACGTTTGACACCCAATGATGAAGTCATATCTCTCCCAACATTCCTGCTTCCGTCGTTTGGTAAGATGGCGAACGCGAGCACAGACTCGTTTAAAGGCTATGAGCTGCTCCAGGGAAGGGTGCCGCTTATGCCGCTGTAGAGCTCGCCGACGCTCCTTAATTGCTGCAGCGACTTCTGGCGACCATCAAAGGACTGTCTTTCGCCAGAGGCACCCTAAAGAGCGAGAGATCATGTTTTCTTCCACAGAAACGATTGTTGTAATCACCTGATCAACCATCAAATCGATGGTCCTATGTAGGGGAGATTCAATGGTGATAGCAGAGGTGAAAGTTTCCCAGTCCTTCTTGTTTAAAGCCCATCCTAGCAGGCGTCCGTGGGCTTGACGCCGGGGCAATGACAGGAAGACGGGGAAGTGGTCGCTACCAGGTCGTCATGTTCTCTCCAGTGGATCGATGGGAGAAGTCCTGGGCTGCAAATTGATAAATCAATGGCTGAGTAACTACCTCGAGCCACACTGAAATGTGTGGCGGCCCCAGTATTTAAGAGGCAGAGGTCGAACTGAGACAGTAAAGTTGGCCAGTAAGCACAGTGCCACCCCACAAGGGGTAATGGGTGTTAAAATCTCCCAAAAGTAGGAAAGGTTTAGGAAGTTGATCAATCAGTGCAGTTAATACATTCAGGGATACTGCACCATCTGGAGGAAGATATACATTGCAGACAGTTATTTCCTGCGTCGTCCTTATTCTGATAGCCACAGCTTCAAGAGGGGTTGGAAGAGGCACAGGTTCACTACAGACTGAGTTTAGGACATAAACGCAAACTCCACCTGACATTCGATTACAGTCACTAAGGTACCTGTAGTATCCCTTACAGCTGTGGAGTGCAGGGGTCCACATTGCTGGGAACCAGCTTTCCTGGAGGGCAATGCACAAAGCAGGTGTAAAGATTAACAGTTGCCATAGCTCAGCCAAGCGGTGGAAAAAACCGCCGTAATTCCACTGGAGGATGACGTCAACGAGAGACTAGGAGGGCATGGAACTTTCAATGAGACAGTTTATGCCTCATGGTCACCAGCTGCCACCGAATTATTGCCTGAGCAGTCTATATCCATTTTGTCTGAGGGTCTGGCGAGATCTAGATCCTTAGCAGACACCAAAATCTCCAACTCATCCGCAGACACAGAGCTTGGAGGTAGCGGTGGTGCCACCACGATTCCCTTGGTCTTGTGGACCTTATTTTTGGATTTCTCTAGCTGTTCCTTGGGTTTCCCTGGCTGGAAGGACTTTACTGATTCAGTCTAAGGGACTGAAGATGAGCATGAAGCCCCATGACGAGCTGCTTTTGGGCTCTTCAGCCCCTGGCAGGTGTCATCTTTCCCACTAGCAGAAACCTGGGAAGGGATTGACCCAAGGGACCCCTTTCTAGCGAGAGCAGCCGAAGAAGTTGTACACATCTCTGTCTTAGATGTGGGGACAGATGTCCCCGATCGTTGGGGGGGGGGGGGGGGGGGAGTTGCTCCTGAAGTAGGAAGTAGATGGTGCAGGAGCAAAAGGTAGGGAAGTGCCCCCCCACCATTAACGGGGCTGGTGTAGTCTTCTGGCTCTGAGAGGTGACTGGGTTTGGTGGAGCTGATGGGGCTAGAACTGTTGTAGTGGTGGCGTAAGAGGATGTCATGCGTACAGGATGTAGGTGTTCAAATTTCCTCTTAGCTTCAGTGTAGGTCAGTCGGTCCAGGGTCTTGTACTCCCTGATTTTCCTTTCTTTCAGGAGAATCCTGCAGTCTGGCGAGCAAGGCGAATGGTGCTCTCCACAGTTGACACAGATGGGAGGCGGGGCACATGGAGTATTGGGATGTGATGGGCGTCTGCAATCTCGACATGTGATGCTGGAAGTACAGCAGGAAGACATATGACTGAACTTCCAACATTTAAAGTACCGCATTGGGGGAGGGATATAGGGTTTTACATCACTGCGGTAGACCATCACCTTGACCTTCTCAGGCCAAGATGAAGGCACCAGTGGCAACCTGATTATCTCTCAGACCCCAGTGGACACACTGAACGATATGTACACCTCGCCATTCTAAATTGGCTTGCAGCTCATCATCGGACTGCAAAAGACGTTCCCTGTGAAATATGATACCCTGGACCGTATTTAAACGCCCATGACTGGGCAGAGGATGCTGTCTTCATCAAGACTGACCCAGATCTCATTTTGGGCAATCCTCCCAACTCCCCAAACTTGTCCTCTAAATGCTCAACAAAAAACTGAGGCTTCATCGTCATGAAAGATTCCCCATCAGCTCTCGAACATACAAGGTACTGGGACGAATAAGAGCTGCTGCCATCCTTAGCCTGACTTTCCATCCATGGTGTGGTCAGGGATTGGAACAATTTGGGGTTGTACTTCCACCTGTTGAATTGAGCCCGTGAACGCTTCGAGACTGCTGGTGTTTGACCACCAGCAAGAGATGATGTACTATGCTTCATCATGTGGTGTTCACCCTGATGCCACCCACTCTGAACAGGAACTCTCACCACAGGCACCACCCAGCTGCAGCAAAGGCCACCTGGCAGGATGCCCCAGGCACATGGTGCATGCGAACTGCGTTTGCATGAATGTGTATGTGTGTGTTGTGTATTTCCAAAGAAGGCTTTCTCCTTGAAAGCTTAAATGTTTAGTAATCTTTTTGTTATGCCTGTCTGCATTTCAACATCTCCACTATACAGTGAGCAGCAATCTATCCTTTTTGTACTGTTGTCATTATTCCATCCTGGATTTTCCATTGTTGGATTAAACCTCGTAATATATATATATATATAGTGCCTAAAGAAGCATTTTGCATAGGGTGGCCTTTAGCTGTTCGAAGGTATGGTGCATTTCGGTAGTTCATCTCAGTGAGCTGTGACCAGTGGTGTTGTAGCCTTCTAAAGCTGCAGTTGGGCGTGCCTGAGATGCATCTACTTCTGGCATGTGTCTCTGGTAAAAACTGACTGTTCCTAAGAACCTTCTTATCTGTAGAGGGGTAGCAAATGGAGTAATTGCACCTTGCTGCATTTCCGGCCGTGTCACTTTGTGTAACCAAACATTGAAAACGTGTGTCGTACGATACATGAAATTTGTTTGTAGTGTGTTAGCAGGAGACGAAATTTGGATACATTTGTACAGGCAGAAACTAGGAAGAAATCGACTGTCTGGTCGTTATAAGAGTAAGATGAACTCAAATCAACATAAATGATTTGTTCGCGAAACATTTCCAAGAATAGAACATCTGATCAAAATGAACCTGACACCCATATGGAATGTGAAATTGACGACTAGATGTCATGAGAGGCAGACCCATGAGTGTAAAAGGAAGTGTGGAATATTGTCTTGTCAGGAGTGAAGCAATAACAACAGAATGGGTAGTCAGGAGAACTCACTGACTTCGAACATTGATTAGTCATAGGATATCATCTGAGGAAGAAATCCATCAGGGGCATATGAGCACTTTTAATGTTGTCTAAATCGGCTCTTGGTGATGACCGTCGATCATTGCGGAGGTAGACTGTAAAAAGTCACATGAAATCAGCAGAAGGAATCACCTCTGAATAGCCAAGAGCTGCCAGCATCCAGCTAGCACGATAGGGAGTTAAAAAGAATGGGTGCAATGGTCGAGCAGCTCTTCAGAAGCCGCCCTTTTCTGTAGTCAGTGTGAAGCGACACTTGAGGGGGCCACTGGGATGTCAGTGACTGCAAACGAGTAATTTGGAGTGTTGTTTCACGCCATACCCTGTGGCAATCCGGCTGAAGGGTTTGGGTTTGGTGAATTCCTGGAGAACGTTACCTGCCATTATGTATAGGTGCCAACAGTGAAGTACAGAGGAGGCGGTGTTACGGTACGTTTTGTTAAGCAGTTATACCTATATCTACATAATTACTCTGCGATTCACAATTAACCATTTGGCAGAAGGATCATGGAAACACTTTCAGACTATTTCTCTACCCTTCCAATTTCGTATATCACGTGGAGAGACTTGACCCTTCAATCTTTCTGATTCATATTACATGGTGTGTCTAAAATGTTCGGTAAATGCTATCAGACAACAAACAAAACAAAAGATACAAGCGCAATAGTCGCCACCCGCTACAACACACCTTTGGCAACGTTCGTACAGTTTCTGGAAACTATCAGCAAAGGCCTCCTGCGGAATCGATCGCAGAACGGCTGTCACACGATCTTTGATGGCATTCTCGTCCGCACAAGGTCCACCTTTCATGGCCACCTTCAAGCGGGGAAACATGGAGAAGTCCGCAGGAGCCGGATCAAGGGAGTATGGAGGGAATTCAGGAACGGTTACCAACGTCTGCGCTAGAAATTGGAGCACATAGATCGCGGTGTGTGCAGGGGCATTGTCATGGAGCAGCACTCATTTTCCTGTGCATATCTGGCCGAACCCGCCGGATAGGCTGTAGCAATCGGTACAAAACGGACTGGTAAAATGCAGCATTAATGGTTTGAGCTGCAGGAACAAATTCCTGTGGATGATGCCGTTGTTGTCGAAGAAGGCGATCAACAGTGTTTTCACCTCGGATTTTTGCAGATAGCTCTTTTTTGGTCGTGGGGAAGACGGTAAACACCATGACATCGATTGCCGTTTTGATTCCGGATCGAACTGGTAGCACCATGTCTCATGTCCCGCGAAGATGGTGTTCGGAAGCAATGGATCGTGGTTACACATGGAAATGAAATCACCAGCAGTTTCCATCCGTTTTTCTTTCTGCTCGTCTGTGAGCTTGTGCGGCACAAATGGAGAGCAGATCTTCCGCTTACCCAAATCATAGCGGACGATAGTGTGCACCGTGTCCTTGCTAATGCCCAATTCCTCCGCAATCAATCTGAGAGTCCGATCTTGCTCCAGCATTTGTCGCACTTTCTCGATCTTTTCTGGGATTCTGCTTGCCGATGGCCGACCTGAACGTGGCTCATCCTCATTTGTTTTCTTTCCTTCAAGAAGGCGTTTAAACCATTCGTAAACACATTTGCTGCTCACGGCTTCCCTCCCGTACACTTGCATCAACATTCCATGTGACTCCGTTGGAGTCTTCCCCAATTTGTAGCAGAACTTGATGTTTACACGTTACTCCATTGCGCTGTGACACTTCCTCTCACGCTGACTACGTTCAACTGGTCGCAGTCTGTTTACACACCCAGTCACTTGCAGTGCATGCCGTGTATCGATTCTCCTCAAGTCTCTGAAGACCCAGGCGCATGGACGCACACATGTGCCAAGTTGCCGTTCAGATCTGACACCATTCACCGAACTTTTTAGACACACCACTTATTTTGTCACCACGGTAATTTCTCCCTGTGTAGTGGAAGTCAACAAAATACTTTGACATTCGGAAGAGACTGATGGGAAATGAAATTTCGGGAAAAGACCTCACTGCAGCGAAAACCGCCTTTGTTTTAAAGATTGTCACCTCCATCTCGCTTATCATGTCTATGGCATTCTCTACATTATTTTGTGATAATATGAACGACTCGATGCAAAAAGAAAACGTTTTCCTGTCATTGCTTTTTTTAAACACATGCTCTTGACCTTTTAGTACGTATCCAGGATATCATGTGGATCTCGATCGCAATCTTGTGAAACTAGTGTGACGGTTGCATCGTAAAAAATATCCATGACATAACCATGAATGTGTCAATTGAGCGCTAATGGCTATCGGTTAGCTAATATCTTTCGAGTGGCTGTGATCTACCGCCCATAGCTGCGTTTGTGTGCCTGCTCTGATAGGAGTTGCGCAGCGATAAGTCACACACACACACAAATATATGTAGGGCGCGCTATCGACACTGACCACATAGCGGCCGCCATCCACGTCGCCACCACATCCATCACACACAGGTAGGAAGCGGCCCCTATATCTCTCGTGTGTTCAGCTGATGTTTTGCTCGCTAAGACAACCAACAGAATCTACGGGAGTCGCGGAAATAGTGAAAGAAGATTTATGCCTATGGTGTCTGTTCTTTCGGTTCAAATGGCTCTAAGCACTATGGGACTTAACATCTGAGGTCATCATTCCCCTAGACTTTAGCACTACTTAAACCTAACTAACCTAAGGACATCACACACATCCACGCCCGAGGCAGGATTCGAACCTGCGACCGTATCGGCCGCGCGGTTCCGGGCTGAAGCGCCCAGAGCCGGCTGGAGTGGTTCTAGGCGCCACAGTCTGGAACAGCATGACCGCTACGGTCGCAGGTTCGAATCCTGCCTCGGGCATGGATGTGTGTGATGTCCTTAGGTTAGTTATGTTTAAGTAGATCTAAGTTCTAGGGGACTGATGATCTCAGAAGTTAAGTCCCATATCCCATAGTGCTCAGAGCCATTTGAACCATTTGAAGCGCCCAGAACCGCTCGGTCACGGCGGCCGGCTGTTCTTTCGGACGTGATCCCACAGTCCTATATATACATGACGAAAGAGAAATTCTGACATTAGCTGCAGTCAGACATTGACATCAATAAAAGGCGAAAAGTGGAAATTTCCCCCCGACAGAGACTCGGATTTCCCGCTTATAGCAAGGTATCACCTTAACCACTTCGGCTATCCGAGCATACTTTCCGTCGAACACAAATTCTCATATGTTCCCCGTTACATACGTAGTGTCCCCTGTCCATTACCATCATTGCTTGTAGCCTCATCTGATTCCTGCGAGAGGTCGAACGAAGAGTATATCCATGCTGAAAGTCTCATTATTTGCCATCAAGGTGCATATATTGTCCGAAAGAACAGACACCACACATATAAATATTTGCATTCTTGACGGCAACTAATGATACCTTCCGTGCGGACGCATTCTTCGTTTAATCTCTTGTGGGAACTCCGAGCAGAGAGGGTAATGGATAGGGGGACTCTACATACGTAGTGTGCGACATGTGGGAATTTGGGTTGGACGGGACGTGTGCTCGGATAGCCGAACTGGTTAAAACGACCGCTCGTGGTAAATGGAAGATCGAGGTTCAAGTCCCTGCATGGCACAAATTATCAGTTGTCGCCAGATTGCAGTTGACGTCGAAATTTCTCTTTCTCTTTCTTACAGTATTCTTCTTCAAACTTTATATACTTTGAGATGCGTACGAATGAACTCCAAACATTTTTTCAACTCTGAAGTCAGTGCACCATAAAGATGGTTTTGAAATGATTGAACAATTTCTTGAGGTGATGAAAATCGCTGTCGTTTCAAATGACGGTACAAAAAGCAGTTGTTAAGCAATAAATCTGGCGAATAGGGCAATGAGACATTGATTCAATTTTTATCTTCGGCAACAGCTGTAATCAGTCGTCTGACGTGCTGTATTACATTGCCACGTCGTGGCGTTTTGAGTTTTTTTTTTCGTTATTTCATCGACCACTTGTGGTAAACAAGTTGTCGCAACCTTACCATTCAGTATTAACTGTACTTCGATCCTCTAAAGCAATGATCGTGACATGTCCACCGTTGCCAAAGAAACAAACTACCATTATCTTGGAAATGGCTCTGAGCACTATGGGACTCAACATCTTAGGTCATAAGTCCTCTAGAACTTAGAACTACTAAATCTAACTAACCTAAGGACATCAGACACACCCATGCCCGAGGCAGGATTCGAACCTGCGACCGTAGCAGTCCCGCGGTTCCGGACTGCAGCGCCAGATCCGCTAGACCACCGCGGCCGGCTATCTTGGAAATGCTTCACCGATGAATTACTTTCGTTGATTTCGGTTCACCTGAAGGAACGAAACAGTCGATTACTGCGCAGGTTCCGGCTCGTTCGGATAGATCCAAATTTCATATCCTGTTACCTCGCTTGTATGTTTTGAGCATTTCCGTAGGTGCCAACTGACACGAACCAGTCTTGAGCTACCGTCAAATGGAGCGGAGTTCATCGAGAGCAGATAATTTCCACAGGTAAACATTAATGGAAATCGAACATGCCTTCAATATCCCTAAGGATCCCTCCTTCTCGTGGTTAGCCACACACAGTCTTCTTGAATCACGTTCCACACGACATAGTTCTTTTGTTTTGTTTTGTTGAACAACAATCGGATTGGTAGCTTTATCAAATTAATCTCGGACAGTAGTACGACCACGACGAAATTCCGCAAACCAGGTGTAAACATTTCTAAAGATGACTGATGACCAAAAGTTGAACGAAGAGATTCGGGACTAATCGGTTTATGCTTTACGAAAATGTACAAAAATTATTTAACGAAAGTCTTCATGTTACACAGTCCATTACTTCAATTTTATCACATTTTTTTCTTTAAACGCTCACAATAAACCGAATACGAGATCAGTTTCTGAGATGCGATAGCAAATGACACATTTTACAGTAATAATGTCACCGCTCAGTAGGACTACCAGTGGCACCCTGTAAAAAGGCGAGCTTTGTAATTTAAGGTTTTCGACGTTTGAAAACTAATCTCCAGATTTCCAATTTTATAGACAAGTTGCTATAATTGCTTTACACGATGTTACGGAAGATGAGGAGACTGTTGTCATGTTGCGTAAAACGACAATATCAGCTAGGCTGCAAACTTGAATATTTAGGAGGTTACCGGTTTCGCCGAGAAAGTCTACAGTGATCCACATTGTGCAATATTGGTTAATAGAGATATTGCCATGCCTCGCCTGTTGTGCCGATACAGAGCAATCTGAATCCTTCTGTGATAAAGTCCAGTTGTTCTCCTGTCTTGCGATATTACCTTGGTCTAATCTAAAGTCAAGACTGCAATCACTTATGCAGTTTGGTCGTTCTGAAGGAAGCTCTTGTCTATCTCGGGTGTACTCGAGTGGAAAATGTGTCGTCATACAGGAACAGCAGGAGCAATGTACGAGCGGCGTTCAATAAGTAATGAAACACATTTTTTTCTCGGCCAATTTCGGTTGAAAAAAATACGGAATTTGCTGAGGGACATCGTGGAATATTCTGCTTGAGCCCCTGCAGTTTCATGACGTTCCGAGAGGTGGCAGTCCTATACGTAGCGTCTGTAACGGACGTGCATTCCAAGCAGAGAACTGTCATTGAGTTTCCTTTGGGAAAAACCAGAGCGTCGCAGATATTCATAGGCGATTGCAGAATGTCTACTGAGAATCGTTGGGCTAGGCTCCTGCCATCATCGCAACAAGGTTGCGTGAACCTGCCCTATCTCCCGCATGTCGGCCGGCGCACACAGCTGTGACTCCTGCAGAGCTGGAACGCGCGGACACTCTCATTTGAGGTGATCGGCGGTCACAATTAAACACCTCACTGCACAACTGGACGTCTCACTTAGTAGTACTGACACACTCGTCCACAAATGGGGGTACTCAGCGGTGTGTACCCGCTCGGTTCCTTACCGCCTAACAGAACATCATAAAGAGCGAAGAAGGAGCATTGTGCAAAATTGCTTGCGCTTTACCAGGCTGATCGTGACAATATTTCGTCAAACATCGTCGCAGGCGATGACACATGGCTTTACCGCTTTGACCCACGAGCGAAACGGCGATCCGTGGAGTTGCGCCATACCACCTCTCCTCCGAAGAAAAAGTTCAGAGCGGCACTCTCAGGCGGTAAAGTGAAGGCGACGGTCTTCTGGGACCCTGAAGGAGTTATTTTGTTTGATGTGCTTCCTCGTGGTGCAACGATCAATTCGGAAATGTATTGTGCAACCCTCAGAAAATTGAAGAAACGACTTCAGCTTGTAATTCGCCACATAAATGCAAACGAACTTTCCCTTCTCTGTGACTATATAAGGCCTCACACAAGTCCGTGGACCCGAGAGGAGCCCACAAGACTTTGTTGGACTGTTCCTCGTCATCCACCCTACAGCCCGGATCTCGCACCTTCCTTCTGTTTGCCGCAATGGAGGATGTACTCAGCGAGAACCAATACATGGATATGGGGAGGTTATTGATCCAGCAAGACGTCGGCTCCGGCGTCGGCCAATAGAGTGGTTCAATACGGGCATACAATGCCTGCCTGTAAGGTGGCGTAAGGCCGATGCGTTGAACGAAGATTGTGTTAAAAATAGGGTTTTGTAGGCAAAAGAGTGGGGAACCTTGAATAAAACCAACCTGCTTTCAGAAAAAAAGTGTTGTATCACTTACCGAACATCCCTCGTACAATATGGCATCTGATATTTCTGCTGCTCTACAGTCCATTACTTTTGGTAACGTCACACTGAGGGTTCTGATACAGTAAAAATTAAGCTTTTACTGAAAAATGTGACGGTGTCTCCTCAGAATGTGTCTTCTATCCTTCTATCTGATACTTACAGATTTTAATTACTTGCAGATCTTTGGATATTGCTATTGTTAGATTGCAATTAAGTCCTTAGCTCTGGCACGCCAAAGATATTCCGAAAAGTTTACAGAGGAAGCATTTTTGATGCTACCATTTGACTTTTTGCCATTGAGTAATGTAAGCTGTGTGTGTGAGTACCTAAGGGACCAAACTGCTGAGGTCACGGTCCCTAGACTTATACACTACTTAAACTAAGGTAAACTAACTAATGCTAAGAACAACACACTCATCCATGCCCTAGGGAGGACTCGAACCTCCGACGGGAGGGGCCGCGCAGTCCGTGAGAAGGCGCCTCAAACCATGCGGCCACTCCGCGCGGCGTAATGTATGCAGTCTACTGTGTAATAATGGTGGGCATGCAGCTATCTACGGTTACACACTAACGTGAGCTACTATTGCAAAAGATGAATTTTTCTTCCAAATGTGGATTTCGTCCTTGATGGAGAGGAAAGATTCCTGATATCTGCTTTCTTTTTTGCGAGTTACACAAATAGTAGTAGATTAGCACAAACAAAAAGATATTGGAGAAGCTACCTGAAGTGTTAATCATTAAAAATATTTGGTGATGAGAGCTCCTCAGTGTCTGGTGATGAAAACATGCTCAGTTTACTGTTGCAGTGAAGGAGGGAAACGGGAAATGTGAGAATTTTCCCTCGTTTTCTGTATGACTTTATTGCACTGGTTCTGGGTAACTGAATCTATTGGTATTTATTTAACTGATTACAGTAGTTTTACAATAGCCTAACTTCTTTCTGTAGACTTTCGACATTGTTCCTCACAAGCGTCTTCTAACCAAACTGCGTTCCTACGGAGTATCGCCTCAGTTGTGCGACTGGATTCGTGATTTCCTGTCAGAAAGGTCACAGTTTGTAGTAATAGACGGAAAGTCATCGAATAAAACAGAAGTAATATCAAGCGTTCCCCAAGGAAGTGTTATAGGCCCTCTATTGTTCCTGATCTATATTAACGACATAGGAGACATTCTGAGTAGCCCTCTTAGATTGTTTGCAGATGATGCTGTCATTTTCCGTCTTGTAAAGTCATCAGATAATCAAAACGACTTGCAAAATGATTTAGATAAGATATCTGTATGGTGCAAAAAGTGTCAGTTGACCCTGAATAGGGAAAAGTGTGAAGTTATTCACATGAGTACTAAAAGAAATCAGATAAATTTCGATTACGCGATAAGTCAGACAAATCTGAAGACTGTAAATTCAACTAAATACTTAGGGATTACAATTACAAATAGCCTAAATTGGAACGATCACATAGATAATATTGTGGGTAGAGCAAACCAAAGACTGCGATTAATTAGCAGAACACTTAGAAGGTGCAACAGGTCTACTAAAGAGACTGCTTACACCACGCTTGTCCGCCCTATTCTGGAGTATTGCTGTACGGTGTGGGATCCACATCAGGTGAGACTGACGGATGACATCGAAAAAGTACAAAGAAAGGCAGCTTGTTTTGTATTATCGCGAAATAGGGGAGATAGTCTCACAAACATGATGCGTGAATTGGAGTGGCAATCATTAAAACAAATACATTTTTTCGTTGCGACGGGGACTTCTCATGAAATTTCGATCATCAGTTTTCACCTCCGATTGCGAAAACATTCTGTTGGCACCCACCTACATAGGGAGAAATGATCATCACGATAAAACAAGAGAAATCAGGGCTCGCACAGAAAAATGTAAGTGCTCATTTATCCCGCTTGCCGTTCGCGAGTGGTACGGTAGAGAGACAGCTTGAACCCTCTGCCAGGCACTTTATTGTGAATAGCAGAGTAATCACGTAGATGTAGATGTAGATGCAGTAACAAAAATATTATCATTCTTCTACATGAGATGAGATACACAGGGATAGGACAAAGATATGAAAACACTAAAAACACAACACAATACAGACTAACAAGGTGTAGGAGACAGACTGGCATTGAAAACAGCTTCCAGTCCCCTCTAAATGGATAAATGCAGGTCCTGTATGGTTTTCTAGGGAGTCTTATACGATTATTTCTGCAAAGTAGTGTCAAGTTTAGGTAACGATGATGGAGGTGAATAGCGATCACGCACCCTTCTCTTCAAAGTAGACCACAGAGGCACAATAATATTGAGATCTGGTGAGCTTGGTGGGTGTGGGAGATGCGACATTTCATCCAGGTGCTCACAAAACCAGTCCTAGACGCAGCGAGGTGTCTTGACCAGGGGCCGTGTAGTCTTGAAACACAGCATTACTATTTGGGAACAAACATTGTACCGTGGGATGGACCGGCTCAACCCAAATGGTCACTAAAACCTAACCGTGGGGCCCATGGGATACCATATTATGGCTGTCCAAATCATCACCGAATCCCTGCGATATTTCACTCTCGGTACGTAAACTCCCTTCGTTTTGTTTTGGTGCCGAAAATGTTCTCAAGTGTAACATTCGGGCCGGCCGGAGTGGCCGAGAGGTTCTAGGCGCTACAGTCTGGAACCGCGCGACCGCTACGGTCGCATTCACGAGTACACAGAACACTGCTCTGGCCACGACCGAAACTTGCAACTTACTGGGGACCTCGTACAGGCGCTGTTTGTTGTCAAACAAAAACAGCGCAGTCTGCAGTCCTGGCTGGAACCTACATGTACACTCCTGGAAATGGAAAAAAGAACACATTGACACCGGTGTGTCAGACCCACCATACTTGCTCCGGACACTGCGAGAGGGCTGTACAAGCAATGATCAGACGCACGGCATAGCGGACACACCAGGAACCGCGGTGTTGGCCGTCGAATGGCGCTAGCTGCGCAGCATTTGTGCACCGCCGCCGTCAGTGTCAGCCAGTTTGCCGTGGCATACGGAGTTCCATCGCAGTCTTTAACACTGGTAGCATGCCGCGACAGCGTGGACGTGAACCGTATGTGCAGTTGACGGACTTTGAGCGAGGGCGTATAGTGGGCATGCGGGAGGCCGGGTGGACGTACCGCCGAATTGCTCAACACGTGGGGCGTGAGGTCTCCACAGTACATCGATGTTGTCGCCAGTGGTCGGCGGAAGGTGCACATGCCCGTCGACCTGGGACCGGACCGCAGCGACGCACGGATGCACGCCAAGACCGTAGGATCCTACGCAGTGCCGTAGGGGACCGCACCGCCACTCCCCAGCAAATTAGGGACACTGTTGCTCTTGGGGTATCGGCGAGGACCATTCGCAACCGTCTCCATGAAGCTGGGCTACGGTCCCGCACACCGTTAGGCCGTCTTCCGCTCACGCCCCAACATCGTGCAGCCCGCCTCCAGTGGTGTCGCGACAGGCGTGAATGGAGGGACGAATGGAGACGTGTCGTCTTCAGCGATGAGAGTCGCTTCTGCCTTGGTGCCAATGATGGTCGTATGCGTGTTTGGCGCCGTGCAGGTGAGCGCCACAATCAGGACTGCATACGACCCAGGCACACAGGGCCAACACCCGGCATCATGGTGTGGGGAGCGATCTCCTACACTGGCCATACACCACTGGTGATCGTCGAGGGGACACTGAATAGTGCACGGTACATCCAAACCGTCATCGAACCCATCATTCTACCATTCCTAGACCGGCAAGGGAACTTGCTGTTCCAACAGGACAATGCACGTCCGCATGTATCCCGTGCCACCCAACGTGCTCTAGAAGGTGTAAGTCAACTACCCTGGCCAGCAAGATCTCCGGATCTGTCCCCCATTGAGCATGTTTGGGACTGGATGAAGCGTCGTCTCACGCGGTCTGCACGTCCAGCACGAACGCTGGTCCAACTGAGGCGCCAGGTGGAAATGGCATGGCAAGCCGTTCCACAGGACTACATCCAGCATCTCTACGATCGTCTCCATGGGAGAATAGCAGCCTGCATTGCTGCGAAAGGTGGATATACACTGTACTAGTGCCGACATTGTGCATGCTCTGTTGCCTGTGTCTATGTGCCTGTGGCTCTGTCAGTGTGATCATGTGATGTATCTGACCCCAGGAATGTGTCAATAAAGTTTCCGCTTCCTGGGACAATGAATTCACGGTGTTCTTATTTCAATTTCCAGGAGTGTATATTCAAGCATGCATTTCTCTCGGCTTTTCGAAATTTTTGTCCAGCCCCTGTATAAGCTACAATTGGGCACTTTTAAGTATTGCACAATGTCGCGTATTAAGAGTACTTCGTCTCCACACTTCGCTGTTTCACATATGTACTCCAAGGTAAGATGCCCACTGCTTATTGGTGAACCATCTCCCACAACCATCCGACTCCATCTCCTCAAATTCTTTTGTGGCAACAATTCTCTGTCAAGAACGTCAACAAGATCTTTGCAGTTCGAACAAAAAAGTGCAGAATAATACACTACTGGCCATTAAAATTGCTACACCAAGAAGAAATTCAGATGATAAACGGGTATTCACTGGACAAATATATTATACTAGAACTGACACGTGATTACATTATCACGCGATTTGGGTGCATGGATCCTGAGAAATCAGTACCCAGAACAACCAGCTCTGGCCGTAATAACGGCCTTGATACGCCTGGGCATTGAGTCAAACAAAGCTTGGATGGCGTGTACAGGTACAGCTGCCCATGCAGCTTCAACACGATACCGCAGTTCATCAAGAGTAGTGACTGGCGTATTACGACGAGCCAGTTGCTCGGACACCATTGACCAGACGTTTTCAATTGGTGAGAGATCTGGAGAATGTGCTGGCCAGGGCAGCAGTCGTGCATTATCCTGCTGAAATGTAGAGTTTCGCAGGAATCGAATGAAGGGTAGAGCCACGGGTCCTAACACATCTGAAATGTAACATCCACTGTTCAAAGTGCCGTCAATATGAACAAGACGTGACCGAGATGTGTAACCAATGGCATCCCATACCGTCACGCCGGCTGATACGCCAGTATGGCGATGACGAATACACGCTTCCAATGTGCGTTCACCGCGATGGCGCCAAACACAAATGCGACTATCATGATGCTGTAAACAGAAACTGGTTTCATCAGAAAAATGACGTTTTGACATTCGTGCACCCAGGTTCGTCGTTGAGTACGCCATCGCAGGCGCTCCTGCCTGTGATGCAGCGTCAAGCGTAACCACAGCCATGGTCTCCGAGCTGATAGTCCGTGCTGCTGCAAACGTCGTCGAATTGTTCGTGCAGATGGTTGTTGTCTTGCAAACGTCCCCATTGTTGACCCAGGGGTCGTTACAGCCATGCGGATAAGATGCCTGTCATCTCGACTGCTAATGATACGAGGCCGTTGGGATCCAGCACGGCGTTCCGTATTACACTCCTGAACCCACCGATTCCAAATTCTGCTAACAGTCATTGGATCTCCACCAACGCGAGCAACAATGTCGCGATACGAGAAACCGCAATCGTGATAGGCTACAATCCGACCTTTATCAAAGTCGGAAACGTGATGGTACGCATTTCTCCTCCTTACACGAGGCATCACAACAACGTTTCACCAGGCAACGCCGGCCAACTGCTGTTTGTGCATGAGAAATCGGTTGGAAACTTTCCTCATGTCAGCACGTTGTAGGTGTCGCCACCGGCGCCAACCTTGTGTGAATGCTCTGAAAAGTTAATCATTTTCATATCACAGCATCTTCTTCCTGTCGGTTAAATTTCGCGTCTGTAGCACGTCATCTTCGAGGTGTAGCAATTTTAATGGCCAGTAGTGTAAAAATAGTAACTCTTAGCAGGTTGTGGTGGTTATTAACAAGAATTTTTTTAAAGGTATGATACACAATTTTAAAAGTACTTTAAGACGACCCAGTCTCTTGTAAGTTCATAGCCGTGGCGACGAACTTCTTCCAGTCAACATATCTTGTCGCCAACCTTTTTTATGTGTATTCGTTCGCCATTCTGTTCATGCGAACCTTAAACGCGAGTCGGCACATTCTCGTAACGATTAACCGTCCTGGAGAAGCATTCATAAATCGTGTGCAGCGCTAAACAAAGCAGCGGACACAACTATGTACTATTTTTCAGGATAGCGTCAGCAACGTCGATACGACTGGCAGTTGTTTGTAGCAGATTTAAACGCGTATTCCACATGCAGTGCTCATTTTGGAGATCTTGTACGGACCAACACTTGCTAATCTCAAAATGCTCTGTTTACGATCCTGTGCGTTTGGATAATTTATAGCCCACAGACATGGGACTCCATACATGTGGACATGGGCCATACAGAGTAGAAGGGAGAGTCGTTTCACGATTATATATTCATGATATGTCTCTTATCATCTGTGGGAGTCCAACTAAGGCCTCTCATCACGGATTTTCTCTGATGCACTTCATACTTGATGATATTGACAAACACACTGTAGATATCTGACATGATTTTTAAAAAAATAAAGTTGATCGTGCTGATTTCAAATCCGTAAACCGTTTTGCTCTATTACTTCAGTTTTTTTGGATATGGCAAAAATGGTGTAATGGACCTGTTCTTTGCATACGATTTTTTGTACGTGGAGATATATTCAAGTTTAGGTGTGCGTCAAGCGTCGAAGTGCTGCACAGCGTTCAAGCATGACGAGTATTCATCGATTCATCTAAACTAAGTTTGAAGACCTGCTTTGTTACACAAAGTTTTTTTACTCTTGATGCGGCCCACCACGAACTTCTCTCCTATGTCAGCCTCCTTATTTCAGAGAAGCACTTGTAACCAACGTCCTCAACTATTTGCCGGAGATACTCCAACCTCTGTCTTCCTCTACAGTTTTTATCTTCTATAGCTCCCTCAAATGATATGGAAGTTACACCTTTATGACTTAACGCACGTTTTCTTAACAGTGTTTTCCACATGATCCTCTCCACATTTCTTGTTTATGTAACAGTTCTGGTTAGATATTTCACTCACTTGAAAAATACGTATGAAACGTGTCACTTCTTCTGGCACACACTCGTGATAGCGTATCTGCGACGATAATAAAAGTAATAAGCTCTTTCACAGGAATACACTGCTGTTTTATCTGCAAGTAGGACAGCTCGGGTGCAAACACCACCACGTACATATATTTTTTTCGAGTCATCAGACTTCTAACTGGTTTGATGCATCCCTCCACGAATTCCTTTCCTGTGCCAACCTTTTCCGTCAGAGTAACAATTGCAGCCTACTTCCTAAATTATTTGCTGGATGTATTCCAATTTCTGCCTTCCTCTATAGTCTTTATCTTCTACAGTTACCTCTGCTATTTAATTTTAATTCAAATGTGGCCAGGGATTAGATAAATAATTAACTGTTGTTACTTGCTTTACTACTCCTACACTTGAAGGAAATAACTAAGTAATTATGAAGTTAACTAATATCAAGTTCCTTGAAATTAAATTATTTCGTGACAGGGGAGGTTCTGATTAAAGTTCAGTTGAGTTAAAATCGTTCGTTATTATCTGTTCAGAGAAAATACAGATTCCCTTCACTGCCTTAAATGCCCTTCATTAGACTCCTTCCTGTATGTCGTTGAAAATTCAACACCCCCGGCCGAGAATTGTAAGGCAGTAAGCTACGTTCACTTGTGTTAAAGTGCCACAGCAATGCCTCTGCGACGTGCATGGCGTCGTCGCTGGCGGCGCAGTGTACCAGTGTATCGCAGTTTGAAGGCGATTGATATTGACTTGGCTGGGCAGTTTAATAAACAGCAGTTGATTGGAGGTCCAAATGTTTTTCGTGGACTCCATCTGAACTTTATCTGTGATGTACAGGCAGTGTTTGGAGGTAGTACCTGGTTGACACTTGCAGTTGTGTGGGGCAATCAAGCAGATTATGGTGGCCTTGAAGCATTTCCAGATGCTAACATTTTGGCATGGAAGACGTGGAGTATTGCTGAGACCACAGGACTGTTGGCTAAACAGCCTTATGGTACGCTTGTTCCAATCGATCTTGTTGTAAAGGAGGAGCAGCAGCTGTATATTGCTGGTAGATTGAGGACTTCGTATAGAAGCTTCGAAAACTGATCCAGTGCAATTTAGTTATCAGGTAGTTCGACGATGCGTAGCCGGACAGCAAATTACTTCAATCATCTCTAAAAACACCTCCGTAGGTATCCGAAGACCGTGATGCAGATTCGTCAGCAACATCACGAACCAAATGTCCGAAGGTTCTATAGAAGCCTTGCACATATGTTCAATCTTGTAAATGCAGGGTTCGTAAAATGAAACCTATTTAAATACCATACAACATCCTCGAGGAAAATTACTGTCTCTTCTCATCAATACTTTGAACACATTCGTCACAACAGCAAAGTAAAATAAAATTGCCTTTAATGGCGGACAACAAGAGTTGCAATTCTGTTCGAGATTTGTACATGTCTATTCTCAAACGCAGATCGTAACAGACCGTGTCATCTAACTCTGCTTTTTGCTTTACATTTAGCTCTCCAAGAAGCAACTGCAGTCCAAAGAGCAAACACATCCTTCTCGCACGTGGGGTAGCGTTAACGCTGCAGAGAGTTCGTTGAATCCATTAGCTGATCGATTTGCTGTACAGACATTAAGTACAACATCGTGTGGTAGCACAGTCTCCAGTCTCCAGGTATTCTATGATGTCTTAACATCCTGTCCCTTCCTCTTGTCAGTGATTTCTCTATATTTATTTCCCCGCCGATTTTGTGGAGAACCCCCTCATTTCTTACCCTATTAGTCCACCCAGCTTTCAAAATTCGTCTGTAGCACCACATCTCAAATGATCCGATTCTCCCCCGTTCCCGTTTCCCCACAGTCCTTGCTTCACTACTATACAATGCTGTGCTGCAAACGTACATTCTCAGAAACTTATTCCTCAAATTAAGGCCTTTGTTTAATACTTGTAGATTTCTCTTGGCCAGGAATGCCCTTTTCTCCAGTGCTAGTTTGCTTTTTATGTACCCATTGCTCCGTTCGTCATGGGTTATTCTGCTGCCTACCTAGCAGATCACCAGTTCTAATATTATGTCTCTCGCTGTTCTCATTTTTGTTGCTTTTCATTACTCTAGTCTTTCTCCGATTTGCTCATTAGACTGTACATTCCACTCAACAGGTCCTGTAATTCTTCTTCACTATCACTGAGGACAGCAATGTCATCAGCGAATCTTATCACTGACATCTTTAAACCTTGAATTTTAATCCCATTCTTGAACCGTTCTTTTGTTTCCGACATTGCTTCTACGACCTATAGGTTGAAAATTAGGTGCGAAAGATTATATCACTGTCTCAACACCCATTTTAATTCGAGCACTTCGTTCTTGGTCTTCCAGTCTTATTCTTCCCTCTTGGTCCTTGTACACGCTGTACATTATCCATCTTTCCCTATAGATTACTCCTATTTTTCTCAGAATTTCGAACATCTTTAGATTGTCGAACGCTTTTTCCAGGTCAACAAATTTTCTGAACGTGTCTTGATTTTCCTTAAATCTTGCTTCCATTATCAACCACAACGCCAGAATCGTCTCTCTGGTGCCTTTGCCTTTCCTAAGGCCAAACTGATCGTTATCTAACATGTCCTTCATTCACTTTTCCATTCTTCTGTATATTACTCTTGTCAGCAACTTGGATGTATGAGCAGTTAAGCTTATTGTGCGCTAATTCTCCCACTTGTCAGTTCTTGTTATCTTCGGAACTATTTGGATGATGTGTTTCCGAAAATGTAATGGTACATCGGCAGTCTCATACATTCTGCTCACCAACTTGAACTGTCGCTTGGTTGCCACTTACCACAATGATTTTAGGAATTCCGATGGAATGTTATCTATTACTCCTGCCTTATTTCATCTTAAGTCTTCCAAAGCTGATTTCTGAGTCAATCAAAGGATCCCCTATGTCTTCTACACAGACTCCTGTTTCTTCTTCTATCAGACAAGTCTTCCTCCTCATACAGGCCTTCGGTGCGCTCTTTCCAACCATTCACTTTCCCTTCCGCATTTCACAGTACACTCTCAATATTAACGCCCTTACTTTTAATTTCACTGACGGGTTTTCTTTTCTGTATGCTGAGTCAGTCGTTTAGACAATAATTTCATTTTAAATTCCTTCAAATTTTTCATGCAGCCATTTTTCCTCAGCTTCCCTGCACTTCCTGTTTGTTTCATTCCTAAGTGACTTGAATTTCTGTATTCCAGAATTTCCCTGAACATTTTTGTATTTCTTTTTTCGTCGATCAACTGAAGAATTTCTTCTGTTGTCCACGTTTCTTCGCAGTTACCTTCCTTGCACCTGTGTTTTTCTTTCCATCTTCTGTGATTGCCCCTGTTTGCCTGTTCCTCTTCAACTGAACTGCCTACTGATCTATTCATTCCTCGCATTAGCTATGGCCTCAGAGTACTTCAAGGGCGTCTCTTCATTCCTTGGTATTTCCGTATCCCGCTTCTTTGCGCATTTATTATTCCTGACTAGTCTCTTAAACTTCAGCCTACACGTCATCATCACTAAATTGTGATCTGAATTTATATCTGGTCCCGGGTACACATTAAAATCCAATATCTGATTTCGGAATCTCTGCCTGATCATGGTGTAATGTATCTGAACTCTTCCCTGTCTTCCAGCTTTGTCCAGGTATTCCTCTTTTGACTCTTGAAAAGAGTATTCGCTATTTTTGTTTTTTTTGTCATCAGTCTACTGACTAGTTTGATGCGGCCCGCCATGAATTCCTTTCCTGTGCTACCCTCTTCATCTCAGAGTAGCACTTGAAACCTACGTCCTCAGTTATTTGCTTGACGTATTCCAATCTCTGCCTTCCTCTACAGTTTTTGCCCTCTACAGCTCCCTCTAGTACCATGGAAGTCGTTCCCTCATGTCTTAGCAGATGTCCTATCATCCTGTCCCTTCTCCTTATCAGTGTTTTCCACATATTCCTTTCCTCTCCGATTCTGCGTAGAACCTCCTCATTCCTTACCTTATCAGTCCACCTAATTTTCAACATTCGTCTATAGCACCACATCTCAAATGCTTCGATTCTCTTCTGTTCTGGTTTTCCCACAGTCCATGTTTCACTACCACACAATGCTGTACTCCAGACGTACATCCTCAGAAATTTCTTCCTCAAATTAAGGCCGGTATTTGATATTAGTAGACTTCTCTTGGCCAGAAATGCCTTTTTTGCCATAGCGAGTCTGCTTTTGATGTCCTCCTTGCTCCGTCCGTCATTGGTTATTTTACTGCCTAGGTAGCAGAATTCCTTAACTTCATTGACTTCGTGACCATCAATCCTGATGTTAAGTTTCTCGCTGTTCTCATTTCTACTACTTCTCATTACCTTCGTCTTTCTCCGATTTACTCTCAAACCATACTGTGTACTCATTAGACTGTTCATTCCGTTCAGCAGATCATTTAATTCTTCTTCACTTTCACTCAGGATAGCAATGTCATCAGCGAATCGTACCATTGATATCCTTTCACCTTGTATTTTAATTCCACTCCTGAACCTTTCTTTTATTTCCATCATTGCTCCCTCGATGTACAGATTGAAGAGTAGGGGCGAAAGGCTACAGCCTTGTCTTACACCCTTCTTAATACGAGCACTTCGTTCTTGATCGTCCACTCTTATTATTCCCTCTTGGTTGTTCTACATATTGTATATGACCCGTCTCTCCCTATAGCTTACCCCTACTTTTTTCAGAATCTCGAACAGCTTGCACCATTTTATATTGTCGAACGCTTTTCCAGGTCGACAAATCCTATGAAAGTGTCTTGATTTTTCTTTAGCCTTGCTTCCATTATTAGCCGTAACTTCAGAATTGCCTCTCTCGTCCCTTTACTTTTCCTAAAGCCAAACTGATCGCCATCTAGCACATTCTCAATTTTCTTTTCCATTCTTCTGTATATTATTCTTGTAAGCAGCTTCGATGCATGAGCTGTTAAGCTGATTGTGCGATAATTCTCGCACTTGTCAGCTCTTGCCGTCTTCGGAATTGTGTGGATGATGCTTTTCCGAAAGTCAGATGGTATATCGCCAGACTCATATATTCTACACACCAACGTGAATAGTCGTTTTGTTGCCACTTCCCCCAATGATTTTAGAAATTCTGATGGAATGTTATCTATCCCTTCTGCCTTATTTGACCGTAAGTCCTCCAAAGCTCTTTTAAATTCCGATTCTAATACTGGATCCCCTATCTCTTCTAAATCGACTCCTGTTTCTTCTTCTATCACATCAGACAAATCTTCACCCTCATAGAGGCTTTCAATGTATTCTTTCCACCTATCTGCTCTCTCCTCTGCATTTAACAGTGGAATTCCCGTTGCACTCTTAATGTTACCACCGTTGCTTTTAATGTCACCAAAGGTTGTTTTGACTTTCCTGTATGCTGAGTCTGTCCTTCCGATAATCATATCTTTTTCGATGTCTTCACATTTTTCCTGCAGCCATTTCGTCTTAGCTTCCCTGCACTTCCTATTTATTTCATTCCTCAGCGAATTGTATTTCTGTATTCCTGATTTTCCTGGAACATGTTTGTACTTCCTCCTTTCATCAATCAACTGAAGTATTTCTTCTGTTACCCATCGTTTTTTCGCAGCTACCTTCTTTGTACCTATGTTTTCCTTCCCAACTTCTGTGATGGCCCTTTTTAGAGATGTCCATTCCTCTTCAACTGTACTGCCTACTGCGCTATTCCTTATTGCTTATTGCTTATGGTGGAAAGATGACTTTGTCACTCTCACGCTATTACTAGCTGAAATTTGTTACAGAACTCAGGTAGTCTTCCTCCTCTCTCATTCCTAACACCAAGCCTGTATTCTTCCGTAAGCCTTTCCTCTATTCCTTTCCCCAAAACAGCGTTCCATCCCCTATAGCTGTTAGATTGTCCCGTCCAGTATCCTCATATATTTTCTCTATTCCTTCATCCCCTGTTTTGCGACGTCGGTACGTATACGTGAGCCGGTGTTGGTTTGCTGCGAAAACAATCCTCTCGCTGAACTGTTCACAGTAACATTCTGCTCTATCTTCCTATTCGTAACGAATCTTAGTCTTGTTATACCATTTTATGCTGCTACTGATGTTACCCTATACTTATCTGATCAGAAATCTTTGTCTTCCTTCCATTTACTTCACTGACCACCACTACATCTAGATTACGCCTAAATCTTTCCCTTTTCAGACTTTTTAGCTTCCCTATCACGTTCAAACTTCTGACATTCACGCCTCGACTCGCAGAACGCCTGATGCCGTTGATCACCACTAGTAAGGAGGAATAAATGGTTGATTAGAGGGGAAATACAGCTAAGAAATAGAAAACATCCGGTGGCTGAGAGTGACAAAGTCATCTTTCCACCATTTCTTACAAAGCCGAGGTACTTGAAGAATTCTGTAAAGAATCCAGACAAAGAGTCGGATGTCTTCGGCACGTGTGCAGCAATTGGCTGGAAATGAATTGTACGAGAGAGACAAAGGCGTGTTCACAGGTCCACAAATAAGGGAGATCTCCGCCGAAAGCCACTTGCAAGACTTACATGTTAGTGAGCGGTGCTGAAAGACATTCGCGGGTAGCATTCAAGTCAGTCGCAGGCAGCTTCTCGGAAATTATAAGGCTGCTGCTACATCTTCATCTACATCTACATCTATACTCTGCAAACCACCTTGAAGTGTAGCGGACTGTATTTCTAGTAACACTAACTGTTTCATTTTCACTGCTCCAGTCACAAATGTTGAAGAATTGCCTTTAAACCTCTCCAATTCCTTTTATTTTCTCGTCCTGGTAATTTGGTGAGACATATGTGACAGGAGCTAATATCCTGTTCCAGTCTTCTTGAAGGTTAGTTATCCCAGATTGCAATTCCGTACGCCATTACTGAATAAAAATAAACCAGGTATGTTAGATGTGTCCCTCTCCAAGGCATGCAGTAAGACAAAATAGAAAAGTGGCCGAACAGGTTTGTTTAAGAAGATGTGAAATATGTTTTTTTTAAGTGTTTTCGCTCTCATTAGTGTGAACACTTCTGCTCTTGGTTAAAATTTGTCAGTGCTTTAGTTCCCTTTGATTACCAGAACACAGGCCACGTCTTCTTAAAACTAAGAGAGAGAACGTTTGTGGAAAACTAGTCTACAATATTCTAAACACAATAATCACAATTTTTCTCTCGTTTTTCTCTATTGGTACTGACAACATCTTGTAACATCTACAAAAAGAACTAATCCTTCTTTATGTGTTATATGGAAGATTCCTCACACGTATGAGAAACAACAGTTGATCCGAAATGAACTCTGTGCAATTCCAGCAGAGATTTCTCCCACACCTCCCCGAACCCAGTCAGAATAATATCCCTCGTCTACAGCTGATTAATTATCAGTGCTCGACGTGAGACCATCCTGAGTGCCTTTCAGCAATCTAGAAAGGCGGAACCTATAGTACCTGTTCAGCTGTGTCTACTGCTTGCAAGGTTCCGTCGTTGTTGATGACTAATTCTGTATATAAAAATAACTGCGTTGTAGTTATGGAACAGGTTTTTCAATCTCTCTCTCTCTCTCTCTCTCTCTCTCTCTCTCTCTATATATATATATATATATATATATATATATATATATATATATATATATATATCGAGTGTGTGTCTATGGTGAAGAGCTTTTAAAACGCAGACACACAGTCACGTGATGTGTTCTTCAGTTCCAGGATGGATCCCTCCGGACGCGTCTGCCTGGTGACTGGAGCGGCTGGAGGCCTGGGGCGGGCCTTCTGCAGAGCATTGATCGCAGCGGGAGCCAAGGTCAGTATCATCAGAGCTGCGATTCTACTTCTCCCCTTGCAACCACAGCGACGCAGCACTCCAAACCTAATTAGTGATATCGACATTCTGATTCGCTACCAAAAGCCAAACGTGTGCTAAGGAGGCATTATTACGAATTTTATACATGTAGATGACAAACATCAGTGGCGTGGTCGAGGAAGGAAAACCATAGCACACATTTGGCAACACTTGATTCTCGATTGCTTGGGAGGACAATTGTGCCCAGTAGCCGCTTCTGGGGGAAGAAAATGAGAGTGTACTGACACTCAGAACTCGGTCAAGAAGATGAATGTGAGATGAGACTATAGATGTCCTTTTCGGATACAAACGCACTTGGTTAAGCGGATCCTATTCATGGTGAGACGACAGCAAACCGTTCTCGGCAATAGGACCACATGTCTAAATTTTACGGGGGTAGCCTTGGGAATAAAGGTCTTGGGTCTACACAGCTTCGAGAGGGTGGGAAAGTCACTTCGATGACTTATGGCATACACTGCGCTATCACATTAGTGTGAGTGCCTATCAAAGGCCTGAATAACCACCTTTCGCAGCACGCACCGCTGTGAGACATGTAGGAAGAGAGTCAGTCAGGTTCTGGAGGGTACCAAATGGGATATGGAGCCTCGTCGACTCCAGTGCCGCAGCCAGCTGCACTAGGTTCCTCGGTTGAGAACCAATGACGCCAACAGCGCAATCGAGATGATCCCACAGTTTCTCGACTCGGATTAAACCCGGGGAGTTTGGTGACCAGGGGCTACGGTAAACTCATTCTGGAGTTCTTCGAAACACGCACTTACACTGCGAGCTGTGTGGCACATTCCATTGTGCTGCTGGAAGATACCATCGTACCGAGGAAAAACAAACTGCATCTAAGGGCGGACATGGTCCCCAAGGATAGATTTTTTACTTGTGTCAACCCGCTGTGCCTTCCCGAACGACAAGTTCACCCAGGGAATGCCACGAAAACGTTCCACAGACCATAACGCTCCCTTCTCCAGCCTGGACCCATCTGACGATTGTTGCAGAGTGTTTGCTTTCAGACGTTCCACGCCGATGGAGCACAAAACGTGATTCATCTGAAAAGGCCACCTGTCGCCACTCAGTGGACGTCCAGTCCCGCGGTACTGGCGTGCAAGTTCCGATGAACAGCTGTCAGCAAGGGTGCGTGAAGCAGGCGCCTGATGCGGAGATACATAC
The DNA here is from genome assembly GCF_021461385.2 of Schistocerca piceifrons. Classification (NCBI taxonomy): domain Eukaryota; kingdom Metazoa; phylum Arthropoda; class Insecta; order Orthoptera; family Acrididae; genus Schistocerca; species Schistocerca piceifrons. Next base: position 310,066,986 of record NC_060139.1, on the reverse strand, counting down.
TCACAAGGGAACCTCCCCATCGCACCCCCCTCAGATTTAGTTATAAGTTGGCACAGTGGATAGGCCTTGAAAAACTGAACACAGATCAATCGAGAAAACAGGAAGAAGTTGTGTGGAACTATGAAAAAAATAAGCAAAATATACAAACTGAGTAGGCCATGCGCAAGATAGGCAACATCTAGGAGAGTGTGAACTCAGGAGCACCGTGGTCCCGTGGTTAGCGTGAGCAGCTGCGGAACGAGAGGTCCTTGGTTCAAGTCTTCCCTCGAGTGAAAAGTGTACTTTCTTTATTTTCGCGAAGTTATGATGTGTCCGTTCGTTCATTGACGTCTCTGTTCACTGTAATTAGTGTCTGTGTTTTGCGACCGCACCGCAAAACCGTGCGATTAGTAGACGAAAGGACGTGCCTCTCCAATAGGAACCGAAAACATTTGATCGTAAGACCGATTCCTCCATAGGAAAACACGTCTGATATATTTTACACGACACTGGTGACGGCATGTGCGTCACGTGACAGGAATATGTTGTCGACCCACCTTAACTTGTACACTTGGCGAATGGGTAATAAGATTCTTCTACCTTGCCCGATTTAGGTTTTCTTGTGGATGTGATAATCACTCTCAAAAAAGTGATGAAAACATAAAAAATTAAACTTTTCACTCGAGGGAATACTTGAACCACGGACCTCTCGTTCCGCAGCTGCTCACGCTGACCAGGGGACCACGGCACTCCTGAGCTCAGGCTATCCTTGATGTTACTTATCTTACGCATGGGCTACTCAGTTTGTATATTTTGCTTATTTTTTCGTAGTTCCACACAACTTCTTCCTGTTTTCTCGATTGATCTGTGTTCAGTTTTTCAAGGCCTATCCACTGTGCCAACTTATAACTAAATCTGAGGCGGGTGCGATGGGGAGGTTCCCTTGTCAGCAACGTGTGGTGAATGGTCGTTGAGGAGACACTGATGGTCGCCCCTCGGTTCACCTGGGCGGTCAGTTATTCAACAGTTGCACGTCTGTTCGCCCGTACACATCTTCGCAGCCGCCGTTCACCCTAGGACTGGTGGCTATCACGGAAACAACCGATTTGCGATTATATCGTTTTCTTTTTATTTCACAGGAGTGTAAACTAGCTGCAAAAACCGGTCAAAGTAACAGATTTCCGAAATAACCGATTTTCGATTTTTTATTACCATTATTTCCTTTAATAAACATAGAAATCGAAGATTGTAAATTTTTGACTCGCACAGTTTCAAGGTATATATGAGGTGCGACAATAAAGTAATGAGACTGATGTGAAAAAGAAATGTTGCTTACCGTTTTAGTCAAGTTTTAGTGTTGTCTCCTTCAAAGTAGTTCCCTTCTGATTGCACACACTCTTTCCAGCGCTTCTGTCGTTGATGGTAACATTTCTGGAACTCATCTCCTGCAATATTCTCCAAGACCCTCGTCACAGATTTTTGGACATCTTGTGTTGTTTGAAAAGTGTGTCCCTCGACCGCCGTTTTGACTCTTGGAAATAGAAAAAAGTCGCACGGAGCGATATCTGGTGAATAAGGTGGCTGTGGTAGTACTGAAATTTGTTTTGAGGTTAAAAATTGCTGTACTGGCAGAACAGTATGGGATGGCGCATTATTGTGATGCAGAATCCAATTATCAGCATTGTTGGCACGGACACGAAGAACTCTTTTTACGAAGTCTTTCTAAAATTTCTTTGTAGTAATATTGGTTCACTGTTTGTCCAGGAGGCACCCACTCTTTATGAACAATTCCCTTGGAACCAAAGAAGCACAGAAGCATGATGGTCGTCCACTGCGGTCTGCATCTTCAACATTCGTTCTGCCTTCGCTAAACATTTTATGCCAACGAAAAACTTGAGCTCTTGACATAACCTCCTCTCCAAAAGCCTTCTGAAGCTTACTGTAAATTGTCGTCGCGTTTTCACCCAATTTAACGCAAAAAGAAATGCCATACCGATGCGCAGTATTATGCAGTTCCATTTCCGTGACAAGATACACAAACACGTGTGAACTTATTACAGCATAACTCACGACTGATCAGTTGCATCAATGTGACGCTTGGACTAGAAGCAGCTTATAGACCAAGGTCAAAGATATTGTGCCTTGCAAGCCTGCTGGGTTGTCACATCGTTTATAGAAAATCAGTCTCATTACTTTATTGTCACACCTCGTAGAATCAAAATATTAAATTAAATAAGCAAATAAACGAAAATTTAGCCCACCCGTTGTAATCGGAAACTGTAACACTATTTGGGCATAACGAAGAGTCAGTGCTAAAGGGTGAAAACTGAGGTTGGAGAAGTCTGTTTTTTGCGTTGATTTGTCCGCTTTCAAGGGCTATAAGCAGCTAAAGGCATATTGTGTAGGCAGAGGTAGTGGATGCGCTACTTTCTATTTTTATTGCATATTTTTATTGTATGCTATGAATGAGTTGTTAAGTTTTTAATTTATTGCTGTTACCATAATTTCCTTCCTCTTTTATTATTTCATAGAAATGGCAGACACACCACTTCACAAAAATATTTGCATTTTAGGGTTGGCGCTATTCCGCAACACAAAGATGTCTGGTGATGACCACATAGGCCAGGGGTTGTCAACCTTTTCTGCCTACCGCTGACTTTTGTATATCTATTAGCGGTAAAATTTTCTAACTGCCCACCGGTTCCACAGGGACGGAGAGTTAGAAAATAGGGAAATAACATTACTTTATAAAATTTACAAAACAGAGTTACAGGAAGTTAAACAATATCATAATAATTACTTACAAAAAACTTTTTCAAAATTTTTGGAAACTTAATGAAAATGTTTTCAAAACCCCTTATGCTTACCGCCCACCTTGAAAGCTGGAGCGTCCACTAGTGGGCGGTAGGGATGTGGTTGACTACCACTGGTACAGACCATGCGGGAGCAGATCTCCCACACTGCACATATGTGCATATCTTAAGCCATGACATACAGCCAACAAGGACAGTATTGTCTCAGCAATGTTGTACCAGTTCTTTTCTCAAGTGTTTGTTGCTCGTTTCTGTTGGCATTGTTATTAAAAAAAGCCGTGGTTGCTTTTCCCATTTTCTATAATAATGCAATATTTCAAACCAATGTAAAATAGGTTTATTTAAAAAAGAAAATTTTATACTGCTACTATGGCTAATTGATATTTCGGTTTTTTACACATTTATCAGTAAAAAATAAAAGCTACCTGTTTACTGAGACCAAACAAATAATACCGGTTATTCAGAACTCATATACCGGAATCGGTTTTAACCAGTCGTTTTTATCCCACCCATAGTTCACCCCTGTCATCTCTGTCCCATAGAGCACCACCGTTGCTCCTGCGCCAGTTTTAGATAGCGCCATTTTGCCATGCACAGTTTGCTTTAACTCAGAGATGTATCGAGAGGTAGGGGTGGCGAGGGGGTCTATCATCGCCCAGGCGCCACTTGCAGAGGGGCGCCAAATAGCCTCTAAGACTAACATGATTTCCAGTAAATGTGTTACTATTAGAGTAAATTCTATATATCTTATTTGCTGTATGTTGACATCAATAAAGTGTAGTGTCATACCCTGGGCACTGAGGATTTGTGTTTTTATTGCGTATGTGACTGCTCTATGTTTTGAAATTTTGGAAAAACCTTTCTAACTAGAAAGGCTCAGTCGACGGTGTCACATCCAGCTGTGGTTGATAATTCACTGGGTGAGATTCCTACAGTGACTGCTCTAATCAAACTCATATATCAAAGAGGAACATCAATCCTATATTGAAGTTAGACTCCTTGAAGACATCATTGATGACCTGATTTGTAACATTAATGGGACTGACCATCATTAAAGTGTGCTGTGACAGTAAAATATATGCTTCAACTGGCATTTAACTTCGATGGTGTCGAAAATTGTTTAAGGTACTGTCAGTTCATCTACAGGACAAGAAACGGAAAAGACGCTCGGGGCTGTCAATGTCAGTAATGTTACGACTCACCTGTTCACATTCCCACTGGACGGCTGATTTTCAGGTGGTCGCATCGGACATTGATGAGAAGAATGGGGAGAAGTTTGCTGCCGAACTGAGGAAGGAATTTGGTGAGGGAACCGCCATCTTTGTCAAGGCTGACGTTACTAGCTCCGACTCGCTGGAAGGTAAGTGTATCTTTGCTAGTCAACTGTAGCCTAGTATGGTCTAGCTTAGCCTAGTGCAGTTTCTTAGCAGCTCACAAGTTTGCACTGGATGAGCCTTCCTCTCATGTCCCACGTGGCATCAGATGCCGTTGCCTCAGCATTGAGAACAACCTTGACCCTAGCTGTAGGTTACTAGGTCTGAAAGATGGAAAGCTCTATATTGACACTTACGTTTATATTCCGCAAGTCATTCTATGGTGTGTGGCTCATCTCTCTCTGAGCATGGCAGGCAGCTCAACACCGACTCTACGGAGAAGTTTCTCTAACCCAAAGAAAATCCACATGCCTCGCCACACACACTGCGCCACCCAAGTAGTTGCTTCCTTCATGTAGTCCTCCTTCTCCATTGACTATTGGAGAGAGATTACGGTTCTCCACATGAGACAGGAGGTCAAAAAATTCCCATCTGAGTTCGTCGCAAGATCGTCCAAGAACTTCCACATCAACCAGAGGCCTCTCTTGGATGTATCACATTCAGGATGTCGTGCAGATACCAAATTCTGCTGTCCTTCCTATAAGGATAATCTCCAGTTCTCTGGCACTAAGACGCAAACGTTGGCTTCCATTTCTTAACCTCGCTCCCTGTTATGGGCGACCATGAGCGCTCACAGGGAACAATGACAGCCCAGAGTCAGCTGCGGTGCCAGGTCGCACCCTTGCTGCTGGTCCACAACTAAGCGTCCTGTTTCTGACGGCAACTCCTGCCTAGTGGCACCTTCATTTATGAGTTCCAGAATGAGACTTTCACTCTGCAGCGGAGTGTGCGCTGATATGAAACTTTCTGGAAGATTAAAACTGTGTGCCGGGCCGAGACTCGAACTCGGGACCTTTGCCTTTCGCACACTCCGCTGCAGAGTGAAAATCTCATTCTGGAAACATCCCCCAGGCTGTGGCTAAGCCATGTCTCCGCAATATCCTTTCTTTCAGGAGTGCTAGTTCTGCAAGGTTCGCAGGAGAGCTTCTGTAAAGTTTGGAAGGTGGGAGCCGAGGTACTGGCAGAAGTAAAGCTGTGAGGACGGGGCGTGAGTCGTGCTTGGGTAGCTCAGTTGGTAGAGCACTTGTCCGCGAGTCTCGGCCCGGCACACAGTTTTAATCTGCCAGGAAGTTTCTTCATTTATGAGTTGTTTCATTCTGGCTGTTTAGTGTAGGCTACACTTTTGCTATCGTGGGCATTATCCATGGTAATTCTAGTGAAGCTCTTGCTAATCTACACCAGTTGTTAAATAATTTGTCACTAGTTTTCACTAAGTCTTTCTCTCACACTGAATGTTACTTTGTGAATATTTTCAGTCTTTTATTTGCAGTTTAAGAGTCTTTAACTGTATTGAGCTCCTCGTCCAGACCCGGAAGCGCAAAGGGTGTCGATCCTGTCATCCTCTGTCATTCAGCCTCATGCGGAAGTGGTGTAGAACGGCATGTAATCAGCATTTCGGTCTTCTGACTGTTTTGGCGACTTACCAGATCTTGGAGCAGCTACTGATTCAAGTAGTTCCTCAGTTGGCATTATGAGGCTGGGTGTTCCTCTCTGTCAATCCTCTCACCAAGGAAAAATCTTTGACAGCGCAACGAATCGAACGCTGGTCCTCCGCATTTTATCCATTGATGCTGACCACTCAGTTACCTAGGCTGGTTACTTAACTGTAACATTCAGTTTCAATAAGCAGAGTGCAAATGTGTTCTGAAACATTGTGTTCACTTCCCTTCACGAGATTGAATGTCATCTGGTGGCACTGTGGTCACATGACACGGTAAGGCAAGCATACAGGGTGAACATTAATAAAACCGACAAGCTGAAAGGACAGATTCATGACTAGAAATGGAGGAAAAAGATCCTATGAAAATGTGTCCGGAAATGCATCGTTGCCATGGTAGACAGCGCTGACGAATGACTGATCATGTGCCGTGTGTTCCTTGCGTGTTGCAGGCTGTATGATTGACAAAGCATACTGTAAGCAGCAGAATGGTCCGGCGTTCATGTTGGTAACAAGCCGAGATGGTGATTCTGTATGGTCAAGCAGATGGAAACGGTCGAGAGACAGCACAGCTGTACCAAAACAAGTACCCTCACAGACACCAACCACATCACATACCATTTTGAGCCCTTTTTGGCCATTCGTGTGATCATGAATCCTTCAGACAGACGAACATGCAGGGAGGTGATGAACTTTGTATACTCCAGATTCAGAGGACCAGGCTCTACCGGGTATGGAGACAAACCCTAGTATAAGCTCCGGCTAACATAGTGTAAGACAAAGTACAGTGCTTGTAACATGCATGACAACTGCTACTATACCTATCATGTGCAACGAGTGCAAGTTTTATCAGCAGCGCATTTCCCTTTACGGAAAGGATTTTGTTGGTGGTTTTTGCACCAGACCATCACAATTATGCGATTTCTGTCAACAGTCCTCTGTCCCAATGAAGCACCCCTTATTAGAACTAACATCGTCAGTTTGCATAATCGTCATCTGTGGGCTACAGATAATACTCCGGGAATGGCTGAGGCATCTCATCAGCAACAGTACAGCATCAGTGTGGGGACAGGGATTCTTAGCGACCACATACTTCGACCAGTTGTTCCACAACGCCTCAGTGGAAGAGTGTATCTGGACTTCCTGCAAAATACTCTGCCTGGGCTGCTTGAGAATGTGCCTTTGGAAATATGACGCGTTATGTGGTTTCTGCCTGGTAGAGCACCAAACCACTTTATAGTTCGCTGACACCCCAACAATGTCTTTCCAAGGCGGTGGACAGGATGTGGAGGCCCTCTAGCATGGCCTGCTAGATCACTGTTCTTAAACCCCTGGATTTTTTTTTCCTCTGGAGGCATCTGAAAAGTGTTGTGTATGATGAGACGGTTCCTGACGTACAGCCCTTCAACAGCGTGTTCACGACACCTGCGAAGCCATTTGATGCCATTAGGAGAGAGGCTGTAACATACGAGTGTGTCAACCCATGAAGCGACGTGTGAACGAGTGGATAGCGTCCCATGGAGGCCACTTTCAACATTTGTTGTGACATGGATGCGATGCAACCCTCTACTGTGTTTCGGGATACGTGTTGTCGTGCATGCACACCTTCCATTTCTGGACACATGTTCGGGAACATTTTTCCTCCATTTCCAGTTCAGGTTCAAAATGGTTCAAATGGCTCTGAGCACTATGGGACTCAACTGCTGAGGTCATTAGTCCCCTAGAACTTAGAACTAGTTAAACCTAACTAACCTAAGGACATCACAAACATCCATGCCCGAGTCAGGACTCTAACCTGCGACCGCAGCGGTCTTGCGGTTCCAGACAGAAGCGCCTAGAAACGCTCGGCCACAGCGGCCGGCCTGGGAGATGTTATAGGAATCGAAGGCATAATGGTGTCTGCCGACTGCGTGAACATTATTGTGGACGACCTGAATACGTTCATGCCTGACATCTTCCTCTACAGCGATGGTCTCGTTCAGCAAGATAACTGTCGGTACAAGACTAGAATCACGCTACACTGATGTGAGGAGCATGATAGTGAACTCATTGTGATGTGATGGCCACACAGTTCCCTGGTACGAGTCTGGCAGAACATGTCTGGGACATTATTGGTCGCCAGCTTCACAACGAGAAACTACCAGCCTATAATTTACAGGAACTGTGAGACCTCTCCATAGACATGAGATTGCATATTTCTGGAATCCTACAAATGCCTTCCATGCTATGAAGAATCGCTGCTGTATTGTGTTCCAATCGATTATTAAGCAGGTGATCATAATGTTTTGGCAGAACAGTGTACGTACACACACACACACACACACACACACACACACACACACACACACACACAAAGTTACTGGTGGGCAGTTGAGCAAGCTCATACGTATGATGGAATATGCGCAGAGGAATGGCAAAAGGTTACAAAAGTCTTGAACAACGGTCTGTACAACGTCCGCGAAGTGACATCGCAGATCTTCCTGACCATCCCTTCTTAAGCTTAAAACAACTGGTGTAAACAAGTCTTCACGTTTCAGTGACAGAGACAGTGGATATTCTTATTATTGTAGTGGCGACAGTAGCATTAAATTTCTGCCCAAGACCTAATATGTTATGTTAATAATTTTTTTAAATCCAGTCCTAAGAAATTTCGCTTCTACGACAGTTGCCCGTCAGAAACTGTGTGCATTGCGTTTTTAGTGTTTCACCCATCTACAGAAGCTTCAGTTGTATACAGGGTCAGTATAAATTTGAAAACTGAATAAATCACGGAATAATGTAGATAGAGAGCTACAAATTGACACACATGCTTGGAATGACATGGGGTTTTATTAGAACCAAAAAAATACAAAAGTTCAAAAAATGTCCCACAGATGGCGCTTCATCTGATCAGAATAGCAATAATTAGCATAACAAAGTAAGACAAAGCAAAGATGATGTTCTTTACAGGAAATGCTCAATATGTCCACCATCATTCCTCAACAATAGCTGTAGTCGAGGAATAATGTTGTGAACAGCACTGTAAAGCATCTACGGAGTTCTGGTGAGGCATTGGCTTCGGATGTTTCTTTCAGCATCCCTAGAGATGTCGGTCGATCACGATACACTTGTGACTTCAGGTAACCCCAAAGCCAATAATCGCACGGACTGAGGTCTGGGGACCTGGGAGGCCAAGCATGACGAAAGTCGCGGCTGAGCACACGATCATCACCAAAGACGTGCGCAAGAGATCTTTCACGCATCTAGCAATATGGGGTGGTTCTAATAACACCCCATGTCATTCCAAGCATGTTTGTCAATTTTTACCCCTCTATCTACTTTATTCCGTGGTTTATTAAGTTTGCAAATTTATACTGACTTTTTGATCACCCGGTATATCGAAATAATCAGCAACCAGCTGTATAAAAGAAATTTATTTTCTTCGCTGGCTTCAGGCACATAATGCCCTTCTTCAGAAGGTCGTACCTATCGCATTATTTGCCAGTGTCAACTGACACTCGCAAGTAATGCGATGGATATAATGTTCTGAAGAAGGGCACCAAGTGACAGAAACTCGTTAAGATATTCAATTTCGTTTATGCAACGCATTGCGTTTTGTTGTAGTTTCTATATAGGTAGTCAGATAATGTAGCAGGGAGACGGGCCTAAGTCGCGGCAGAGCTCACGGACAGGGCAGAACACGCGGCTGCTACTCCTCTTGTGTTGCAGAGGCCTTCAAAGCCGCCAAGTCGACGTTCGGCCGGTTGGACATCTTGGTGAACAACGCGGGCATCCTGCAGGAGGACGGCTGGCAGAAGGCGGTCGACATCAACGTGGTGAGTCTCGCCTCGCCCTCTCCTTTCTCGCCTTCACTTCCTTTCTCTCCCCATGGTCTCCGCACTCCGATCTGGCAGCTCACTGTGGCTGCAGGTCAGACCCAGTTAGATGTGGCCTGGATAATCGAGCGTGGCAGGCTGGCGCCGACGTCACGAGAGACTCCTAGCGGCCAGCCGTGACTGTCGGGGGAACCACTCCAGCCTGACATTCGTACTCTTTGCCATAAGTAAACGTATGTTTTGGAATCAACTATCATTCATGGCGCCGATCTATAAGAGAGGTGTTTATGATAAGAATATCCTTAATTTATTGACATGATATTTATGAAGTACTGGACAAAGCTTGTCAAATGGTTCAAATGGATCTGAGCACTATGCGACTTAACTTCTGAGGTCATCAGTCGCCTAGAACTTAGGACTAATTAAACCTAACTAAACCTAAGGACATCAGACACATCCATGCCCGAGGCAGGATTCGAACCTGCGACCGTAGCGGTCGCTCGGCTCCAGACTGCAGCGCCTAGAACCGCACGGCCACTCCTGCCGGACAAAGCTTGTCAACCGACATATAAGGCGAGGAATGTAAGACATATCATCTCTTTTATTTCAAGGCTTCGAAACGAGGCTTTCGTGAGACGATAGTAGGCAGAAGGACGCCTAAGTTTGTCGTGTGTTTAATCCTCTTTAATTTGTGTATCAAACGAGATACTAAGGCAAGTACAATTATTTTTAATTGCTTGGTGTACCAGTTTTAAGTCTTAGAAAGACCTTGTGAAGACAAGTACGATAATTCAGCACTTGTTAGTATTGGCTGCGAAACTATTAAAAAAAAGTGTCTGAGAAATGTGCTGCCGGCCGTGGTGGCCGAGCGGTTCTAGGCGCTACAGTCTCGAGCCGCGCGACCGCTACGGTCGCAGGTTCGAATCCTCGGTCATGGATGTGTGTGACGTCCTTAGGTTTAAGTAGTTCTAAGTTCTAGGGGACTGATGACCTTAGAAGTTAAGTCCCATAGGGCTCAGAGCCATTTGAACCATTTGAAGAAATGTGCTAAAATTCAATGAAAGCTTTCTTTGCGCTGCAGACACCGCTTATGCAGCAAGAAGACACACCTGCACTACTAAGACGAAACGTATTTCCTCTTGATCCTACTTTATACGACACAAATTCGAGGTCAGCTACGTTTTTGTAAAGGAAATACTGTATATGCAAACTTTTTTTTTTAAAAAAATTATTTGCTATTTTCTTTTAGCCCGTTATGTATGTAAAAGAACAGACCGAATTGTGCACATGAATTGGCATGAATGTAGCACATATCATTTTAACATAATTAGTAATAACTAAGCATTATGTGTTTGAGAGGGAAAAAAACCTACATAAAGTATCTACATAAAATAATAATAATAATAATAACTTTGAAAAAGTTTATAGCTTGCTTGATCGGAGGGAAGTATATCACTCTTTTTATGTATTTTATGTTAGGAAGGAACTGGTAGGTTCATCTCCCTGTTTCTGCCCTGTCCCAGATTTCTTGCCATTCTGTATCAATGCATGCCTTTATTTCTTTGTTCGATAAGGCTCTTGTGCCCAGTATCTCCTGTGCCTTATCATACTCGCGCTTTCTAAGTCAATATTGTGCACCTCTCTTTCTTACTGCTAGGTCTAGCAGTAGCCAGTCTAATATCACGAGCATGCTTAACTGCGTCTAACGTGCTTGGTTACCATGCAGCGGGCTCCGGTTCGATTCCGTGCCGGATTGGAAATTTTCTCCGCTCGTGGACTAGGTGTTGACTTTTGCTTTCATCGTCACATCCTCATCAATGGAACGTAAGTCGCCCAATGTGGCGTCGTCTGAAATAAGTCTTGCACTCGGCGGCCGAATTTCCCCAGATGGGGGCTCCTGGCCAACGGTGCCAGGCGATTATTTCATTCTTTTTTGTGAGATGCAGGAGTACACTACCCTGTGCTCGCCGTACAGAATGTGGTGTCCTCATCTTTTTGGCTCTATGATCCCAAACGCTCGACCCATAACCCACAATAGCAAGTAAGATTCCGCTGTGGTACGTTCTTAATGCACTTAGTGGCAGCTGAAAACTTCTTTCACCAATTGTTGCTGTTTTATTCAAGATATTAATGCCTCTCTGGCAGACGTTTCCCACATGTGCATGAAAGTTTCGCTTTTCGTCTATGTTAATTCCAAGGCACTTATCTACTGCTTTTTATTTCACAGGTTGGTCATTTACTTTGATTGTGGGATTTCTCGTTTTTGATAGCTTTCTTTTTAGTAACATATAAACTGTTTTGTGACCTATCATTAGTTTGTTTCCTACACATCAGTTAATTAGTCTTTCAAAAACTTACCCTACTATTTTCCTCTAAGTTAACCCTTGCGTTGGCAGATACTATAGTTAGCAGATCGTCTGCGTGAGTGATGCAGCCTCTAGTGTTCTTTATACTCTGAAGATGGTTCAGTAATGGCCCTATGCTGACACCCCAGAACTCTATACGAGAAACAGAGTCCTGTGGGCAGCCATTTGGGATGTCCTTTACAATTTTCTTTCCAGGGCATACTAACTACAACTGCCTGTGTTTGCAATAACTTCGTAGTTTTTAGAGAGGCACTTAGGACAGTCTACCTCCCTCTTTTGAATAGAACAGGCCACCACAAATTATCAAACGGCCTAGCTACACAAGTCATTATGCCTGTAACATACTTGTCGTCTGAGGTGTTCACAGTACTCATTGCGTGATTTATCGCATCTTCCGTGGATTTTCCTTTCCTGAAACCGTCTACAGGGGACTCATACCTACTAACTGTCTGTGGTGCCTTAGGCGGCGACACAGCTTTTCCTGTACTGTGGTTGGAGCATTTACCAAACAAATCTGCCCGTAAGATTCCGGTTCTCTTGAGTCTTTGTCGTCCCCTTTTTTCAGTATAATGATATTCGCTATTTTCCAAATTCTGGGCACCCGACCCTGCAAAAGACATTGGTTTAATAACACTGTTATATAATTTGGTTCACTAGCTGTTGCAGCACTTCTGCCAGTATTTTGGCAGGACCTGGTGCTTTCTTCTTCTTTAACTTCATTATGGCCAGTCTTACTTCCTTCTGGACAAAGAGAATCAAAACACTGTTATTCTCATGCTGCTCTAGTAACTCAGAGCGAAGATGCTGATGGTACTCAGTGTCTTCCACCGTTGTATCGTCTGGCAACAAAGCTCTGAGTCTCCCAGTCTGTTGTCATCGTGCTGACGCATTGTCTCAGTGTTGACAATACAGTGGGTGATATATCCTTGTTTGTTCCGAGTTTGTATGGAAATCACCAATATCTGTTACCATATGGTCCTTTAGGTACACCTCCGATATTACTCCTGTTGTTTGCTGTAGCAGTTCTTTACATTGTTCTTTGAATATTCGACAGGAAGCTTGGCCTTCTTTGTGGATCTATTTCCCCCCAAGGATCTTTGGTAGTGTCTACTCACCTGCCTTGCTCTGCGTCTTAAGGACTATAGGGCGGACTCTAGGGAATTTTAAACCATTTTGACTTCCTAACAAAATTTGGAATCGCCTTGTCTTGCGCTGTCTGCAACGTTCGCAACAATTCGTCCGCTTAGGCGTCAACATAAAATCCGCTTTCTTGTGGTGATTGTCATCTTTAATTCTGCCTTGAAAAGTTCCCAATTCGCCTTGCGTACACCGTATAATCACTCGGGCTAGATGTTAGCGTCTAAGCCATTATGTGCGTTTGTAATTGTGAAGTAAATGAGACTACGGTCACTTGTAAGTCCATCACAGACCTTCCAGTTGGCAATGTGGACTCTGACTTTCGAGTTTGTGAGGCTGATATCTACATTTTTTGCCACACCTGTGCGATTTTGGAAAGTGGGTGAGTTGAGAGGCCTATTCATGACATGAAGGCCACGTTCTTGTACAGCATCGTGAAGGCAGAGTCCTCTTTCATCCGTGATTCTATTATGTTGATTTCGCGTTTGCATCGAATACGAAAATGTCTCTGTCGTGTCGAACCAGTACTGCTGCTCTTCTTAAATTTTTTATGAGAGGGTGTATCTCATGACTGTATTGAAAATATTGATTAGTTACAAAAATTTTTCCCAAGGCAGTCATTATTTCTACTGTCACCGCGTGTTCGTCACAAGTTAAAAATCTTTGTCACTGTTATTTCTTTATGTGGTACCACAACTGCGGCCATTGGATGCTGATGTTACGATCTGTGCTGCAAGTGGCATGTGGTGTAACGCCTTGTTTCTGGAATATGGCTCTTGTATACCTCGTATGTGTAGATTCAACTCTTCAAAGTTTCCCTAGTTCTTACATCACCATTTATCTGGTCGATTTTAATCATTTGTCTCTGTTTCATTGCCGCTGGGGAGCGATTTGACTGTAAGTGATATCTACGGAAACCTAGTGAGCACTTAGCTATGGTGCCAGACTTACCTGTTATCATATACATCGACCATGTGTCATCACTAGTTGCCTGTACAGATGCTCAATATTAGGTGCGTTCTACCTCCTCTTGAAGACGACGCAAGAAGAGCCTGCACTTTCTTTGTATATGTAGGCAAGCAACTGCTAGCAAACACTATCTGATCAAAAGCACCTGGATACTAATATGTATTGCGAAATTGACCACTAGGTGTCACTAGAGGCGTACCCGCCAGTATATATTTATTTATTTATTTAGCCTGATCAGATGAGGGCCATCAGGCCCTCTCTTACATCGGACCAGTGTTCCACACATGCAGCATTTCACACATCAGAGTTACATCATGAACATAGTTTAAATGAGAAAATTAGCTTACTCTAGTGACAATATGAATAAAGAGTAGTGACTAAGACCTAATAAAGTAAATGCAGAAGTATTTTTACAACAGGTGCTATACATACAGATTATGATAAAAGCAATAATAATAACAGTAAAACAAAAAAAAATCAAATAATAATGATAAACATGACTAAGACCTAATAAAGTAAATGCTGGCAGTATTTTTACATCAGGTGCTATACATACAGATTATGGTGAAAGCAATAATAATAACAGTAAAAAAAATCAAATAATAATAATGACAAACATGAGAAAGATTGGCAATAGTAATGAAGGTTTGTGCAGATGTACATTAATATCTTGGTGTGTAAAGTAGATGTTTACTAGTATAGCGAGTTTTGGGTAAGGGAGATTTAAGGAAGGGGAAAGAGGGAAGTAATAAGGTGAAGTGCACTCATGTACAGAGGAAGGCATTACTGTTGCTTAAGTAGATACGTCATTAACTGTTTTTTGAAGTCGGTCATGTTTTTAAGTTCTCTAACATAACGAGGGAGGTTCATCTACATCTACATTTATACTCCGCAAGCCACCCAACGGTGTGTGGCGGAGGGCACTTTACGTGCCACTGTCATTGCCTCCCTTTCCTATTCCAGTCGCGTATGGTTCGCGGGAAGAACGACTGTCTGAAAGCCTCCGTGCGCGCTCGAATCTCTCTAATTTTACATTCGTGATCTCCTCAGGAGGTATAAGTAGGGGGAAGCAATTCGATACCTCATCCAGAAACGCACCCTCTCGAAACCTGGACAGCAATCTACACCGCGATGCAGAGCGCCTCTCTTGTAGAGTCTGCCACTTGAGTTTGCCAAGCATCTCCGTAACGCTATCACGCTTACCAAATAACCCTGTGACGAAACGCGCCGCTCTTCTTTGGATTTTCTCTATCTCCTCCGTCAACCCGATCTGGTACGGATCCCACACTGATGAGCAATACTCAAGTATAGGTCGAACGAGTGTTTTGTAAGCCACCTCCTTTGTTGATGGACTACATTTTCTAAGGACTCTCCCAATGAATCTCAACCTGGTACCCGCCTTACCAACAATTAATTTTATATGATCATTCCACTTCAAATCGTTCCACACGCATACTCCCAGATATTTTACAGAAGTAACTGCTACTAGTGTTTGTTCCGCTATCATATAATCATACAATAAAGGATCCTTCTTTCTATGTATTCGCAATACATTACATTTGTCTATGTTAAGGGTCAGTTGCCACTATCTGCACCAAGTGCCTATCCGCTGCAGATCTTCCTGCATTTCGCTACAATTTTCTAATGCTGCAACTTCTCTGCATACTACAGCATCATCCGCGAAAAGCCGCATGGGACTTCCGACACTATCTACTAGGTCATTTATATATATTGTGAAAAGCAATGGTCCCATAACACTCCCCTGTGGCACGCCAGAGGTTACCTTAACGTCTGTAGACGTCTCTCCATTTATAACAACATGCTGTGTTCTGTTTGCTAAAAACTCTTCAATCCAGCCACACAGCTGGTCTGATATTCCGTAGGCTCTTACTTTGTTTATCAGGCGACAGTGCGGAACTGTATCGAACGCCTTCCGGAAGTCAAGAAAAATAGCATCTACCTGGGAGCCTGTATCTAATATTTTCGGGGTCTCATGAACAAATAAAGCGAGTTGGGTCTCACACGATCGCTGTTTCCGGAATCCATGTTGATTTCTACATAGTAGATTCTGTGTTTCCAAAAACGACATGATACTCGAGCAAAAAACATGTTCTAAAATTCTACAACAGATCGACGTCAGAGATATAGGTATATAGTTTTGCGCATCTGCTCGACGACCCTTCTTGAAGACTGGGACTACCTGTGCTCTTTTCCAATCATTTGGAACCTTCCGTTCCTCTAGAGACTTGCGGTACACGGCTGTTAGAAGGGGGGCAAGTTCTTTCGCGTACTCTGTGTAGAATCGAATTGGTATCCCGTCAGGTCCAGTGGACTTTCCTCTGTTGAGTGATTCCAGTTGCTTTTCTATTCCTTGGACACTTATTTCGATGTCAGCCATTTTTTCGTTTGTGCGAGGATTTAGAGAAGGAACTGCAGTGCGGTCTTCCTCTGTGAAACAGCTTTGGAAAAAGGTGTTTAGTATTTCAGCTTTACGCGTGTCATCCTCTGTTTCAATGCCATCATCATCCCGGAGTGTCTGGATATGCTGTTTCGAGCCGCTTACTGATTTAACGTAAGACCAGAACTTCCTAGGATTTTCTGTCAAGTCGGTACATAGAATTTTACTTTCGAATTCACTGAACGCTTCACGCATAGCCCTCCTTACGCTAACTTTGACATCGTTTAGCTTCTGTTTGTCTGAGAGGTTTTGGCTGCGTTTAAACTTTGAGTGAAGCTCTCTTTGCTTTCGCAGTAGTTTCCTAACTTTGTTGTTGTACCACGGTGGGTTTTTCCCGTCCCTCACAAGTTTTACTCGGCACGTACCTGTCTAAAACGCATTTTACGATTGCCTTGAACTTTTTCCATAAACACTCAACATTGTCAGTGTCGGAACAGAAATTTTCGTTTTGATGTGTTAGGTAGTCTGAAATCTGCCTTCTATTACTCTTACTAAACAGATAAACCTTCCTCCCTTTTTTTATATTCCTACTAACTTCCATATTCAGGGATGCTGCAACGGCCTTATGATCACTGATTCCCTGTTCTGTACATACAGAGTCTAAAAGTTCGGGTCTGTTTGCTATCAGTAGGTCCAAGATGTTATCTCCACGAGTCGGTTCTCTGTTTAATTGCTCGAGGTAATTTTCGGATAGTGCTCTCAGTATAATGTCACTCGATGCTCTGTCCCTACCACCCGTCCTAAACATCTGAGTGTCCCAGTGTATATCTGGTAAATTGAAATCTCCAACTAAGACTATAACATGCTGAGAAAATTTATGTGAAATGTATTCCAAATTTTCTCTCAGTTGTTCTGCCACCAATGCTGCTGAGTCGGGAGGTCGGTAAAAGGAGCCAATTATTAACCTAGCTCGGTTGTTGAGTGTAACCTCCACCCATAATAATTCACAGGAACTATCCACTTCTATTTCACTACAGGATAAACTACTACTAACAGCTACGAACACTCCACCACCGGTTGCATGCAATATATCCTTTCTAAACACCGTCTGTACCTCTGTAAAAATTTCGGCAGAATTTATCTCTGGCTTCAACCAGCTTTCTGTACTCTGTTATTCCAGAGTCGGGTTCCCGCTACTGTAAAGGACTTGGAGAAGGTGACTGAGCGATGCAGTGGAACGGAGAGGATTTTATTATAATGGGAACGTGTGTTCTGTCATGTTGTTCCGACATGAGCGTTAGGGACGAGGAGAGATATGAGGGACAGTGTACATAGAAGGAGCAGGGAGTATTCTGTGTCAGTAGAGAAGCAGTAAGAACAGAATGGCTCACTCAGGAGAGCTCAGTGTTTTCGAACATGATCCAGTCATTCGATGTCACCAGAATAAAAAATCCATCAGAGACATTTCAACCCTCCTAAAGTTGCCCAAGTCGACTGTTGTTGATGCGATCTTGATGTGGAGATGCGAAGGAACAACACCAACTAAACCGAGATTAGGCAGACCTCGTGTACTGACGGACAGGGTCCATCGAGCATTGCAGACCGTGTTCGTAAATAATCGCACGAAATTGGGGGAAGGAATCACTTGAGAGTTCCAAAGAGCTGCTAGTGATTCATCGAGCACAATGACTGCCTGGGTACCATGGTCGAACAGCTCGTCATAAGGCACGCATTTCTGTTCTCAGTACTAAGCGACGCTTAAGGTGGAATAAAGAGTGGCTCCATTGAACAGTGGATAAATGGAAATGAGTGATGTGGATTGATGAACCTCGCTATATCCTGTGCTAACCTGATGTAAGGTTTTGGTTTGGCGAATGCCTGGAGAACTTTACCCGCCATCATGTTTAGTATCATAAGTGAAGTACGGAGGAGGTGGTTTTACGGTGTGAGGGCGTCTTGTGTGGTTAGGGTGTGACTTCCTCATTGTACTTAAGAAAACATTAAATGTGGTAGGATATGAACACACTGTGTACAGTAGAGGAACAGTTCAAAGACAATGATTGCATCAGCGTGACTGTATCCTATTATAATGCAGTATCTGTTACACAATGTTTTGTGAATATTAACGTTCATGAAATGGACTGGCCTGCCAAGATTACCGACTGAACTCAATGGAAAATATTTGGGACGAATTAGAACGTCGACTTCGCTCCAGACCCTAGCATCCAACATCGCTGCGCTCTCTGCTTCTGGCTATTGAGGGAGAATGGGCAGCCATTACTCCACACACAGACATCTCACTGAAAGTTGCGACCAGCAGAGTTTTAGTTGTCATAAAGACAAATCGTGGACACATCCTCATAATACGTGTCAGGATGTATTTGATCTGGTAGCATAACGGGTTTCGGAAAACTATACCAAATGTCTGAACGTCCTCAACGATAAGTGAAGAGCTGTTGGGGAAATAAGTAAATGCTTTACACAACGCGGAGCGCAGCCTGAAGCGGTACTTGGCAGTGTTTTCTCTGATTCTGAGCAACAACCAATTCCGGACGCCTTCCCTTTCAAGGCTACATTGCGATGTAGTGCAAGATACTCTTGGACGTCAAAACTCTAGTATTGAGTCATGTTCAGAACGCACCCCTTTAGAAAGAATCTGGACTCAGGTACACATCAATCCTGAACAGCAGTCTGTACAGGACATCACTTTGAATCTATGTTCGTTTGTAAGTAAAGTATCTTTTGATAATTTCGAGTAATTTTATATAAATATTGTGTAAATGTGTCTGAAATGTATATTTTGTCTATATTGTTTAATTTCTCATGGCTGCAAAATATTGACAGGAATTACGTATAGAAGACCGAAAAAGCTGACAGAAGCCAAACTGGCGGAAGATCACTTTCGTTTCCAAAGAAATCTGGAAACACGTAAGGCACTTCTCACGCTTACAAGGAACTCCTTGAGCGCGAGGCCGCAGAAGGCCAATGATGTTTACGGCATTCGACGCCCCACATATTGTTCACCACGCAACCACAATATTGACTACTAATGGCAACACGGGCGGGACCGGAGGTATCTAATGGTGAGCACAGCGTGGGGCTACGGAGCATACATGAACTGCTTAATCGACGAGTAACTCACAGTGCTAGAGGTGTTGACAGAAGCAGAGCAACAGCAATGATAAACAAGGCAAACATTGCATTATGCCTACAGCAACAGTTGCCGAAGTTGACATTTCTTCGGAAAGGAACCCAACGAATTTCGCAGACTGAGAAAGAAATGGCAGATGAAATATCAGCGTTTCTGCAAGGTGAATCAGAGGAATTGTGGTGTCGTATGTACATGAACAGTACAATGATGACGATACGTGCTTAATAAATGTAGGTGATACTTAAAACAGGTGTCGGGTCATGTAGTTCATCGTCCTTGTTGCACAGGGAGGCACAAATCCCGTCTCCAGTGTAACGTAGTGAACGACAATCGTTGTCCAACTAATGGATGCTAAACATAATTACGTACATGCAAGATCATCCGCAGCATAGTAAGAAAAATTATCAACAGATTTCGAATAAGTGCTTAGCATTCAAATAACTTCCGGGAATTCAGCCAGGTAACACTTTCAGCGACCGCCGATATTTCGGCGGGAGAACACCCCGCCATTTTCGAGGGAAACTGCAACGGACAGGCGGCGTACATGCAAATTTAAAACCTCGGTTCTTGGACTGAAGCAGGAAAGATAACACACACACTGAACACTAGTGCCACCAGAGATAACCAAAGTCAGAGCTATCGATAGTGAGACTATGAATTCGCAGGTGAGGTAGCATTGACTCTGTCCCTCTGTTTTTTGACAAGAGAGAGAGCCGGATTCCAAACAGAGTTTAAACAGAAACCTCCATCCCTGTTAACGAGGTTGCTCGCAAATTTAATCTCAACTGCCTCCCTAATACTCTCCCAATAGCTGGACGTGCATGCCAATATCTCGGTGTTATTATATAACATTGGGTGACCAGTATCCAAGCAATGTTCGGCAATAGCAGATCTACTTGGCTGCTGCAATCGTGTGTGTCGTTTATGCTCAGTACATCGGTCCTCCACGGTCCTGATAGTTTGACCAATATATGCCATGCCGCAGCTATAAGGAATACTATGCTGTGCACTCCATCGCTCCATATTACTGTCACACTCGAAATGGCAGCTCATTAGTACACAATTGCGGCAAGAGTTGGCGCGCATTTCTGCAGTACGTCATTGTACTACGCAAGTCAAATTACGTTATGGACGCTGCCGCACCGTACATATATTTGTAAAAGAAGACAACGCAATGAATTTTAAATAACAAACCCCTTCAAAATTTGTGAATGGCTAATAACCGACCAACACGTCAATGACAATTGCAAAAACAGGACAAACTTTTCGGATAGAGAGTTTTGCACACTGACAAGCCGGGTGTTATTTTCAGAACAAATTATTAACACCATACAAAGTAATCTTGACCTGGCAGAAAATTTTTGAGAATAATGACAATTTAACTGACCCCCAAAAGTTCATTATTAAACGCAGAAACAATAATAAAATACATTGATCAATATCCAAAACAAGAGACTTAGCTGTATCACAGAGAGGAAGCTGTTCTTCTTGCACCTCTCGAATTTACAGACTTGGCCAAGCAACGCTGGAAACTACACCTTAAATGTGGCCGGGACAATGATGCATAGAACATCAACAGGTTTAATCACGCGCATGCCCGCCCAACTAGGATCCGGGATGTAACGATTTTAGTGCGGCCTATCTAACCTAAGGACATAACACACATCCATGCCCGAGGCAGGATTCGAACCTGTGACCACCTTTACAAATAACTGTTTAGGTGTGACCCAATACATCAGTTGTTTTGCAGTTCCATTGATTAATAGCCAAAGAAGTTTCCCGTGTACTTGCTGACGGGTTCTCTTCAACCTGACACAGTACGGCCTCTTCCAGTTCGGGTGTGCGGCGTCTCTTGGAACATTACAGTCACGCCTGCTGACGGTGAAGGTACCCTTTCTCAAAGACGTGGCGTAATTGTGACGGAAAGGTTACGCGATGGAGTCAGATGTTGTGAAGAACGAACTTGATAAAGGCGACGGGCAGCTCTTCCATTAACGTGAACTTCGCCATTCAGAAGGACAATGTCGTCGTATTCTGCGAACGTGTACTCAACCATGTTGTCTAACACCCACAGACCGACAAGTGAATGAGGCTCGACCCAGGCCAGAGAGGTAGGATAGACGTCAAATGGCATCAGCCGATCCGACTTAGCCAACTCTCCCCCCACCATGACTATCCTACTGCATACCTACCTAGCAAAAACCTCGTTTCAAACGGCCTGTAGCACGGAAGTGGCACGTCTGGGGATATGGGTTCCTATTCAAAATATTATGAACCCACTCCTGTCTACAAGTCCTTATAGGTTGTAATGGGAATTCCAGAACATCCTGTATTATGTTACTTTTCTTACTCTCGTATTGCGCAACTAGGACCATACAACAACATCAACTGCTCACCTTACAATGCTAAGCATGAATTTGAACTTAATAGATCTTGAGAAAACACGTGCTGCTGTCGGGGAAACAGCTAATAACTTATATTAGAACTATTGTGAACCTTTACAAGTTGGCAGAATGTGTCATCAAAATGGGGAAAGAAATTTCTAGGGAGGTATTTAGAGTAATTGATGGTTCAAATGGCTCTGAGCACTATGGGACTTAACATCTGGGGTCATCAGTCCCATAGAACTTAGAACTACTTAAACCTAACCAACCTAAGGACATCACACACATCCATGCCCAAGGCAGGATTCGAACCTGCGACCGTAGCGGTCGCGGGGTTCCAGACTGAAGCGCCTAGAACCGCTCGGCCACACCGACCGGCAGAGTAATTGAAAGCCTGGAACAAAGATGCTGCCTAACTAACTCACTGTTTAAGATGTATGTGCAGAAGGCGCTGGATGTGTGATATAGAAAGTGAATCGGCATGGGAACGGAAGTAGGGAACCTGTGTATGACACAATTTTCTATACTGTTAATCAGGTCGTCGCAGCAAACGATGAAGATCTTACACGCTTAGGAAGTTATTGAAGGAATATACACTCCTGGAAATTGAAATAAGGACACCGTGAATTCATTGCCCCAGGAAGGGGAAACTTTATTGACACATTCCTGGGGTCAGATACATCACATGATCACACTGACAGAACCACAGGCACATAGACACAGGCAACAGAGCATGCACAATGTCGGCACTAGTACAGTGTATATCCACCTTTCGCAGCAATGCAGGCTGCTATTCTCCCATGGAGACGATCGTAGAGATGCTGGATGTAGTCCTGTGGAACGGCTTGCCATGCCATTTCCACCTGGCTTCTCAGTTGGACCAGCGTTCGTGCTGGACGTGCAGACCGCGTGAGACGACGCTTCCTCCAGTCCCAAACATGCTCAATGGGGGACAGATCCGGAGATCTTGCTGGCCAGGGTAGTTGACTTACACCTTCTAGAGCACGTTGGGTGGCACGGGATACATGCGGACGTGCATTGTCCTGTTGGAACAGCAAGTTCCCTTGCCGGTCTAGGAATGGTAGAACGATGGGTTCGATGACGGTTTGGATGTACCGTGCACTATTCAGTGTCCCCTCGACGATCACCAGTGGTGTACGGCCAGTGTAGGAGATCGCTCCCCACACCATGATGCCGGGTGTTGGCCCTGTGTGCCTGGGTCGTATGCAGTCCTGATTGTGGCGCTCACCTGCACGGCGCCAAACACGCATACGACCATCATTGGCACCAAGGCAGAAGCGACTCTCATCGCTGAAGACGACACGTCTCCATTCGTCCCTCCATTCACGCCTGTCGCGACACCACTGGAGGCGGACTGCACGATGTTGGGGCGTGAGCGGAAGACAGCCTAACGGTGTGCGGGACCGTAGCCCAGCTTCATGGAGACGGTTGCGAATGGTCCTCGCCGATACCCCAGGAGCAACAGTGTCCCTAATTTGCTGGGAAGTGGCGGTGCGGTCCCCTACGGCACTGCGTAGGATCCGACGGTCTTGGCGTGCATCTGTGCGTCGCTGCGGTCCGGTCCCAGGTCGACGGGCACGTGCACCTTCCGCCGACCACTGGCGACAACATCGATGTACTGTGGAGACCTCACGCCCCAAGTGTTGAGCAATTCGGCGGTGCGTCCACCCGGCCTCCCGCATGCCCACTATACGCCCTCGCTCAAAGTCCGTCAACTACACATACGGTTCACGTCCACGCTGTCGCGGCATGCTACCAGTGTTAAAGACTGCGATGGAGCTCCGTATGCCACGGCAAACTGGCTGACACTGACGGCGGCGGTGCACAAATGCTGCGCAGCTAGCGCCATTCGACGGCCAACACCGCGGTTCCTGGTGTGTCCGCTGTGCCGTGCGTGTGATCATTGCTTGTACAGCCCTCTCGCAGTGTCCGGAGCAAGTATGGTGGGTCTGACACACCGGTGTCAATGTGTTCTTTTTTCCATTTCCAGGAGTGTAAAAAAGTGGGGGTTTGAAAATTAATTGTGAGAAAGTGGAATAGCTACGTTGAAGATACAAGGGAAGTAAAATGCATACTGGGGGACATCAAATTAAAGTGTGTGTAATGACACATTCCTATGCAGAGACATACGATATCTTAAAAGCTGCGCCAAAGATAAATTGAGAGGCATGTATATTATAATCTTTGTAAAGTTCACATTGGATTCTCTTTTGTTTGATATTCCAAGGAGCTAAGGGACACTTTCGATTGTTGCCTTGTGGAGGATGGACGTGATTTTGGACTGTGCGGAAAGGCAGCCATGTGGTTGGTAATTATGGTTTGTGCGATGAGCACAGCAAGTCTTATTGTGTTGTGAATAAAAAATAGTGAAAAGTATCGAAGTGTTACGAAAATTATTTATAGCGACGTAGCATAGTATTCCTTGGTTTCCACCGTCTTCGTGAAGTGAACCGATGCCGACTCATGATGGTACACACGGTCAACAAAGAGAAGAACATCGATGGCGACTAATGAATTAATATTGTGGCAGAAGGACTAATTCTACGTCTAAGGTGAGAACTCTGATTAAATCAACAATGACGTGGAATTTAAAATATAAAATGTTTTTTATTTATTTCGCCACACTGGCGACCGCTGACAGGGACAGTGCTGGTGGAACAAAGAGTAAGTACTTCATTGTTGTGCTACAAATGTACTTGTACTAATTACTGTTTCTCTGTTACATGACGCACATGGAAAATGACGAATAAAGTGAAACAATATTAACTGTATAAACGGATGGCACAATAACCAGAAGGAACAAGGACAAGGATTTACAAAACTAACGTAATCGTGAGTGACGCAGCTCAGTCGGAATTAAGGTAGGAAAGCGCAAACGCATGCAGTGGCTGCACCTTGGCTTAGCTCCACTTAAAGCAGAACCTTTTCCTGTCCATATTAAAATCCTGGTAGTGTTTGTGGCAACACACAATTACACTTTGATAATTACTTTTTTATGTTCAACAATCGCAGAATTAGAAGACGTAGTGCGCCATCTTGTAAATTTCCGACGCGCAACAAATAACAATCGCGAGATATTTTTATTAATTCAACTGCGAGAGAATTTAAAGATTTAGATTAACAGTAAAGTACAGATAAAAATAATATCTTCACAATGGAATCGAAGAACTTTAATTTGACAAATGTTCATGGACACGTCACCGATTCTGACAATAGTGACGTAAATGATGACGCAATTAGTTTTTCAGCACAACATAATGTAGAAGTAAATACAATTCAATTGCACTCCACAGGGATTAACAATAACGAACCACTTGCAAATGAAACCTTGTGCACAGTCGATGAAGCATCGATTACCAGATCAGATGAAAATATTTCGCGTGAAGTCAGTGAACCTAGCCCGGTTTCGATTCAATCAGACCGTGGCAGAGAAACAATGGCAACAAATAATGGCATAAATACAAACGCACAAGCTTCGTCAGTTACGCTTGAGGCATTATATAGTCTGATGTCAAATGTGAGCGAGAAACTGGCGAATCTAGAAATAATGACAAACACAAAATTGTCAAACATGGAAATTGGGTTCCAACAGCAGTTTTCAAGTGTAAACACGCAATTTGAAAACATACACAGACATTTCGATCAACGCTTAAATAAACTCACCAATGAAATCGATCAAAAGATCGAAGACAAAGTCATCAAAACCGTCAATAGTGTATACAATGTATTGGCAAATGACTTAGAAAAGAAATTGTCAGATCTTACAACCAAACAGGAACAGGAACTGTCAGAAATAGTAGAAACACACAATCAAACACAAACCGTACAAAAAGAAATACGTGAAAACGTACAGGCTATTCAATTAAATTTAACAAGAGTACAGTCCGCATGTGAAGAAATACCTGACCAAGTTAATAAAGTTAACGAAGAAGTCGGTTTTCTGAAACAGGAGACTCGACGTATCAACGCGGACATTATCAAAATAAATGAAACTTTAGAAAACGGTAGTGTAAATGAATCAATAACTGACTGGGAAACAAAACTTTTTGAAAAATTAGGTAATGAAATCAAAGTAGCCGAGGACAGAATACGCAAGGAAATTGCTGGTGGACTGAATGTTTCAAATGACTTGCCTACGTCAAGCAACAGGCAGTGCGACACTTATTCGCCCGTGCCAGATTACGATGTCAATAACGCAGAACATCACGCGCCCAGTCCGGCGTATGTGCACGCACCGGCACAGGCAAACAATGGCTATTCGCCAAACGCGGTGCTGCAACAGGCAGTAGGCGTGTCGCCTTGCATCTCGACGATTCTAGTCGATGAGAGCCTGTTGAAACATAGACACTTTCCAGTTTTCTCCACAGAATCCAGAAAAACTCATCCAGTCGTATTTGTAAGAGCATTTAAAAATGTCTTACCAAGAAACTGGACTGAGGCACAGAAGATTAGATATGTAGTAGGCTTCACACAAGGCGACGCACTTTTGTGGGCCACAGACATGGCTGAACAGTGCGTCACCTACGAACAATTTGAACGGGCTTTCTTGGAGAAATATTGGTCTGCTGGGGTCCAAGAAAGACTGCGCCGTGAAGTATTCAACCCACAACCGTTCAACCTCAAAAACGGCGGGTTGAGAAAGTATTTCGAAAAGTACTTGAATAAGACGCGCTATTGGAACAATCCAATACCGCACGTAGATGTTCTCAAAATTCTGAAAAACAAACTACCCGCGAACTTACGCGAAAAATTGGTAACCATACCGGAGAACGACCTTGAATACTTTCTTTCCGTGCTTGACTCAATTGATCTAATATACGAAGAAGAGCCGAGCACAAGTAATCGGAATGAATATTCCGGAACCAATCAAAACAACGGTAACGGATATCATTTTAATGGCAGTGGACAAAACCCACACAGTTGGCATCCGTATGCGACAAGGCCAAATAATGGAACCTGGAATTACGGAAATCGGAGGAATTCGGCGCCACAGAGACGTGAAGACCGAAGGTACAGTACAGATTACGGTCCACGCCGGTATGGAAATGATAGAAATCGCGTGAATGATTGGTCAGGCCCGCGTGATGAAAGGCGGCACACAAATGAAAATTACAATAGTTACAGTAATAGGAATGACAAACCAAGGAGGAATAGCGACGGCCGGTCGCAAGAAAATGTTGCACGCAGCGGTCCGGAAACTAATTGGCGACAGAATAATCACTCAGTACACTTTGTAGAGGTAACGGACAGTACTGAAGCAACGCCGTTGTCTCCCCCGGTAAACAACAATCGGTCGTAATGAGCCCCCACCGGCCGACCGATTTGACAACAGGGGGCACAAACAAGCACACATTACATCTTAGACAATTATTTTTAAGATATGATCAGGATGCGACCGTAGAAGATGATCTATGTGAAGAAGAGACGAAAGCACCGGACAAGGTAAGTGACCTCGTGCAGGCTGTAATAACAACAAAAAGATAGGAAACGTTACAGAATTTAACATTGGACAGGAAGTACTATTACGTACCCACCCAAAATCCTCTAAAATTGAGGCATTAAACAAAAGTGGCAGTTGTTGTATGATGGCCCTTTCATTATAATAGACAAACCTCACCCAGGATGTTATCTGTTAGGTAACACACGAACGGGCAAGGTGAAAGGGTTATACCCCCACAAGGACATCAAGGAATTTTTTCATTAAAGGTTATATGTTATTTTAGTAAAATTGAAATTGTACAACCTTGCTGTCATTAACCTAAGAAACTTGCGAACAACTGGGGGCATATGCCAGCTTAAAAGCGCATATTTAACCAAACCTAATGAAACATGTGTTACTGTGTGTCTTAACACTATAAAATAAACCATATGGTACTTTTGTAGTCTAACTCAGTTATTTAAGAGAGGGGAACAAAGACAAATTAGCGCGAAGGTCAGAGTTTGTTCGCTTGAGACGAGCAACAAACCACACGTCGAAGTTGCAATCCAACGCTCAGCTCATGAGCACGCGATAACCGCATGTCAAGACGAGGTCATTGGCCGCGCTGTAGGCAGCGAGCCGGGGAGAAATCTTCCCCCCTTCCATGTCCGATCAGCTGAGCGTATACAAAGCGCGAAGGCGCATGCGCGGTCGAGTCCAGGTGTCACGTGACTATTACACGATGGTGGCTATCACGAATAATGTTCACCAACAATGCAGAGTTTTCCCCGCGCCTACAGTCCAGTCGTGGTACGTAAGCGCGCATGCGCGGAAAGTTTAAAAGTTTTGAGACCACTCTTACTATGAGACACAGAGACGAAAGTCATTCAAAAACAGGAAAGGAAAGGGTACACAAGTCTTGTAAATAGTAACTTAGAAAATTTAATTATAAGCTGGTATTACGTAATAAAAGTGAACATGCAAGTACATACTGGTCATGGACGGTATTGTAATATTATATTATACTGAGTAAAATCTTAGCTTTTACGGAAGGAGAAAGAAAATAGAAAATAAATAGATAAATAATGCAGATATATAACCGGAAGAAAGGCTATGTACACGAGAACAGCACACAATTACATATAGGGAAAAAGCAGCAAAGAGGAAATCAAAGAGATAACGCATACATTTACATTACACAGTAGATAGCGATTTTCAGAATGAACAACAAGGTAAACGCGGGAATTTTTGTGACTAAGGAAAAGAGTGACACAAGCTATTTTAAATAGGAAAATAATAAACAGATCTATGCAGCGTGAGTAATGAACTGAATCGCTCTCAAAACAAATACCTAGAGTTTATAGAGAGAGAGACACACATTAACGTTAGGAAACACCTGAAGCACTCAGCAAACAACTTTGTAGAATATATAAGCTATACACGAGGGTACATGTACGAAAGCTAAAGTGTAAAGGAGGAAAATAGGGAATGTTGCGCATTAATGGACTGTAAGGCAGTTATGTATGTAAGAAGAAATATTTAGTTGTAAGTATTATTAGTATAAGGGACGATGCTCAGCACACCCTGAATTATTTTGGAATATTGAAGGAATGGTGCAGGGTACCGAAAAAGGGCCCCACCAGCAAAGTGTATATTATAGTGGTAGATATTTTTTTGTGTATAAACGTATGTATGAATGTGTGAAAGGCGAAAGAAGCCCTGTACATGTACGGAACTTAAACAACGTAGAAGTGTATAATGAAAATTAAACTGTAAGACAACCTCGTATAAACAGGTATACCTAACGTCAGGAAACAACTTAATTAAAACTGTAAGACTCTACGAGTGTACGAGAAAAGGTGAAAAACCTGACACAAAGTGCAATATTAGCGATGCTTCACTCATGTATGCAAAAGGAAGGTATGAATTACTTTACCCACTTGAAACATGAAAGGAAAAAATCATGTCAAAATTATATGTTTCACACATATTACAATTTACAGTCACAAAGAATGAAAATGATCTCGCCGCTGTACGAGAAACAGGTAAGTAGTGTGATCGACGACCTGTAAGCAAAGGAATCGTCTATAAAATGAATTATGAACAAAAGCGTCGTAAAGAATTTCATGCTGCACTGAAGCTATGAAAGTCTGATTGTTCGTGTACATAGATTTTCATGACAACCGATGCATTAAAATGTCTGTATTTTTTCTCCCATGATAACACAAGACGCCTATAAGCGCACTTTAATTGAAGATGATACACGCAAACAAGGGCGTGCCGCTATTATGAAACTCTGTACATAGTAATAGTAGTTACACCCTGAACTTCAAAATTTTATGTTTATATGTCCATGTGTTTAAGCACAAACCACTGTACATATTAGGGTTATGCTGCATATAAATGTCCATGTGTTTAAGCACAAACCACTGTACATATTAGGGTTATGCTGCATATAAATGATTATTTCGTGCATTTTCAGATTTTATACGCAAAAAACCGTAGCATACACGTAGTCGTTGCCACTACCCTAAGAAGAAGGTAGAAAATTCCCTTCCCAACCTTCAGTGGAGCGGCTACAGGTGTATTCTCTGCATGCTGATGCATGTCGTTGCGTATGAAGAATACGTAACGGAGGTAAACCTTAACTTATACTCGAGTTCAAGAAGGAAAACAAAGGACTTGTCCCTTCTAACAGATTAATGGAAAAAGGCGAGTGTGTGTGTGTCAGTAAAATCCAAGACGAAGAAGCCACTATGAGTGGTCAAAAATTTTTTCAATTTTAGTCGATAGTTTTTTCCTGTAGTTAATGTAAACAATGTATTGGATGTATTATATGTTATTCCATTGTATGTGATGTATTTTGTATTTCATGCCAAGTCCCGTGACTTACAAATTATGTGCATTGACCAGAAGTATTGAGGGGAATGAATCTCAGTACAATAGGTAAAAGGGGTTAATGCGAAGAAAAAAAAGTGTAGTGAAAAGGAAGTTTCGATCGCAATACTCGCGGTTAAAGTGGTGTGTGTGTAGAAATTAAAATTGTGCAAAGTAGTGCTACGTTGCAAATGTCAGCGACCCTAAACAAGTGACAGCGAAAATTGAAGCTTGTATCGTCAAACGACCCATGGCGTCACAGTAGGAAAGGACAATGCCAAACAAGTTTGACATGGTACGCTTCTTACCAGGAGCTGCATCGACGGGATCGTCCTCCGCCTCGCACATAGTGTGGTGTGTTCTTCGGGGCACATATTCCAATGTACCTCGTTGTATCCAGTCTAAGTACTGGAAGGAACTACAAAAAGCACACGCATACTGAGGTTCGGAAGTCTTGACGGTACCCGCACGTCGGTGTATATTCAGTGCACTTGCGCGCGCATTCAACCAACGTCGCCAGCTAACGGACGACCAAACAATCAGGCGCGCGTATCACCCGCCCATATTCAACACGGGCTAGCGAACAAAGCTCGTCGCCCCAGAATAAATACAGAAAGCAATACAAGGACTTAATTTTCACCTCGGATGAGGAAGGAAACATTTGTATGTAACGTTGTATTCAGTGTATATTTTATTGTACAAACTTTACTACATGATGTCATTTTCTCAGTATTAACCAGAACTTTGTATATTAGGATTAAGGTTTGTAAATATTAGCATAAGTATACCAAAAAACTGACACACACTCAGAAATACCAAAGAATTCACAGTGCCATGAAAATGAGACAATAAAAATGAAGTTTGTAAATAAAAGACCCCCAAACCTATCAATTGCAAGGTCGACTACTGTATCCTGTCAATCAAATAAAATTTTCTAGTGACAGTATACAGTAGGGGGGCAGTTGTAATGACACATTCCTATGCAGAGACATACGATATCTTAAAAGCTGCGCCAAAGATAAATTGAGAGGCATGTATATTATAATCTTTGTAAAGTTCACATTGGATTCTCTTTTGTTTGATATTCCAAGGAGCTAAGGGACACTTTCGATTGTTGCCTTGTGGAGGATGGACGTGATTTTGGACTGTGCGGAAAGGCAGCCATGTGGTTGGTAATTATGGTTTGTGCGATGAGCACAGCAAGTCTTATTGTGTTGTGAATAAAAAATAGTGAAAAGTATCGAAGTGTTACGAAAATTATTTATAGCGACGTAGCATAGTATTCCTTGGTTTCCACCGTCTTCGTGAAGTGAACCGATGCCGACTCATGATGGTACACACGGTCAACAAAGAGAAGAACATCGATGGCGACTAATGAATTAATATTGTGGCAGAAGGACTAATTCTACGTCTAAGGTGAGAACTCTGATTAAATCAACAATGACGTGGAATTTAAAATATAAAATGTTTTTTATTTATTTCGCCACATGTGTGAACAGTTTAAATAAGCGGGTAGTATCCTACCACGTGGTGAAGACGGGGATCCCCAACGAAGGAACAGGCAAAAGGGGGATTACACAAATCCACTGTCGAACTAATAAAAATTTATGGAAGTGAATGTTAGTAACTCACAGAAAGAAAGGGAAATAGACCACTTGAGAAGAGTATGTAGAATTTCACGGATTGATTGCGTATAAGATGAGGAAATAAGAGAAAAGACGCAGACCCATTGTAGTATTGCGGACAGAATAGAAGAAAGACAGCTAGGATGGTTAGGAATGTCAAGAACTGAAATAAGACAGATGGCCAAAGAGAGGACTTTCATCGCAACCTACTAAGAGCAGAAAAGAGGAAGACTGCGGAAACGGAGGCTAAGGGGTATCCAAGAAGCGATGGAGAAAAGAGGAATAGAAGAGGCTGAGGAAGAAGGTGAGATCGAAGCGTTTGGCGACAGAGATGCGTTGACAGCTGTAGGGCCCTCGCGACAAGAAGACGTTGCGTTTTCGTATTTTCCCAGTACTATTCATCTTGTCCTCTTATTGTCTTTTCCTTTACTCCGTCCATGTTGTTCCTGATTTCTTCCTTCTTTAGGTCTAGAAAAGCGTTCTAATTTGTTTCTTTATTCACAAAATATTTTCTTTCTCGTATTTGCGATTACACTGTTTTACATTTTGCTGTATTATGTGGTGAGATACAGCGAGGATTTGTCGCGCTGTCCACAGAAAGGCACGGTGCACGGCGTGCTGCTGGCTCTGAAGTACATGGGGAAGGCAGCAGGCGGAGATCCCGGGCTGGTGGTCAACCTGTCGTCCATCGCGGGGCTGCACCCCACCCCTCACGTGCCCATCTACTGCGCCACCAAGCACGCTGTGGCCGGGCTATCTCGCTCCTACGGGGTAAGCACCTCACTGTGACTTGTAAAGCTAAACGTCAACTAACTCCCAGCTAGCAACTGTTTGTGGGTTCAAGCCTGTGGCTGCGGTTCTGCGTGACGTGCATTCGACAAGTCCTTTCCAGATATATGCGACACTTGTGTCTACACA
The DNA here is from genome assembly GCF_021461385.2 of Schistocerca piceifrons. Taxonomy (NCBI): domain Eukaryota; kingdom Metazoa; phylum Arthropoda; class Insecta; order Orthoptera; family Acrididae; genus Schistocerca; species Schistocerca piceifrons. The sequence goes on along the minus strand of NC_060139.1, from coordinate 310,034,243 downwards.
CAGGTCACTCAATACTCGTAGATTATGGAGTAGTGGTTTGTGAGCATGGAACTGCCATCCGATGGCAACCCGACTGTGTTCATCGCGTTCAGATCAGCTGCAAAACGTGCGCTGAATGGTGTGCTCCAAAACACTTGTGCCTGTACCAGCGCTGTACTCTGTCACCAGGTATTCCACAGATCTCCACCTATCCTTCTTTACTGAACGGGCAAGTCGACGCCATCAACATTCTGTGATTGGATGTGGACGTCCAACTCCCTGTCGCCCACTCGTTGTTTCACGGTCCTTCAACGAAACGAGCAGGGTACCAGCCCCGTTATGTCCAGGATGCTCATTTCCAGATGCCATTTCATAACAAATTTCCCATCAGTGTATTCCGACATTGGCAGCCAGTATCTTTGACAGAATGATTCCCGATTTGTATCTGCTCCACTTATATCGACTGCAACATTACCAGATGGTATTCAGTCTCGCAGTGGGAATAATGTTTTGACTATAAGCCTTTTCCTATGGCTCCATCCACGTATGCACTCAACACATATACTGAGCACGACTCCTCCTCTGCGTCCACCTTTTCATGCCTCTGTCTTTCCACTTCATCCTCCCACCTGTCTATCTATCACCTACTACCCACTCTCTCCATCTCTTCATCTCCTCCTCCTGCTCTCTTTGTCCATTTCCTCCACTCCCTCCATCTGATGATATCTTCCACTCACCTCAACAAATGTGTGTGAAATCTTATGGGACTTAACTGCTAAGGTCATCAGTCCATAAGCTTACATATTACTTAACCTAAATTATCCTAAGGACAAACACACACATCCATGACCGAGGGAGGACTCGAACCTCCTCTGGGACCAGCCGCACAGTCCACTCACCTCCCTCTGACCATACCCTCCTCTTCCTCTATTTTTCCATCTCCACCGCTCCTCTTCCTTTTCACCTGCCTCTACATCTTCCATCTGCCTCATGCATCTACCCCTCCACCCCACTCTATGTCCATTTCCTCTTCCCCCTCGCTCTGTCCATTCCCCCCTCCATCAACCCATCTCAACCTGTCCCCAGCCATTTTTGTCAGCATGTATAGCCTCTGTAACACAGTTCAACAAAGTAAGCTGATGTTAATCCCACAACATGCCTGTCATGAAGGGCAAGCTATTCATCAGAGGCTTGGAAATCACTTATTTATCCTGCATCTACAGGCTACCATGCAAAGCAGATCGACAAAGCAGGCTGATACTTCTCCAAGACAACTTGCCTCTCATGCAGGGCAGCCTCCATGCTGTGGTCAAGAAACCCGTTTCCTGCCTCTGCCACGTAGTCTACCCTGTGAAGCAGGTTGTGGTAGAGTGCTATTGTTCCCACACAACATACCTGCTATGCAGGGGAGCCTATATACCAGTGGCTGGAAAAACACATTTTTGCCCATAAATCTTCTCCTATTGGAGCTAGGAATTTATAAACCGTACAATACTAATACTCATAAGACTTGGTGTTTCTATTCCAAACTTGGCTGAAACCAATGCAGGGGTTTGGGAGCTAATCCTTTTGTGTAGATATATATTACAATTAATATCAAAGACAAGCACCTGACAGAGTTGGAAAGGGTATCCATTTAGCTGGCTGGTTGAATGATGCAATATTCAGGTTTGGGGGTATTCGGATGTGACAGTGGCCTGGAAACCTGAAGCAGGCATAATCGTGTATCACTATTAATACCAAAAACTGAAACAGGTCGCCAGTAATAGGAGTAAAAACATTTCGATAAATTTGGGTCAGCTAATGATCCTTTTACAAGATAACTGCAAATTTGTTGTTATGAGTCACCACTGACTATGATATGAAATATTGTTCTAGTTAGCACAAATGAATTGGACTTGCGCAAATTTCACCTGTGGCTTACCTGAAATAGAAACACAATAGCGCTTCAGCATGTCACATGTTACAGTTTACTGTACACTTGTACCTTTTAGAGGAAGTGTTCCATATACCAGGTTTAGATGCACTTGTCTCTGCAGTGAGTTACACGAGTTACAAATTTTCTCATGCTGCTTGCATCATCTCATAAATCATGACAAGACTGTGCAATTCGCAGTTACAGTTCTTCAACCATACACTGAGAGTGATGTACACTTTACACTTTGAATGGCCCCAGAAAGAGAAATCCTGAGCGTTGAGGCCTGGAGATCTAGGCTGCCAAGATACAGCACACGCAGGATCTACGTGTTTTGGACTGCACTGGCACATTAGATGTCATCTTACATCAGCAGCAAAATGTGTTGGAGTCCCATAACTCACGTACCATATTTCCTAATCTTGGGTCCTGGGTGAAATGTGAGTCCAGCTAGATGTGAACTCGACTTTACATTTCAAATTCGTTTGTTCTAAGTAGGGCCACCATCTAACAACAGAGGGCCAGACTGGAGCAGACGAATGGCACTACACACAGAGGAGGACCTGAGCACATAAGGCCCACAGAGCACAGGGCGAAGCAAAACGGCACTCAGAGTTCCCCATCAGCAGATTTTATTTCACAGATTAGTAAATATGTCCACTTTAAAACAAATAGACTTCTCTGTTACTGTTATTTTTATTTCATAATTAAGTTATTTTTTTAGTTCCACAAGGCTTAGTCTTTCGTTACCTGCAAGCCTCAACTCTATGTTGAAAAAATGTTCCAGTGAACTTGCTTCTTCAAACGAGCTGTTTGAAAGACAATTCAGAACGTCTTTTACGAACCACTACTAACTTCACTGGGGAAGCTTTAGAAGAGTTTAAAAGTCCTGATGTTTTTGTTAGTGTGGTGATATCCAATGACTAGTCCATGTTCCAAGCCACTGAGCTCTCATGATCGACCGGTTCTGCTGTCACTGCACTTCTAGTGACAACACAACTCCTCCCGCCTCCTACACTGGTGGCTCCACCTCTCATGACATCTAGTGGTCAATTCCACTTTATATAGGGGTGTCCGGATACTTTTGATCAACGGCTGTGAGACCTGGGCACTTCATGAATATACAAGACCAAAGAGGACAGACGAAATCAGATCACTTACTGATGTGAAGGACATCCTGTAGAGAACGGCGACTATGAAATGGAAATGGGCCGCCCCAGTTGCCAAAGAAATGACGACCTATGGATAGTGGCAGTGCTGGAATGGAGTCCAAGATACAGGGGCACACCACGAGGAAGAACCCCAGACCGATGGGACAAAGACCTGCGGAAGATCGCTGCAGTCAACTGGCTATTTAAGGCTGATGGGTGAGGAATCTATAAAGCATTCAAGTAAAGTATTTTCAAGCTATTTGCACACTGAAACATTACCAAGAGATGGTAATAAAACCAAAATAGTTCTAGTACATAAGAAAGGTTATATTAAAGATATAAAGATTTATCGTCCAGCAGTATTATGTCCGCTCTGTACAAAGTTTTCACTAGAATTTTGAGTACCAGAAAGAGCGCCACACTTGACCTGGTTCAGGCCACAGAGAAAGCTGGGTTTCGTAGAGGATTTAATATATTTGACCAGATCCTTACTCTGCACAAAAGAATTAGCAGAACAAATGAATACCATCTATCTCTTTGACTTGTATTTATAAATTCTGAAAAGACTTTCGATTCGATCAATCACCAGGCTATTTTTGAGGCTTTAACAGAACAAAGAACAGGGCTGTATTAAAAACTTATATATCAGGATTGTTTGTGTGGCCATCCTCCGCAGCAAGCATATAAATATTTGTTTTGTAGATAAAACTGCCTTTTCCTGCTGCTAGTTACTTTATTTATCCCATATGCGTTTCGCCTTCTCCTGTTCTAAGACATCATCAGTGGGATCTATAACTATACAGTTTTGTTAGTTATAGATTATCAAACAGTTCACTTCGCGATTTTTTTGTAAAAAAATAATTTCTTACGATTAATCGTCAGTAATTATTTTTTTACAAAAAAATCGCTAAGTTAACTGTTTGATAATCTATAACTAACAAAACTGTATCGTTATAGATTCCACTGATGACGCCTTACAACAGGAGAAGGCGAAACGCATATGGGATAAATAAAGTAATTAGCAGCAGGAAAAGGCAGTTTTATTTACAAAACAAATAATTATATACGAGGGCCTGTTCAAAATTAATGCCTTCATTTTTTGTTTCAATGTCGTTTCAGGTATCACATGTCATGAATATTACTCGGTTGACTTTCCCGAATCGTTGACTCAATTTGCAACCCTCTGCCGCCAGAGGACTCCGAACTGTAAACATGGTGGGTTGTAACGTAACTATGTCCGTCTGTACACCAGGGCAAAAATGGCGGTCATACTGCACACCAAAGGGGCGAGATCACGTCCGCAGTCCCGTGATGCCCGTCAAGAATTGTTGAATCGCACAGGATGTGACAACAGTGCCAAAGGTTGTCAAGAATGTCTTCTTGTTGCTCATCGCGCTGTGAACTCTCGTTTTCGACCACTAAACGTGTGCGAATTAACGTCCCAAGGAAACGGGTGGTTCCATTGACTCCATTTACTGTACTCCCTGAGGCCTATTCGTTTGGATTCTGAGCGGTGGTGTGTCTGAAATGTTTTCCTCGCCGACCCATATGAAAAACGCATGTTTTCAACGCTGAAAGTCGCTGTTCTGACCTCCACCGCGGAGATGTCAGAAGAATGGGTGAAATGTGCGTGTGAGGACCTGCGATGACCTTTCCATTGTGTGACACGTACATGGTGACGTTGGGAAGAATAGTGGTGAAATCTGGTGCCAATGTGACGTCATTAATCCACTTTACACGTGACTGAACTTCTGAGCTGAGGCCTTTCTTTCGCAAGTGACGACACTTTGCTGCTTTTAGTGTCGTCGATCCCAAGGTTGCCGTTGCAGAGTGCCACATCTTTGCTCCATTGTAGAGGAAGGTTCTATGCACCTTTGAGCCAAATTTCGAATTTGTGCGTCGAAATGAGAGACAGTTAGGAGGTTTCGAAAAAGTAATTATTTAATGCTGTTGCGCAGTGTAGTTTTAAGAGAAATATAGATGCACTTAAGTATAACATCCCCAATAAATCTGCCACGGCTACAGACAACGAAACAGGACATGCTTTTGACAACACAGGTAATAGTCTGATAATAATTCACAGACTAAACAAATGCCAAAAACTCGACCTCTATGAAGAACTTGAAATTTTTATTGACAATACAAAACATGGGTAGAACACACCCAATGACAAAGCGGAGGTAGTGAGAATGAATTTCTTTACGAGTTTCTCAAATGAAATACACTGTGCACCATAACTTTCGCTACTCTCTAGTTTTGAATGGCCTAGATCATAAAACAATTCCCGAACCACCAAACTGAAATATAACGAATAAATGTGCTGAAATTGGGTTTGTAAGTTTTTTATTTTTCATATTTTTATTTCTTGTAATAATAATATTCGTAACAAAAACGGTTGTAAATAATCAAGCAATTATATTTTTGTTACCTCTATCTTTGATTCGCAATATAAGCTAGTAATGAATGCTCTCTGACTTACAAGATATTGTTTCTCTACGTCTATACAATATTTGTACTCTTTACACGTTATTAGGTCGTGTTTGTGTGGTATTTAAAAATGAAAAAGAATATTTATGAAGAACCACAGGGCTAGTTTTGATATGGAATATGCTGTAAATAGCTTTATTATTGTTTAAAATATGTAATCCTAGTGCCATATTTCACCTTATTTGTGGCAAATGAAACTCAGAACAAACAAATCACTACATCCGGAAGACAAAAACTAATGTAATCCACTGATCTATCTCAAAATGAGGGTGTAAGCCCTCGAAACGCGTCGTGGGGGTATATAAAAAGTAACTGACAAAGTTAATTGTGTTTACTTATCTTTTATTGTCATGTATAGTTAGTTAACCACAGTGCAACAAGGACGACTTAAGAAAGCATGACTTCTTAAGCACCTCCGTCTAATAATTAGAATAACTTTATCTTCGCGACCCTTAGTGAGTGTACTAACATAATCCTAAATTTCTCACTTAAAGCTGAATCTTTGTAAGCAGGTTTTCGCGGAACTGTTTGCTTCTATCTTCAACCGTTTGCCATTTCAGGTTTTCAGGCTTCTCCATGATATACTCCCGTGCGTCAAAGAACCTATGAGCACTCGTTATCCCCTTATTTGATATCTTCAATATGCCCTGTTAATCTTTATTTGGTAATGCTATCGGACACTTGAACAGCACTCTAGCATGAATAGGTTGAGTGATTTGTAAGCATCGCTAAGGCAGAGCTGCAACGTGACTGTGCATGAAACTGCATCCCAAACAATTATTCAATATTTTTCGACTTTTACAGCAATTGAGAGCAGACTAAGAGAGACTGCAAAGTAGGATAATATATTTTCCACCCAGAACTTTCCAAAATCATAACGTGTTCGCACAGCATAGTGTACGCTGTTGAGCTTGTTAAATTTCCCTGCATAGCAGTAGTGAGTGGAAATCAGAAATCTACTGTACGTATTTTATGTATTCTTAACACTGAACCAATTACCCTGCTATTCTGTCCAGTATTACGAGCTGTCCAAACTGGACACCAGATATTCACTCTCGGTTCAAACGCTTGTCTCTGAAGAGGCACTTGGGAGACGAGCCGCCCACTAGCAGCTGCAGTTTGGCACGAGCGTTGAGCACGTGCCAAGCTGACGTTTTGGCCGTTGTCCGTGAGCAGCAGCTACATGTGTGCCATCTGCAGGAAGTTCGGGCCATATCAGCGGGCGCCTAGCCACAAAGAGAATGCTATGTACGAGGGGCATTGCATAAGTAACGCAACACATTTTTCTTCTCTGCCAGTTCAGGTTAAAAAAAACGCGGAATTTGTTGTGGGACATCGTAGAATATTCTCGCTTCAGCCCCTATAGTTTCGTGAAGTTTCGATAGCTGGCGGCTCTACACGTAGCCTTCAAAACTACGTCTGTTCGGTGGTGCGTTCCAAGCTGTCACTGAGTTTTTTGGTGGGAAAACCACAGCACTGCAGATATTTGTAGGCGCTTGCAGAATGTCTAAGGAGAGCTGGCAGTGAACGAAAGCACGGTGAGTCGTTGGGTGGGACGTCTGCCATCGCATTAAAGTCGCGAAAACCTGTTCGATCCCCGTGTGTCAGCCGGCCGCAAGTAACTGTGACTGCTGCAACATTGGAACGTGCGGACACTCTCTTTAGAGGTGATCGACGGATCACAATCGAACACCTCGCTGCACAACTATACATCTCTTGTCGTAGAGTTGACACACTCGTCCGCCGGTTGGGATACTCAAAGGTTTGTGCCTGCCGGTTCCTCGTCGTCTAACAGACCATAAAGAGCAACGAAGGGGCATCTGCGAGGAATTGCTTGCACGTTACGAGGCTCATCATGGCAATTTTTTGTCCAACATCGTCACAGGCTATGAAACACGGCCTCACCACTTCGAATCGAAACAAAACAGCAATTCTCCACCGAAGAAAAACTTCAAAGCGACACCCTCGGCCGGTAAAGTCGCGCGACTATCTTGTGTGCCTCTGAAGGAGTTATTCTGTTCGATGCCCTCCCTCATGGTGTCACGATCAACTCTCAAGTATACTGTGCTACCCTCAGCAAACTGTAGAAACGACCTGAGCATGTTAGTCGCCACAATAATGCACACGAACTTCTCCTTCTCCACGGCCTTGCAAGGTTTCACACAAGTCTGCGCAACCGAGAGGAGCTCACAAAACGCCAGTGGACTGTTCTTCCTCATCCACTCTACAGCCCGGGTGTCGCACCTTGCGACTTTCATCTATTTAGTCCAATGAAGAATGCACTCTGCGGGAAGCAGTACGTGGGTGACGTTGAGGTCATTGATAAAGCAAGATGTTGGCTTCGACGTCGACCAGTAGAGTGGTTCCTTGCCAGTATAAAGGCCATCCCAGTATGGTTGCGTAAGGCCGTCGCATTAAACGGAGATTATGTTGAAAAATAGAGTTTTGTAGCTAAATGAGCGGTAAATAATATGGTGTACTGGAATCCCTCTTAAAACCATCCTGCTTCAAAAAAAAAAAGTGTTGATTTACTTATTCAACGCCCTTCATATAACACTACGACTTATCTTAGAAAACAGATTAAGGAAAGGCAACCCTATGTGTCTAGCATTTGTAGACTTAGAGAAAGCTTTTGACAATGTTGACTGGAATACTCTCTTTCAAATTCTGAAGGTGGCATGGGTAAAATACAGGGAGCGAAAGGCTATTTAAAATTTGTACAGAAACCAGATGGCAGTTATAAGGGTCGACGGGCATGAAAGGGAAGCAGTGGTTGGGAAAGGAGTGAGACAGCGTTGTAGCCTATCCCCGATGTTATTAAATCTGTATATCGACCAAGCAGTAAAGGAAACAAAAGAAAAATTCGGAGTAGGAATCCATGCAGAAAAAATAAAACTTTGAGGTTCGCTGATGACATTGTAATTCTGTCAGAGACAACAAAGGACCAGTCCATCCCGGTTGGTGAGTGGTCAGCGCGACAGAATGTCAATCCTAACGACCCGCTCAGGAACTGGGTGTTGTGTTTTGTTCTAATCATCAGCATTTCATCCCCATTGACACGCAAGTCGCCGAAGTGGCGTCAAATCGAAAGACTTGCACGCGGCGAAGGGTCTACCCGACGGAGGCCCTAGTCACACGACATTTACTTTTTTTTTTTTTTAACTAAGGACCTAGAAAAGCAGCTGAACGGAATGCACAGTGTCTTGAAATGAGGATATAAGATGAACATCAACAAAAGCGAAACGAGGATAATGGAATGTAGTCGAATTAAATCGGGTGATGCTGAGGGTATTAGATTAGGAAATGAGACACTTAAAGTAGTAAAGGAGTTTTGCTATTTGGGGAGCAAAATAACTCATGATGGTCGAAGTAGAGAGAATATAAAATGTAGACTGGCAATGGCAAGGAAAGCGTTTCTGAAGAAGAGAAATTTGTTAACATCGAGTATTGATTTAAGTGTAAGGAAGTCGTTTCTGAAAGTATTTGTATGGAGTGTAGCCATGTATGGAAGTGAAACGTGGACGATAAATAGTTTAGACAAGAAGAGAATAGAAGCTTTTGAAATGTGGTGCTACGGAAGAATGCTGAATATTAGATGGGTAGATCACATAACTAATGAGAAAGTACTGAAAAGAATTGGGGAAAAGAGATATTTGTGGCACAACTGGACTAGGAGAAGGGATCAGTTGGTAGGACATATTCTGATGCATCAAGGGATCACCAATTTAGCATTGGAGGGCAGCGTGGAGGGTAAAAATCGTAGAGGGAGACCAAGAGATGAATACATTAAGCAGATTCAGAAGGATGTAAGTTGCAGTAGGTACTGGGAGATGAAGAAGCTTGCACAGGATGGAGTAGCATGGAGAGCTGCATCAAACCAGTCTCTGGACTGAAGAACACAACAACAACAACAACAACAACAACAACATACAACACTGCACACACTGGCCACAATTCCTGATTTTGGCTTTATTCACCGACGTCGCATTCTGAGAAAGTGTGTAAACTCGCTCTACACTCACATCTGGGTAGACGAAATCTGTTATGTACGAGCTGAGAAGAGAAATCAGAGTACACAATTAGCATAAGTAAAGCACAGACGCTTTATTAATTAAGGAACAACTTATCGTTCGTTACTCTCCCCAGCTGTGCATTCACTATAACGCGTGGTTGTTTGATACTTGGTGACCGAATTGTTTCAAGTATACAGGGTGTTACAAAAAGGTACGGCCAAACTTTCAGGAAACATTCCTCACACACAAATAAAGAAACGATGTAATGTGGACATGTGTCCGGAAACGCTTACTTTCCATGTTAGAGCTCATTTTAGTACAGTATGTACTGTACTTCCTCGATTCACCGCCAGTTGGCCCAATTGAAGGAAAGTAATGTTGATTTCGGTGCTTGTGTTGACATGCGACTCATTGCTCTACAGTACTAGCATCAAGCACATCAGTACGTAGCATCAACAGGTTAGTGTTCATCACGAACGTGGTTTTGCAGTCAGTGCAATGTTTACAAATGCGGAGTTGGCAGATGCCCATTTGATGTATGGATTAGCACGGGGCAATAGCCGTGGCGCGGTACGTTTATATCGAGACAGATTTCCAGAACGAAGGTGTCCCGACAGGAAGACGTTCGAAGCAATTGATCGGCGTCTTAGGGAGCACGGAACATTCCAGCCTATGACTCGCGACTGGAGAAGACCTGGAACGACGAGGACACCTGCAATGGACGAGGCAATTCTTCGTGCAGTTGACGATAACCCTAATGTCAGCGTCAGAGAAGTTGCTGCTGTACAAGGTAACGTTGACCACGTCACTGTATGGAGAGTGCTACGGGAGAACCAGTTGTTTCCGTACCATGTACAGCGTATGCAGGCACTATCAGCAGCTGATTGGCCTCCACGGGCACACTTCTGCGAATGGTTCATCCAACAATGTGTCAATCCTCATTTCAGTGCAAATGTTCTCTTTACAGATGAGGCTTCATTCCAACGTGATCAAGTTGTAAATTTTCACAATCAACATGTGTGGGCTGACGAGAATCCACACAGATTTTCTGTGAACGTTTGGGCAGGCATTGTTGGTGATGTGTTGATTGGGCCCCATGTTCTTCCACCTGCGCTCAATGGAGCACGTTATCATGATTTCATACGGGATACTCTACCTGTGCTGCTAGAATATGTGCCTTTACAAGTACGACACAACATGTGGTTCATGCACGATGGAGCTCCTGCACATTTCAGTCGAAGTGTTCGTACGCTTCTCAACAACAGATTCGGTGACCGGTGGATTGGTAGAGGCGGACCAATTCCATGGCCTCTACGCTCCTGACCTCAACCCTCTTGACGTTCATTTATGGGGGCATTTGAAAGCTCTTGTCTACGTAACCCCGGTACTAAATCTAGAGACTCTTCGTGCTCGTATTGTGGACGGCTGTGATACAATACGCCATTCTCCAGGGCTGCATCAGCGCATCAGGGATCCCATACTACGGAGGGTTGATGCATGTATCCTCGCTAACGGAGTTCATTTTGAACATTTCCTGTAACAAAGTGTTTGAAGTCACGCTGGTACGTTCTGTTGCTGTGTGTTTCCATTTCATGATTAATGTGATTTGAAGAGAAGTCATAAAATGAGCTCTAACATGGAAAGTAAGCGTTTCCAGACACATGTCCACATAACATATTTTCTTTCTTTGTGTGTGAGGAATGTTTCCTGAAAGTTTGGCCGTACCTTTTTGTAACGCCCTGTATAGGGGCCAACGAACAACCGTGCTGCGAAGTAACGGTGGTCTGACAAGTCCGTGTTATTGCTTCAGATGAGTAGGTGCGTTTCAGCTAGGACAGTCTGTGATGAGATCACTGGGTCATGTCTCAAGTCAACCAGACTAACAAGACAGAACTACCTCTTTTTCAGAAGCGTTATTCCTACCATATGTGATGAGATGCCACTGGTTATTCGGCAGGTAATGTGGCTGCAAAATGATCGTCCTCCAACTGTCTTTATACGATTGTACGGAACCGCATATTGACGGAGTGGTTGTGGGGGGAGGGGGGAGGGGGAGAGGGGGCGTGACACCTATTCCACGACCACCACGGTTATCAGATTCTACACCTCTTAGCTGTCTTCTGTGGGGACTATGACATCAGAGCAAGAACTTATTGAAAGGACTATTTCGCTGCGTATGGCAATCCTTACACTTTACAAACAGTGGTCATCAGCAGCTGCAGAATGAATTTTCACTCTGCAAGGGAGAGACGCAATGGCTGAACTAAAATTATGAGAGTTGGTCGCAAGCCGTGCTTCAGTAGCTCAGTCGGCAGAGCACTTGCCTGCGAAAGCCAATGATTGTGGGTTGGATTCAAGTCCTGGCACACAGATTTAATCTGCCAGGAAGTTTCTTGGTGAGTAGTTGTTCCACTTTGCGACAGACCTAGGCATAGTATTTCGCCCCTCTCCGAGTCTTGTGCTTCCTCTTTAGTTCCACGTAGCCATTGCTTTCATTCCTGACACTGTCAGTTAGTTGGCATTTTTTTCTTCCTCTCTCTCTCTCTCTCTCTCTCTCTCACTTTACCAACCCTTCAATTTCTTATTTCTTGCTGTAGTAAGAATTGGCGCGACAGTATGACGTCTACCCAACTGCTCTTTCTTTTCCTTTTGGAATCAAGTTCATGGTATAAATTTAGAGCCTATGATCAGATGTAAATGTACTGCAGATTGTTTTGCACTCGTTGAGTTACTTAGCAATACGTGGAATGGACACTAATCACCGTTTTCCAATGATGACATCGCACGATGCAAACTGTTACACTCTGGAGACAAGTGCCACCTCGGAAAATTATCAAATTACCATCCTGTGGAACACGATAAACGTTTGGGAGTGCATTACAACTGGGATTCCACACACAGTCCAAAGAAGCTTTGACACCAGCATTCAGAAAGGTCAACCCACACAGTGTCCAAACTACGCATTACCGACCAGGATTTACCCTCTAAAATTGACCAGTTTCCCATCTTACACAACACACCAAGTACTGAAAATGTTTTTTTCTGTGCGCATTCTATGTATACATTACGAATATTTTGTTTTTCTTACTCATCAGACTTCTGACTGTTTTGATATGGCCTGCTATGGCTTCATCTTCTGATCAAATTTTTTCATCTCAGAGTGGCATGCACATCCAATGATTTGTTGTTGTGGATTCCCCTATAACTTTTGCCTCCTGCAGTTCCCAGTAATACGCTGGAGACTTCTCCCTCAGGCCTTCTCTTCCTACCCCTTCTCCTGTTTCCCACACACTCCCTTCCTCTCCTACTTTCCCAGTTCATCATTCACCCAGTTTATTGAATCACTTTGAGTGAAGGCAGGATGATAGCACCCCTCCACTGCCAGACTGCATGCAGTGGTGATATGCGAGATGTAGAGCAGAGTATGGTGTTGCAGGCCGCGATGCACTTGGAGAACACAGGAGTGTCTGTGGTGGCGCTGTGCCCTGGTGCTGCCGACACGCCGCTCACACACAACTCGGCCTTCAACTACCAGCATCCCTACCTCAAACCGTACATCGACCAAATTCTCAAGAGCATCCCCATCTGCAAGTAAGTAGCCATCCAGTCCGGTCGCACAGCCGCACTTGCCCGTTGCTCTCGCCTCCTTTTGAGGGAGGTCGGGGGTCAGCCTGCAAGAATGGATGAAAGAAAATTTGAGCACAACAAATGATTTTTCGCCATGCTCTCACCATCAGCGTCATCCTCTTTCCTTCTCCCACCTTCCCAACGTCAACCCTTCCCCTCAAGGTTACCCTCTTCCCACTCCTCCTCTTTCTCCTCCCATGCAGAGTTCTCGTATTCCTGACAAACCTAACCCACTTGCGCAACTTGATAAATTCAAGATATCAGAAATAATCCACTTAAAATGGCAGAATTTGCATTCTGCATCTACTACCTTTTGGGAGATAGCTAACTTGTGCCACTTAAGAATGCAGTTCTTTGAGATTGTGTCAGGATGGCACCGTATCACCTCATATGGATCGAAGTCCTTCACCAAGTAAATGAAGGTACATGTTCCATATAAAGCAGCTTTGCGTCTTCAGAATGAGTTTTTGCAAACTCACAATGAAAACAGTAAATGTGGAACTTTGATAGGTCCAGTACACACTTTCCAACACAAACATGTTTCGTGAATTGTATCGCAACCTTTCCCATCTCCAGAGCCACAAATTTTTTGTGGAAGCTTGTAGCCCATTAAAAACTTGGCTTAGGTATTAAGGCGATTCATTATTTCGCTCACCTCTTCCTCTGTCCCAATAGCTGACTAATTTAATGCCGTGGTGTTTTCGAATTATCTTCATTATTTTGCCAAAAATCGTGTTGTTCAGTAATTTATAAAAACATTTCACAAATGCACACTATATAGATTATCCTTTACCAGTGTTTAAATCTATGTATCACTTCAACCAGGGGGTCTGGCTGAACTGAATAAAATGAATGATTATAATCACTTTCATAGTCAAACTGAGACATTGCCATGTACATTTTGTCGCCCAGCTTTGTCATCAACTTGTAGATGGGAACACGTCGCGGAAATAGATGCTCTGGACGCAGCAGCAAATCACTACGCTTGTCATGTATATCATTAGGATAGCCAAGCCTACCTTCAAGACATATCCTACAACATAATCGTCTAGACATCTGAAAAATCCGTTCCATCAATTTCAGCATGAATCAGCCACCAAAACCCTCCAATTGGTTGAAATTTTTAACGTCAAAGTAAAGGATGGATGGTGATGTTGAACAAGTCACCCACTAATGGGCTATTTACCTTGGTGTGTCTATGAATACACTAAAAAATCCCCCACGAATCCTGCGCTCAAAGAGGAACAATATGTTGACATTGGTTAAAAGGTTGAATTCGGTAAATTTGATTTTGTGCGTTGCATGCCGCGATAACTCAGACGACAGTGTGACTGTAAGTAAGATCCAAACTGTGTGTTGTAAGGCATTTGTTCTGAAACTGTTGAACACATCTGAAAGCAGGTGCTCATCGGTGTCCAGGTAAATCTTGCGTATTCAACTATGTCGGAGATAGCAAATTCCTGAGACACACACATTGGGTGCTCATGTTCTGCATCCATTATGGCATCATAGGGAAGTTTACTGGAGAATGTGGATATATCAGGTAACACAATTTCAAAGAGTCTTTATGCGAAACCAGATATTCTTGTGGGAAGATTTCTTTCTTTGTAACGTATCATATTTTTAACGGATTTTTCATGCTACTCCGCTACTGGAGCACCTCACAATATCATACCAACCTGCCCACACTAGCATATGGACACTGTAACGATAGCATTCTTTGGGACAGCAAAGTTGCAATATATTGTAGCAATACACTTTATGGTAGGATATCATAAGTCATCATGGATCTTGGAAATCTTTCATTTGCAAATAGATTGAAATGCTCTGAGAAGCAGGACTGGATCTTGATACCCAGCCGAATTCTGGATCCAGAGATGCAAGAACTTATCTCTAAGTGTACCAATCACTGTAAATGGTAATTCTATCCATCACATATCTGGTGCACTTAACTGTTGTCACTGTTAGGGCAGGTGAGGACGCCCTGTTGGTCGATGGAGGTGCATTACTATAACAAGCGCCTCTAGATAATGAGGTGAGTGTCAGTTCTAAATTTCAAAGTGACCTGGGTGTGGGCTCTGGCGTCTGTGATGAGTTTCTGGGTGCCGAACCTGAAGCCCTAGATGAATTGCTGCATGCCAATTCTGAAGCCCAGTATAAATCAGATACAGACAATGGCATCCGACCTGGGTTCTTGTCACAGAGGCCACAGCAGCAACTCATCATCCAAAATTCCTGAAAAATAAAAATAGATAAGTGTTGTGTATGCATATTTTTTTTAGGCAGTAACAACAATAACAGCACTGTTACTTATGGAGACATTCTTCATGGAGCAGTGACGTTTACCCTACAGGCTCATCCATTCCCATGCTCTCACACCCAGTAAATGTTCTGTTTATAAGGTCACAGGCGCCTCATTCAGCAGCTATCCCCTCCCTCAGCAGAAACAGCTGATTTTCATCGTCATCTGTAATGCATGGAAAGAAACCTCAAATCATATTTATTACTTATCGGAATGCAATTCATAGCCTCTGGCTCTCGAATTGCAGTTACGCAGGTGGCAAGAGGTATGTATATGTGAGCTGTTGATATTCTCAAGGTCCATGTTGTGGAGCATTTGTGAATATTACACGTCCACAAAGCTTTCTTAGAACCTTTTACATATGGTACACAATTATTGTACCTGCATGGTCGAAGGTTCTGAGCGCAGTGATCACATCCACGTAAGTCATCCCAGAGCATTCCAGTTGATAATTACATGTTAATCGTAGGGCTGTTCTCCACATGTTGCATCACTTCAAATCTCTGAACGGTTTCTGTGACGCAACGTTTATGGAGACTTTTGTAACAACATGTCTCACATTTGTGAATGCAACATACCCTATATCTGATGTAATTACGTAGGCTTCCACGGCCAGAGTCTGTCGACATAAAAGTTTTCTGGATATGGTACCGCTTCTTAATGTATAGAACTACTGCTGCTGTAGTTTTACACATTATGGCGCGGTTCCATACCCAGAAAACTTTTATGTCGACATACCCTATATCCTTAAATATGAATTATCCACATTCACTGTAGAAACCTTGAGTATCAATACCAATGTTTGCACTTTGAGATACCATATTTAAACGCTTTGGAGCTGCTGCTAGACGTACACATTCATATGAGATTTTGTACAGTTCCTGTAAGCAATGTCTATTTAACACACGGTCATTTAGTGTAACACATATCCTGCTGTATTTGATGTGAAGTTTCCTGAATGTTCGAGTTCTACAAAAACTTTGACGGGACCCAGTTTTACAGATTCATTCTCGTTCACAATCTATTATAAGAATGTGTGTTAACTTCTTAAATTCCCATAGATTGAGCATGGATCCAAATTCCTGTTCTTTCAGTCAATCATATAAGAAAAGAAAAATCTTTTAGACATATCAAACAGCAAGCTATGTTATAACTCTATCTTGTTGTAAATTATCATATGAGCGCAACTCTGAATTAAAATAAACTTCGGCATTTGTTAGTTTACAATTGTTGAATCTGCTTGAATCATATTTCATGTTTGTCTTCCTGACAGGCTGCAGAGCGTCATGAATTCAGGCATTTCTATCTGGTTTCTGTTTTAATAGTCGACACTTTTCAGGAGGTAATCGGTAGTGTGGGGTATTCAAACAGTTCCCATAAATGGATATTAAAGGTAATTGAACTCCCCTACCCAATATGTTTAAAAGGCTTAAGCATTCCTCATAAATTACTGAAATGTGAAGAATTTTCAATACAGCATTACCAATCACAACCTTTATATCTTGGGATGTAGGCATTGTTTGAATGTAAGCACTGCTATAAGTTGCACTTTGCACCAAGATGAATTCTCGTTTCACATTGACGATAACATCGTTCATGTCTTCAAAATATCCCACTAGTGGCCTAAGTGGTGTACATGGGAAGATGCTTTTTCCATCCTGGATTTTCTAAGCTATTCAGGTCCGAATTAGAAGTGGAAATATATGTTTTAAGGGTTAATGTGATCCCTACATTTCTCATATGACCGACTTCAGTACCATTCACTTCATATCTTATTTCCCGAAACACGAATCTGAAGGCATTATGTATAAGATATGATGCTACTGTGAGAGCCCCATCTGTTTTAACAAATGTTCCTTCCAAGCTTAGGAAACTGCTGCTTGGAATTTTTAAAGCACCCTCGGGCTGAATGAGAAACCTTATTCCGTCTTTGTTATTAAATGTTGCTGAAGCAAAGGACTGTGCAAGAAATATTCTTGTTACATAATCCTTTCATCATAGTCCACTGGGGTAATTATATTGAGTGATATCATCACATGTCTTCAAGCTTTGTGATTTAATGAGGCTGTAGTTATTCTGTGTTAGAACATTTTATTTTCGCTGTGTGGCGGTACACTAGTGGTTTTTGTATATCAGACTTACACTGTACCCTCTGCTGCTACAAGTCTAAACATATTATGATTTCTTAATCATAGAAGTCCGCATTATGTCCATATTAGTGTACAGTATTCAACTCGAGACTGTCTAATGTATGAGCAGTGACTGGAAGGTAGATGACATTGACTGGTGTCTCAACGAAATTATATTCTGGACCAACTGTCGGGCAGAATACATAAAGTGTGTGAATCAATTTATAATTGAGATATGCATTTGCTGCAATATTGCATTTGATGCAAATCGTGTTATTCGGCAGTATCTCTACTAGGGGTCCTATAGAACTCTTCTGTCCAAAGTCTATTATCTCTTGTGATGTTCTTATTTCAGTTTTAAGTGTAATGATACTTGCATATATCTTGAACCCTTGTAGAATCTACACAAATCAAAAAAAGTTTTGCATCACCCCGGTTCCCAGAAGTCCTGAAGACAGACGTTGGCTGTGGATATTCTATCACAGGCACAGTCCCTTTGACTGTTCAGAGATGTCACTAAACCCGCCCAAAGATGTAAACGACCTTGCATGAGCAGCGCCTATTACACGGAGGGGGTCCGACAGCCAATCAGTTCCAGCCATTCCACCAGGAAGGAAGTACATGGCCCCTGTAGCCTGTAGTTCAACCATGCCTAGATGGTAAATACCGTGGTTCGATCGCGTCCGCATTGTTACTTTGTGCCAGGAAGGGCACTCAACAAGGGAAGTGTCCAGGCGTCTCGGAGTGAACCAAAGCGATTCGGACATGGAGGAGATACAGAGAGACAGGAACTGTCGATGACATGCCTCGCTCAGGCTGGCCAAGGCTTACTACTTAGTGGGTGACCGCTACCTACGGATTACGTCGGAGACGTGTTTAGAGGCAATCCGGTCAGACTGAATGCCTTAGACACACTGTCCAGCGAGAGCAGCAAGGTGGAGGTTCCCTGCTGTTTTGAGGTGGCATTATGTGGGGGCGACGTACGCCAATGGTAGTCATGGAAGGCGCCATAACGGCTGTACGATACGTGAATGCCACCGTCCGACCGATAGTGCATCCATATCGGTAGCATATTGGCAAGGCATTCGTCCTCGTGGACAACAATTGGCGCCCCTATCGCGCACATCTTGTGAATGACTTCCTTCAGGATAACGACATCGCTCGACTAGAGTGGCCAGCATGCTCTCTAGACATGAACCCTATCGAGCATGCTTGGGATAGATTGAAAAGGGCTGTTTATGGACGACGTGACCCACCAACTACTCTGAGGGATCTACGCTGTTGAGGAGTGGGACAATCTGGACCAACAGTGCCTTGATGAACTTGTGGATAGTATGCCACGACGAATGCAGGCACGCTTCAATGCAAGAGGACGTGCTACTGGATATTAGAGGTACCGCTGTGTACAGCAATCTGGACCACCACCTCTGAAGGTCTCGCTGTATGGTGGTACAACGTGCAATATGTGGTTTTCATGAGCAGTAAAAAGGGCGGAAATGATGTTTATGTTGATCTCTATTCCAATTTTCTGTACAGGTTCCGGAATTCTCGGAACCGAGGTGATGCAAAACTTTTTTTGATGTGTATATGTTTAATTCATCGAAACTGTGTGCATCATAGAGTGCCTGCACAACTGTCTAGTTTACAGTTCGCTGATTTGATATTCAGAATGCTATTGTATGTCTCCAGACGAGTCAATCTGACACTCCCAACTTCTTTGCTAAAATCAGATTGGGCAAAGTAATTTGTGCCTAGAACTGAAGTTTACCCTTTTAAATTCAGAGTGTATGACGTCATACCTAAAGCTCAACTAGTGAATGGAGGTGTGCTGATTGTTTTCTTATATATGTTTCTTCGTCTTCCTTTTTGCAGCTATCAGGAGGAACGTGAGATATATTTGTCAATCCATGTATGTACTGAAGTTCTGGTAGCATAAGAAATTGCAGAACACGTGGCTGTTGGTACAGTAATAACTCAGTTATTCACGTGGCTTAAGTCTTCAAATGAATCGAAGTAGTAGACATTATTTCAGTTTTTAACATATGGGAAGCACTGAGTTCAGATCTTCCCAAAACATCCAAATTTATATTTCGACATTCCTTCGTTATTCTCATGATTTGGAGCAACAGTTTTCATATAAACACTCAAATAAATCTTAGAATGAGGACCTTCTTGACAAATTTAAGCACGTCGTTATTTGGAAGATATCTATTGGGTAGTATAGCTAGATGAGTTTTTTTGTCACTCAGAAGTAATGAAAAATCCCAATCCACGTCGGTATAGTTTCAAATAACTACATATCCCATCATCCCATTATGTCTTTTTTGTCTCCTCAAGCTTTTTGCATTTTTCGCCGTCCAGGTGAATGACCCAACAGCTGGAAACCTTGCCACTGCGGGAATTATGAATGGAAGAATTCCAGATAATCTCATTTGAGGTATCTATGGGACCTGTGGCGTTTTAACAAGTCTTCTTCTTTTTATCTTATTCTTTTCTGTTTCAGACCACGTTTAGCTTCTAACAATAATGATTGAATGCATGATTTTAAACACTCTTTCTCTCTCTTTCTAGTGGATGATGATCAACGTTCTAAGCTACCGGAAATTTATCTCAGCACCACGTTTAAGTTTGTCTTGTGTTGTTTTATCAATGGCAAATTCAACAATAAGTTTTCCGTTATCAGTATCTCTCCTTGCACATATTTGCTTACCTTTATCAGCTGAGATTGGATCTGTAGCGTGACATACAGCTTGATCTTTATTTGTGGCACATGCAATGCCGCGTTCTCTGCACGCTTCAATGAATATATCAATTCCTTTATCACCAAAAGCTTGCCATTTTTTCAGCAATAGTTATATATATTGGAATCTGTAACTGTAGAAGTAGTTTGTCGAGAGTACTGTCACTACTGTGGTGTCAACGTTAGACACCACGCCAGAGGTTGCTATAATCGATAGCGGTCCAGCACTTGCAACCTCCCTGGACTCGCTGGCGCTTGCAGTGCCACCGTGTGGCAAGTACAGACTTGCAGATTGCACCGGCCAAGTCAGCTACAGGTCGTGAACGAAGTCAGATTAGAATAGCCTTCAGCTCACTTGGTTCGCAGCCTCTAGTTCCCGCATGTATTATGCACGTTATACCAGAATTGTGTTACCTTGCTTGTTGTATAATCCAGTTAATGTTTGTCAATGAGTCATTTGTATTCAAGAAAGAGAGTTGTTATTAGTTATGTTACTCGAGTGCAGTAGCAGGACAAGTTAAGTAAAAGTTATTTACTAAAGTATTCCAGTACTAATTATTATAGGATGTTCCAGATTCCTACAACCACCCCACACATGCTAGCCTCTATCATCCCACTGCAAATCCCAGGGGTACCGATCGAAAAGCATCCTGCATTTGTGTGAGGTCATGACATGTTGCCATCGACCTTCACATCAACTACCATGTATGACGCACTTCGAGGGTTTGCGAGCTTTGTTAGATACCACGTTTTTGACATTGACCCAATTGTTGTGTGATGAAGCTACAGAAACCATCAGACCACCACCTTGTTCACTAGACGTCTAGTTACATGCTCTTGAGAGACATGTCTGATTTGATGCTTGTATGTAGTTATTCCTGCTGTTTAATTGCCTCTGCTATCCTTTAGAATGTATGTTCTCAGATTTGTCTGCTGCACCTTGGATATTGTAATTATCTGTGTTGACCACTCTGGCAGCGATGACTTCTTGGATGCAGTCCTATATTTTGAAATACGTATCAAATTATCTCAAATTAAATTTCTGTTTGCACGGATCCGGCATTTCGATATGACTGTTTACAGTATCTAGAAGCTCGGTATAATGAATGTCAATTTAGTTCATATTTATTGTTTGGTGTATGGCTAATTTATTCGTGGACGAATGTCTGTCTATTTGTAAGACACACAAATTATTGAAACTCATCTGCACATGGATTCCTATCATTCTTTTGAAATGTTCCACGGTACTTGCTTCATAAGCGGAAATGTTGAATCGTGGTGTATGTCACATCACTCCGATGCTACCTTTAGATGTTTATTATAAAACCCACTCAGAACTCACATGCAGGAGGACAAGTGTTCTAATCCGCGTTTGGCCATCCAGATTTAGGTTTTCCATGATTTCTCCAAATCGCTTAAGGCAAATGCTGATATGATTCCATTGAAAGGGAATGGCCGATTTCCTTCCCCATCCTTCCTCAATACCACATTGTGCTCTGTCTCAAATGTCCTTACTGTCAATGGGACACTAAACTCTAATCCTCCCTTCTTTTTAAGTCCATCGCCTCTACAATTACCTTTCCCATCTTTGCTTTTTACAGACAAGTCCAAACAAATCTGGAATGTGTATCAGTGGACATTGATACGTTTGAAACCTTTATTTTCCCATGAATATTACTTCATATATGTAAGATCAGCTTTCCATAACTCTTTCAAACTTTATATCGTAACACACCTGTTCAGGACTGTTCAGCATGCTGGTCGGGGGCTTCTCAAACGACTATCTTCGTAATTATTCGATAACATGTTTTTCTTTGAGCTCTGAAATGACCGATACAATTTCGTTGATATGAGCAGTATTTCCTTTACATTATACAATACACAGTGTCCCCCAAGAAGCCTCGGCTGAATCAGTTAAAACTAAACTGTATCTGTGAAAGAGGACTAATTGGAAATGCTGTGTACTAATATATGTGAAATGGCATGTTAAGCACCTGATAATGAGTCTTAAGGACTCAAAATAGTCTTGCTTTTGTAGATGAGTGGCTTTCGTTTGTATCTTAGAAGTGGACAATCAGTCACAGATCGAACAAGCAGGTGTTATAGGTAAAGCTTAGATTACTGTAGCCAAGGTCTCACGTGGTTTGAATTTTGCATTGTGCAGTGTGATGATCATACGGTTTGCCTAAATAAAATAAAGCCGGCCTCTGTGACCGAACGGTTCTAGGCGCTTCAGTCTGGAACCGCGTGCTAAGGTCGCAAGTTCGAATCCTTCCTCGGGGATGGATGTGTGTGTTGTCCTTAGGTTAGTTAGGTTTAAGTAGTTCTAAGTTCTAGGGGACTGATGACCATAGATGTTAAGTCCCATAGTGCTCAGAGCCATTTGAACCAAATAAAATAATATGGAAAGCAGGAGCGAAGCAGCTGTGTGTAACTGGTGTCGTCGACGTGTTTGCAGGCCCGAGTTCATGGCAGAGGCGCTGCTGAGGGTGATCCGGGAGGCGAAGTCCGGCTCTGTGTGGCTGGCGGACGACGGTCTCATCGAGGAGGTGGTCTACCCTCCAAACCTGCAGTGAGGGCGCCCGCCGCCTGCTCCATTCTCTCAGGCCTTCCACTGAATCCAAGTTTGCACCAACACTGGCTGTGTACACACACACACACACACACACACACACACACACGCACGCACACACACGCACGCACACACGCACACACACACACACACACACACACACACACACACACACACACACACACACACACACACACACTGATTTTACGCGGCTCATACTGAAAGTCATATGACAGTTCACGGAACTTGTCGTCTTTCATCAATAAACATGGGACCATAGGGGTAATAAATTTTCATTAGTCTGGGCTACGAACCACTTCCCGCACTCCCGAGCTACTGTCGCAATTTTCCAGTTTCATGGCCAGTGACGCAACTGTATCCTCAACTCGTCCCTCGCTCAGTGTACCCTGCAGACAGTCACAGGTGGTCGAGGTCGACCTGGTCAGAAAAAGCCAGAAAAGCTTGTAAGGGTGTTGCAGGGTAGGTTGAGCAGAGAAATAATTGTGAAAACAAAATAATTCGATACGTTGTGCCGTTTCCGAGTTAATTAGCGTTAAAGTTTGCCAATCAGACCACAGCGCGCGCAGATTCAAGCGGCCCGCCAGGTACAATTACTGTCAGTTGTTTTCAAAGCGTAGATGATAGAGCTAGAGTCTGCTCGGCCTTTGGCGCGGGTTAGATTCTCACTACCGTCTCATGTCTAACTGTTGTATCATTGTCTTTTTCGATTTTAGGAAACCAAATGAAGAAGGCTTTTGGGGACAGTGTCTCTGGTAGGTCGCTTTAATTTGCACACACAACATCCTGATTGCCTAACTTCAGTGCTAGGTATCTTTGATACGGCGCACTTGTATCGATTTGTTTTCTTAACAGTTATTTCTCAGTACAAACTACTCTGTACACACAAACACACACACACACACACACAGCCCCACATCGGGGGTTCGTGTTCTGTCCCTCGCATCACAAGTGTTCCCTCACTCGCCTCTCCTAACACTGTTGGCATCTTCGCACATACATCCGCATGCTCGATCAACTTTCGATTATTATTCGGAGACCGCACCCCTACACCAATACTTGTATATGCTCATTGACATCTGAGGCGGATCTCAGCTGCTCGTTTTTCCTCTTTAACAAGCAGTTCAGGTACAGCACGGTGGCTAAACGAAACACTGATGTCGGCCATTTCGTAAACATAGCCTATGTTAACGTGAAAGAAGTTAATGACGTACAGTGTGTGAGCGCAGAGTCTAAAGTCTGAAGATTATCATAACACAGTGGTTTTTATTTCGTTGTAAGAAATGTAGTTGCAGCAAACGGCTGCTTACGACTTTCAGTATGAGCCTCCAATGGAACCGTTATTAGTTCTGTATCACAATGCAGAAACCGCAGCACAAATACCGATTCTAACTTGAAAAAGTAGCTGTCACTAACATTTGTTTTGTGTTACTTGTCGACTAAACACGCAAGAGTGTAGCAAATACTGTTTTGGTTTATAACATTGCGAAAACTATTATTAATTTTAGTGCCAAAGGTACATGTAGATTAGTTTCAATAAATAAATAAATAATACGGTGTATAGTAATAATACTAACGTTGTGAAAACTAGTATTAATTTTAGTGCCAAAGGTACATGTAGATTTGTTTCAACAAATAAATAAATAATACACTATATAGCAATAATACATGTCTAAATGTCTTTATCTCTACCCTTAGGTTACCCAATCAAATATAAACTAGTAAACCAATTAGCTAAATGTTGCGCAATCATGACCTATATGACTGCCTGAAGCGCTATCTGTCGCCAGTTGAAGATATCGTCGATTGATATGACACTATTATAAGAGATTTCCAAAATTTTCAAGGTTTAGAGGCTAAATGGATGTTCCAACCGTACTTTTACATCATCTTCCTAAGGTAATTTCTTACAATCACATCCACACGCATTTTCTTCTCCGTAAATAGACGCTCGTTCCTACATCGCAAAAAAAAGCTTGTTTTTACGTTGAAGCGATCGCACCCGATATTCTCGGCGTATAAGCAACTATACGGTACCACAAATAATTCGAATGTTAAATGCTTGAAATAAATACTCGTAAGAGCGAAATTACAAATGAAATCTCACATCTTTGTATTAATCTGCTATCGAATTGATGGCAGAAAAAGAGCGATTTCCGGAAGCATCAGTTTGCTAGCAATTAGCAGACCGAGAACCCACAATCCCGTAACTTGTCTACTGCGAACACCAGGCAGATTGACTAGCGCCTCGGCAGCCTTTGTGATGGTGAACGCACCTGCAGGTCTGTCACTGATTAAGTTTTTTTCCCACTTAGAAAGGCTTTGGCTTGTAAATCGGTTACTAGCTGCTTTAAACACTGTTCTCTGTTCTTGCCTTCACACTTCACTTTCATTGCATACAACTGTTAACGTACGACTTCATACACATGGTAAGGAGAGGTGGTCTACTGTATGATACAGCTGGTGTACTTCTTTGGGGTGTGTGAGGCTAACATGTGGAGGGTTTACTTTGCAAGGACGTTTGACGTTGAAAATAAAAAGACGTGTGTCGGTTGTTTGCTAGACACTCCCTAGTTTTTTAAAGAAATGGATGTCGAAGCTGACGAGGGAAAATAATATTTTCAATGCTCTACATCGAAAAAACGTCGAAATGTATAAGTTTTTTTTTAATATAACATAGGGTCCAAATTTAATATTGTTCGTGTTTACCGTTTTTGTGCTCGTGCTGTAGGTAGGGTACTCATCATTCTATGTGTCTAGCAGATTGAGTTCGACGGTCGAGTGCTCGCCGGCACGATAGATTATTGTGACCGGTCAGAGGGCTGGTAGTCAGCTGCACGAAAAAATAAAAAAATAAAATAAATAAATAAATAGCGGTCTAGGCTGCTGTTTCGTGCTCGGTTCTTCCTCCATTCGATATTTTTTTCGATATATCTGATAATGTTCTGATAATCGGAATACATTTCAGTCTTTTTTTAAAGTAAAACGTCCGGAAGTGTTATTAATAATTAAATAAGTATGTACAGTGTATTGACAGCTAATAATTAAATAAGTATGTACAGTGTATTGACAGCTATTTTCATCGTGATACATGGTGCAAAAATATATCCGAAGTGTATTGTTGCGTAATCCAAAGTGACCGTCTATTCGTGACCGTTCTCGCAGTGTGGTGAAACTTATAATGGAAACAGACAAACATTAATATTTCTCTCACCATGTGCAACACACGAACGAAATCTCTCTGCATTGCCATGTTTTCTGGCACATTGTTCATGGAAAACATTTCTATTTCACACTGCTAAAAGTAGATCTGTCACATATTAATTTGGATGCTTACCAAGGATATAACAGTACATCTTGAAAGACAGGCGTGGACATTTGGTTAAGGACCATCATGAAATTCGCTGCTTGCTATGACGTCGCATGATTTTGAAGTTGTGCGATGAAATTCTTTACCTGTTCGAAAAAGTAAATGTCACGCGACTGAAAAATAGAGGTACGTTTCGGTGATATCACTTTCACTGTGCCGGTCGGCTATCATCGTCCACGAAAGTCCTACGTAGCGCGTTATGTACCACTATGAAAATAACTGTCAGTACATTACATGTACTTGATTATTAAGGAAAGAAAGGTATGCCCATTGTCAAAACACTATCAGATATACCGGAAAAAATACAGAATGAAAAAAGTCGCCACCAATAATCCAACATGGACCAGCAGTTTGGTAGTTTATTGCGTTGACCGCTCAACTTTCAATCTAGCTCCGCTAGGTACCCACAATGAGCATACCCAAGCTACAGCATGAAAACAGGAAAACTTCAATAACTCGAATATTATTAACTTTGGACCCAGTATTATATTAATAAAAGTGTTTAGCTTCAGACGATATTTCAATGTAAAGTATTGAAAATATGATTTTCCGTCATTAACTTCTAGTTTTTCGAAAACTAGAGAGTGTCTAGCAAAAGGCCGAAACATGTGTCTCTTTGTCTTCAGTATAGAAGTCCTTGCAAAACCTGACCAAAATCGATGACCCACACGTCACACCCTCCCCTTGTAAGCCAATGAGAAGCGACTACGCGCATACTTTAAGTTTGATTTCCAAGTTTAGAAGGATAACAAAATTGTGTCTTCTTCCTATACTATTCCTTGTTGTGCTAGTGATAATGTGGATTTTCTTATGATGTCAAATGACGCGCCATTGAAAGTGGCTGCATTTATTTATACATACTGACGAAAAGAAAGAGACCTGTATATATGAAAGGAGCAATGGTTTGTATGTGTGAAGTGTTTTAGTCCCATATAACTATACACGATCAAAAGGTAATACTTTTCCATTGTCAAATGTGGGGCGAGCCATGTTGGCTTGTCGAGATTTATGTGGCTCAGACACTGAATGTTGTGACGGGATGGTTTCGTGATTAGCGCTGGAGCAGATTATATTCTGTGTATGAACAGTATTTAATTCCGACCGAGACTCGAACTCGGGACCTTTGCCTTTCGCGGGCAAGTGCTCTACCATCTGAGCTACCGAAGCACGACTCACGCCCGGTCCTCACAGCTTTACTTCTGCCAGGTTCTGCAAGGTTCGCAGGAGAGCTTCTGTAAAGTTTGGAAGGTAGGAGACGAGATACTGGCAGAAGTAAAGCTGTGAGGACCGGGCGTGAGTCGTGCTTCGGTAGCTCAGATGGTAGAGCACTTGCCCGCGAAAGGCAAAGGTACCGAGTCCGAGTCTCGGTCGGGCACACAGTTTTAATCTGCCAGGAAGTTTCATACCATCGCACACTCCGCTGCAGAGTGAAAATCTCATTCTAGTATTTAATTCCGTGCCAGGATTAGCAAGCTGGCACTTCATTCACCAGATAGATTATGCATCTTCCATGGTTTTCAAATGTATGTTGATGAACTGATCTTTGTATGATATGCTCAGGGCAGTACACGTTTCATGTAACTCTAATCGGTTTCGTTTATGTATAACGTTTGTTTTCTTAAGATAGAAAAATAAAGTTAATTCAAACTTATGTCTTTATTTCAAACTGACATCTTTCGTAAGTTCAGTTAAAGGAAGTACCAAGGTTGTGAGATGATAGATGTGAGCAACGATAAGGCCTTGCATGAATGCCTTATGCAGATGAAACTAAGCTAAATATTTTCGGGTCTGATTAAATCAATATTTCACTCTGTATCACTTCTGCTCGTAACGAATATTACTAAGTTATTTTCGGATCATCGGAAGTAAGTTTGCCTCGAGGTCTTCGAGAAGGCAGTTGCGCCACATATTGATTACATATTTTGTGTTACTTTGGTATTACGAGTTCACCACAACGAAATTTGACAATTTTCTATATGAATGCACAAATATAAGTTTATATCTTGCTAATCAGACGAAAATTAATGTTGTTAGGAGGATTCGATTTTCATTCAGTAAAAGGGAACTTAACCGTTCCCATCAAAATATTTCAGTTATTAAATGTAATGTTCATCGCGTTATTTAAGTATTGGTGTCTGAAGAACCAGAAAGGTAAGTCTTACTAATTTTCAAAAGAGGGGCAACCTTTATGTGGACCTAATAGCCATTGGGCGTTGGAGTTCAGTACACAAAAGAACAACAGATACTTAACAGACACTATACAACCAGTACACCCACAGACAGACTGGAGCTGAGTTTGGCGAAAGGTCCATCAAAAAATCCTATCGTTAGATGTCAAATCCACTTGATTGGTTGTAATCTATAGGAAGGTTCCAACTAGAGTGAAGTGAATCCTAAGTTCAGATTGGAATATTTATAGTAAGGACAGGTTAGTCGCCAATGGTGGCCCCATGTTTGTTGTAGTAAAGAATACCATAAAATCTTGTGAGGTTATTACGGTTTCCGATTGTGAATTACTCTGAGTGAACTTAAGTATCAAAGATCGGCCAAAAGTGGTAATCAGATGCACGGGCCAGGAGCTCTAATGGTAGAGCGCATCAGACAGAACTTGCAAAACATCGATAATAATTTTTCTGATCAAGCCGTTGTAATAGGGGTGACCTCAACTAGCCATGTATAGATTGGGAGTGTCATGCTATCAAAACTGGTGCCGAAGACAGGGATTCATGTCACATAGTTCTCGATGTCTTGTCCGAAAATTGCTTTTGAGCAGACATTTAGAGAACGCGCTCGTGAGGGTAACGTCTTAAACCTCCTGCAGCACACAGACCTGAACTTATCAAACCAGTTAAAGAAGAGGGAGGTATCAGCGATCGTAAGGCTGCAATAGCGACTATGAAAACGGGTCTTACAAAGAATATTAAGAAAGGTAGGAAGATATTTTTTCTTAGCCAGAGTGACACGATACAAATTTCAGAGTATCTGAGCAGTCAGCGTCAAATATTCGGCGATGAGGACGAAGGAGTCGAGAACAAATGGAAAAAAATTCAAAAGCGTCGTCCAATATGCTCTAGACTATTCCGAGTAAGGTCTTAAGGGATTAGAAAGACCTGGCTGACAAATAAAGCTGAGCGAAGCGAAAAATGAGCGTAAGGAGAGCAGTGAGGATAGCGTTCAATGAGATTGAAAGTAAAATTTTGTTAACCTATCTGAGTGAAAACCCTAGCAGGTTTTTGTCGTATGTAAAATCAATAAGTGGGTCAAAATCATCTAGTCATTCCCTCAGTGACCATATTGTCACCGAAACAGTGGATATAAGAGAGAAGACCGAAATACTGAATTCGTTCATTCGAAATCGTTTCACGGCGGAAGATCATAACACTATCCCTCCTTTCAACAGTCGTACGAACGTCGAAATGGCAGATATTGCCATAACCGATCGCGGAATAGAAAAACAGCTATAACCGCTTGGTAGTGGAAATGAGTCAGGACCCGGTGAGATACGTAGAAGAGCCTACAAAGATTTTGCGAAAGATCTTGCTCCCCTTCTAGCAGTAATTTATCGTAAATCACTTGATCAGTCAAGGGGACCTGGGGACTGGCACAGGCCATTTTCGTTTTTAAGAAGGGCTGCAGGACAAATGAACAGAATTACAGTCCTATGTCCTTGACGTGAATCTGTTGCACAGTTATGGAACATGTTCCATGCTCAAGAATTATGACGTTTTTCGAGAATGAAATCTGCTCTATAAATATCAACATCGGTTCCGCAGGGATGCCGCGAAACTCTGCTCACTCTGTTAATGCATGGGATCCACAGGGCCGTGGGCAACGGCGCTCAGGTTGATGCCATGTTCCTTGACTTTAGGAAGGCGTTGGACCTGTCCCGCCCTGCAGTTTAGTGGAAAAAAAGAGCTTATAGAGTATCGGAGCAGATTTGCGATCGGATTCAAAACTTCTCTGCAGATAGAATACAACACGTCGGTCTTAACGGAACAAAATCGACAGATGTAAAGACAATTTCCGGAGTACCCCAAGGAAGTGTGATAGAACCGTTACTGTTAAAATATGTGTAGTTAAATGATCTAGTAGAAAGCATCGGATGATGCGATAGTCTATAACAAAGTAGCAACGCCAGAAAATCGTAACGATTTGCAGAATGACCTCAGATAACTGATGGATGGTGCAGGCTCTGGCAGTTGAGCCTGAAAGTAAGTAAATGTAACATATTGCGCTTGCGTAGGGGAGGAAACCCACTACTGTAAAGCTACACTTTTGATGACAAACCGCTGGAAACAGCATCTACCGTAAAATATCTACGAGTAACTATCAGGAGCGGCCTTAAGTGGAATGACAACATAAAACAAACAGTGGGAAAAGCAGATACCAGACTCGGACTCATAGGAAGAAGCTTAAGGAAATGTAACTCATGGACAAAGGAAGCGGCTTGAAAGGTGCTTGTTCATCTATCTGGGATCCCACCAGGTAGCACTGATAGAAGGGATAGCGAAGATCCAAAGAAAAGCGGCGCGTTTCGTCACGGGATCGTTAAGCCGGTGCGACAGCGTTACTGAGATGCTCAACAAACTCCACTGACAGGTGTTACAAGAGAGGTGTTGTGCATCACGGAGAGATTTAGTACTGAAACAGAGGGTTACCGATAATAATTCTTCTCATGCGCTATTCGCGAGTGGAACAGAGTTGGAGGTCTCAGTTAGTGGTATAAAAGTACCCTCCGTCACACACCATTAGGTGGTTTGCGGAGTATGATATAGATGTGTAGATGTACACAACCTCTATCGAACACCACATCGTCTCTGCAGAAAGTGTCAGTTACAGGATATCCTAAATTCATTTTTTCAGATAAAAAAAGCAATTTGGACGTGGACAAGAAAGAAATTCACTTCAATTACCGGAACGAGCCCTACCACCATCGACTTGAACATTATTTGCGACCTACTCTGGCACGTGATCCCAGGGACAAATCACCGTTTTTATACTTGCTAAGTGGTTCATTTGACACACTATTCGATAACCAAAGCTACTACGGACATTGGAATTTCAATATTATCTGCAACAGCAACGTTGAGTAACCCGATAAAGGTACTGCAGAAATTATTTTCAGCGGTTCCAAATGTTTATAATCATCTCTCTTGGTTTGCATTGACGAGGAATACAAGTTGGAATTCAATGAGGACTGACGGTGCTCTTGTAATGTTAAAGCCTTTACTGGATCAGAAAGACTATCATAATACCTTAGAAGAGGCATTATTTTATTCTTTTTTTCCGTTGTAAACATAAATATAGTTTCAAAAAATTAAGATTAAAAAAGAAGAAAAGAAAAAAGGGGAAAAACAAGCTGAAGAATGTAGAATGTAAAAAAAGGAATAGCTCAGTCGATAGAGCACTTGCTCACGAAAGCCAAAAGTTCCAAGTTCGCGTCCCGACCCAGCACACAGTTTCAATGTGGCAGGAAGTTTCAGATCAGCGAACATTCTGCTCCAGGATGAAAACAGTGAAAGGTGGCTACACTGTGCCACTGCGCCAGAGATTGCGCCAAAGAGTACTATTAAGCCGCCTCCACAGTGATTGTCGAGAGTTCGTAGCACTCAGTGCTTGTGAAGAGATCGTAGAAGTCAGTGCTAGTAGAGAGCTCGTAGAGGACAGTGTGTGTTGAGAACTCATAGAGAGTGTTTGGCGAGAGCTCGTAGCAGTGTGTGCGTGGGCAGAGCTCGTGGTTGTCGTGAAGTTGGAGCGAGATGTTGTAGTAAGGAGTGTTTGTTCAATGTTTTATCCAGTTATTTGATGGGAGAGATAGCAGATATTATTGTAATGATCAGAGTGCATTTCGGCAATATATATGAAGGTAAAAACTACAATGTTCTTTTATTATTTGTGTGTCTGAAATAATGCGTCACTACAGGTTCAGTCAACAAAGCATCTGGCTTGTGTTCTTGGATTAGAGTGTAATTGTGATTCTCTTGAGTAATTATGGTATTTTTACTTTCTTTAATTAATTCAGTATAAATGTTAATTAAAAATTCTTGTGTTATTGAAGAAGAACCGTGCCAGATGCGTACGTTGAGTCACACTCCCACATACAGAACAGTTACATTTGTGCTTGGATTTTGTAGGTTTTATAGTTGCTGGGGACTTAATTAATTAACTGTGTTTACGAAAATTGTCTTACATTGTTTGTTGCAGTCAGATTGCGTAATAATTCTAGTCAGGGCCAACCGTTTACGAGACTGCGTAATCGGACATACTACTACTAAAAATATTTTCAATCAATCAATATTTAATTAAGCCCCCATGCACGTGGCGACCCTGCCAGGATCGTCCCTTGGATTCTTCTGATTGTGAAACTAGTAGACTGTAGTATTGTTGTAGTAATTTTGAGTTTAGTGATTGTAGTCTGTATTGAGTGTGTAGATTTGGTAATTGGCATTCTTCTAATCGTATTTTTCAAAATTTAGTTTTTTTGTTGTATTTTTATTGCCTTGTATACGCGTTTGACAATTTTGTGCAATTATTTCAATTGTTCGTTAATCGTGTTTGAGGGAGACATTGCATGTAAATGGTTTTGTTGGAGATAAGGAGGCATTGTGTGTAATTTTCGAACAGTGACGAATTTTTTTTTTTATGTTTTGCAAATGATTACGCGATCTATGAAAAAGGCAAAAATGATGAATAGTGAGAACGAAATTGTTGACATGGCGAACTCGCCAACACAGGACAACTGTATGATGAATAATGGAGTTGAAAACAATGTAATAAGTCGGGAAAATAGTCCGGAACCATTTCAAAATTTTTCTCAATCAGAAAATTCACAGAATCCGAGATTAACGATAGAAGATTCTGAAAGAGTATCGAACACAGATAGCTTTACAGCTATGACGGAGGAAACTGGTTTTGCGGGAAATGTTAGGGGCGAAAATAATTTTGAAACAGTTACCATGGAGCAGTTGATGAGTGCTATATTAAAAATGGAAACACGGTTTGTATCTGAATTAAAAACAGTGGGATCAAGAATAGGAACAATGGCAACAGAGATGGGAACTTTGCGATCTGAAATTAGAACTGAGATGGAAGCAATGACAACACGGTTATGCTCACGAAGAGGGACAGGTTTCAAAAATACGAATGACGAATCAAATAATGAAATTAGAGAAGAAGTACAACCGATTTTGAAGGCTCACAATAATAGCTTAATTTCAACAGAAATTAGACAAGAGGAACAGGACAGAGAACAGGAAGAAAAAGATCGCGTGATAGTACAGAAATTTTCAGAGTTAAATTTACAACGTGCGAACGATAAGGAAGAAATAATTGAAGGAACCGAGGAATCCGTACCGAATGACAGAATAAATAACTTAACGCAACAGTGTGAACAGTTAACTACCAAATGTGACAACACCGAAACCCGAGTCGCGACATTTACAGAAGACATAAATAGACAGAAAGAACAATTAAGTGACTCATCGGAAAGAGTTGAGGACATCTCAAGTAAATTGACAAGTCTTAGTTTAGCAGAGGGATGTGAAGAAAGTAATTTGTTTCATTTACGGGATGCAACAAGAGAACGCCAGGCGCGCGAACTTTACAATAATCGACATTCGGACTGGGACAGACGCGGCAGGTCTTTGTCGCCACGAGGTGCAAACATTGACTATAAACACTTCTTAACTGTTCGGAAGATTAAGATATTTCGCAATTCGAAGAACGACATACATCCATGTGCATGGTTAGATCAATTTATGTACGCACTTCCGCCAAAGTTGCCATTAAGTCACAAACTTGAAATTATGTGCAGCTATTGAAGTCCTCAGGGGATTCACTACTCTAAGTGAATATGTGCCGTAGCGAGCATAGGGCCCCGAGCTGTAGTGGTGCTATTTCTCTTTTAGTTTTCTGCACCGCTGCCTATTCTTTTACTATTCTTTGCATCTGTCAAACCAGCTCTTCGACTATCAATCTATCTAGTGAGTAAGTAAACAATAACCGGATTTGACTATTTACCTAAATGAGATTTCGAAAATTACTGTTCTAACCTATTAATGTCCTCAGGGGATTCACTACTCTAAGTGAATATGTGCCGTAGCGAGCATAGGGCCCCGAGCTGTAGTGGTGCTATTTCTCTTTTAGTTTTCTGTACCGCTGCCTACTCTTTTACTATTCTTTGCATCTGTCAAACCAACTCTTCGACTATCAATCTATCTAGTGAGTAAGTAAATAATAACCTGATATGACTAATTGTACCTAAAAGTGATTTCGTAAATTACCATTTGGACTTATTGTACCTTCAGCAGCATTCATTCGTAGCTTAAACGAAATTTTACCTGTTTATCTTCGTGACAATATTACTTCATATGTTGACGATATTCTTATTGCTAAACGTTCTTGGAGTGAGCACAACAAAATTTGGATTCATTATTACGTATTTTTGCAAGAGTTGGCATTACAGTGAACTTAGAAAAATCTGAATTTGGTCATTCTCAGGTGAAATTTCTCGGTCACATTATTTCTACAGAAGGTATTCTTCCTGATCCAGAAAAAGTAAACGCTGTTCGTAATTATGCTGTTCCTACCACAAAACGTGAGGTTCATAGTTTCCAAAATTTTTGTGGAATGATATACTTTTGAAAAATTTTTGGAGAATGACATACTTGTGAGAAACTAACAGCTACATGTAAACACGCAGAGAATACGAGGATGCCGCGCTCTGTTTTGGCGGCGGCACATACTCAAAGCAACAGTCAAGTCTGCGCGCCGCACAAGGCAGTCGTTGACCGCAAACAATTGCTTCCTACGTCACGCGCCTACAGCTGATCGAGCGCTCAGTGCGAATGCACTGACAGCCGTAAACAAATACACAGTCTAATTTCTCCGACTAAATTCAGTATAAAGCTATAAGAACTTGTTGAATTGTGTTATTAACATTCAGTATTTTGCAGGATACGGTTGTATAAAGTATTTAAGAACTTCAGGTAAATTCTGTGCGTGTCCGACGTTAAGACGACCTGCTATCGAGAAAATTTCAGGAAGAATGTAATTTCGAAGAAGAAACTAATAAACTAAAAAAGGTAACTGTTAATTGAGTTCATTTTTCAGGTAACATATTTCCACTTAGGTACGTACTTTAGACGTAATTTGCTGCTCGCGATTACGTGATTCATACTTTGTGCTAAATTTTATGTTCTATGAATTTACTTGTGAAGCGACATGCTTGTGTACATTTACTGATTTTGACAATTATTGATTAATGAACAGGATTGTTATTTGTGTATATTATGCATCGCTTGGCTGCTATGCTTTTTCACTGATGTCATATTTTTTTTTAATTATGTGCCTGCTGTGCTTATTTATTTAAATTATAATTGTCACCTGATTAATTGTGCTGATGTGGTTAGGTATGTAAGTTATACTATGTGATTTATCTGCTTGCGCCTTCATGTTTACTTATTAAGATGACATATGAACATTTATTTGCTTTTGCTGATATGATGCTAATGACATGTTTACTGCTTTACGTATGGATTATAATTGTAACCTGATTAATTGTGCTGACTGTGATTATGTATGTAAGTTATACTTTTTGGATTTATCTGCTTGCGCATCCATGTTTACTTGCTAAGATGACATATGAACATTTATTTGCTCAGGCTGATATGATGCTAATGACTTGTTTATTACGTAAGATATATGTTTGCTGCTTTTTGCATGGATTACATATTTACACATTTCTGTTTTGTTGCCATAACTGCTCTTTAATTTGGTATATAGAAATGCTGATGTACAGTGTATAAACATAGAGTTTAGGTCACACTACTGTATTAATTATAGATTGTTCGCTTGGCAGAGCCTCGTTGTAGGAATTGTGCTGCATCCACTTGTTGACATTCTGTTCTCTACTGGTATATTTACTCGCTATTGCATGTTTTGCTTACGCTCAGTGCCTTATATTTTTAAGATAAGAAAATTAACTGCTATAATTCGACGAACGACATTAGTACAAGAAAGTCATTGAAGTCACAGGAGCTGAGGTTTTATGGAAGCTGTATAAATTTATGCTAATAGGAAGGAGGCTAACGACATGACAGACCGAAACTAGGTTTAGACCATTGACAGTATTACACTGCATTTTCGTGAGCAATTGAAATAGGAAGTGACACTTGACACAAGAAATACTCCACATGTTTGCTTCTGTCTGCCATAATTCTTGAAGTGGTGTACACACTGTGAAATATTATGATTATTCACACTCCGTAATCTTACTTAATTACTGAGAGTTATTCGAACTAAGTCTGTTAGAGGTCAGGTATGCATTTCTTTTATTTAATGATGGACAAGGAACCAAAATGTATCTTATAATTTATAATGAGTAGAAGATTGGTCTCAGATGGATTACACAGAGGTTGTGTGTTGACAATGTGTCTTCGGATTGTATGGGATGCTGAATTGAAGTTGCATTAGGATTTTATCTGTACTTGTTCGAGGAGACTGACTAGAGGAAAGAGTTGTTATGGAAGTGAAATGATATTGGTGCTGAGGTTTATATGTAGCGACGTATTATTGAGGTATTGAGATTATATGAAGTTGATGATTATTGGAGTTTTTGTGGACAAGAGGTAAGGTAAATGATATTGATGATAAGACGTATTGAAGAGGTATTATTGAGGTATTATTGAGATTGTGTGAAGCTGATGATTATTGGAGTTTTGGTGTATAAGAGGTAAAGTAAGTGAGGAGCATATTTTTTTGTTGGTCTTATGGAACAAGGAGGATGAAGAGAGCAGACTAGAACACTAAAATAGAAGGAAGATAGTCTATACACACACTTTGTTAAATAACTAAGCAGTATATACTTTTTTTTGGAGAGAGGAAGTAATTGCATATCTTGGCTCACGGACAGTTGTTCAACAACAGTACATTTTGATCTGGCTTGGCAAACATTGGTCTTGACATGATGACTATGACGTTGACTAACTATTATTGACTGTTATACATTGCTGCCAGTACTACTTGATACACATGATGAACATCAGATTTTGACAGAATTACATTTACACAATTAACACTATTCAGTTACACAGTAGTACTTAATGTGGATGAGAGATGAGTGAGTGTGTTCTGTGTGTTTTCCTTTACTAATCCTACCCACCTATCTCCTAAATATTATTTTATTTGTTTGTAGTGGCTTGCACTGACACTTATAAATATTATAGGTTTTCTGATATTTGAGTATTTGTAATAGTTAATATGAAAATTATCTGACATCATTTGTGTGTTTGTTATGATTTGTCTGATTAGTGAAGATAAATATTCTGAACTGTTACCGGCACTTTTCAACATGATGTGTGACATTTGGTCGTGTTTAATTTCTGCTGATGAACAGTGTGATCAGTGCTAGTGAGTTTTATGGAACTGCTTCTGCTGAGAGATGTGACTTTTTGCTGTTTGCACCTACTCAATATTGCTGGGTGCCACTAATGGACTGCTTCTACTGAAAAGATGTCCCCTGTTGCTGTGTGCACCTGATCAACATTGCTGATGCCACTAATGGACTGCTTCTACTGAAATGGTGTCACTTGTTGGTGTCTGCACCTGCTCAACATTGCTGTGGTGCAACTGGTGAACTGCTTCTACTGAAATAATGTCACTTGTTGCTGTCTGCACCTGCTCAACATTGCTGGGTGCAACTGATGGACTGCTTCTACTGAAAAGATGTCCCCTGTTGCTGTGTGCACCTGATCAACATTGCTGATGCCACTAATGGACTGCTTCTACTGAAAAGATGTCCCCTGTTGCTGTGTGCACCTGATCAACATTGCTGATGCGACTAATGGACTGCTTCTACTGAAATGGTGTCACTTGTTGGTGTCTGCACCTGCTCAACATTGCTGGGTGCAACTGGTGAACTGCTTCTACTGAAATAATGTCACTTGTTGCTGTCTGCACCTGCTCTCAACATTGCCGGGTGCATCTGATGGATTGCTTCTACTGAACTAATGTGACTTGTTGCTGGGTGTACCTGCTAAACTTTACTGGGTGCCACTGATGGACTGCTTTTACTGAAAAGATGTTACCTGTTGGGTCCTTTTTTTGTATAAACTAATCATTGAAAGCATTTTATGTGAACATTTGTATAAACTGATTTTTTGTATATTGTGTAAACTATTATGTAAAGTCACATGTATGAAAAGAAGTTGTATTGCTTACTGTATTTCATATATTAGGTTAGTGAAAGGTCAGTGCAAAGCCAAAAGTTTTAACTAATTATGTGATATTTAGGTATTAATATTATCTTTTATTTTTGTCTGTATTTTTGTGAACGAATTTGGTGGCATTTTCACCACCAATGCTGGCAAAAATACCATCAAATTCTGGCCTGTGGAGGAGGGGCATATGAAAGGTGGCTACACTGTGCCACTGCGCCAGAGATTGCGCCAAAGAGTACTATTAAGCCGCCTCCACAGTGACTGTCGAGAGTTCGTAGCACTCAGTGCTTGTGAAGAGATCGTAGAAGTCAGTGCTAGTAGAGAGCTCGTAGAGGACAGTGTGTGTTGAGAACTCATAGAGAGTGTTTGGCGAGAGCTCGTAGCAGTGTGTGCGTGGGCAGAGCTCGTGGTTGTCGTGAAGTTGGAGCGAGATGTTGTAGTAAGGAGTGTTTGTTCAATGTTTTATCCAGTTATTTGATGGGAGAGATAGCAGATATTATTGTAATGATCAGAGTGCATTTCGGCAATATATATGAAGGTAAAAACTACAATGTTCTTTTATTATTTGTGTGTCTGAAATAATGCGTCACTACAGGTTCAGTCAACAAAGCATCTGGCTTGTGTTCTTGGATTAGAGTGTAATTGTGATTCTCTTGAGTAATTATGGTATTTTTACTTTCTTTAATTAATTCAGTATAAATGTTAATTAAAAATTCTTGTGTTATTGAAGAAGAACCGTGCCAGATGCGTACGTTGAGTCACACTCCCACATACAGAACAGTTACATTTGTGCTTGGATTTTGTAGGTTTTATAGTTGCTGGGGACTTAATTAATTAACTGTGTTTACGAAAATTGTCTTACATTGTTTGTTGCAGTCAGATTGCGTAATAATTCTAGTCAGGGCCAACCGTTTACGAGACTGCGTAATCGGACATACTACTACTAAAAATATTTTCAATCAATCAATATTTAATTAAGCCCCCATGCAACAGCCATGTTGGTGTAGTGGACAGTTAATTGAGGGTACTCTAGTCTTCACCCCATCCAAAAGGCGCCCCTCCCGCTTCCAGGATAACGCTGAAATGGTTCCTTTCAAAGGCCACGACCAATTTCTTGTCCTGTTCTTTCGAAATCTGAGTTGAGCTCCGTCTCCAAAAGCCTTGTCGTCTTCCTTCCTTCCTCCAGTGCGTCCCAGTTCTTCAAGTTGCTCTTCGTTCTCCTGGTGCCTGTTCACAGTCGGTTGAGCGATTTCCATGCAGTCCAGGATTCTTCGTGACCACGTGATGCCAAATAGCGCTAAAAATCACCAATGAAAACAACCCCTGCATAGTCTCAGGCAAAATAGTTTTCGACGTTGTAGTCTACATCTGCATGTATACCTACACACATACTCTGCGAGCTACAATACGGTGTGATGGTGGAGGATAGCTTGTACCACCGCTAGTTACTCCATTTCCTGCGCCACTCTCAGATGGAGTGAGGGATAAATGGCTGTCTATGTTTCGTGCGAGTGATGTTACACGTACGTCTGGATAGGATTACTCGCTAATACGGTCGCGTCGATGAGATAGATAGTGGGCGAAAAGCGGACGAAGGGTAGCGGTTTCAACAGCAGAGAGATAAAAGTGCCAAGACAAGGGCCACGACAAAAAAAAAAAAAACCTCTGCGACAGTTTGGAAGGGTAGTAAGAGCATTAGCGGATTTCTTGTTGCCTGCCGCAGATCATGCAAGAGTAGGTTATGTTAGTAGTGGATATAACGCATCGGTAAGTGAAGTTCTGTGTACTGACTTGGCAGAAAATCCTAAGAAATTTTGGTCTTACGTCAAAGCGAAAGGTGGATCAAAACAAAATGTCCAGACACTCTGTGACCAAAATGGTACTGAAACAGAGGATCGCTCAAAAGAGGAAAGGCCGCTGGACCTGATGGGATACCAGTTCGAAATTACAGAGTACGCGAAGGAACTTGCCCCCCTTCTTGCAGCGGTGTGCCGTAGGTCTCTAGAAAAGCGTAGCGTTCCAAAAGATTGGAAAAGGGCACAGTTCATCCCCGTTTTCATGAAGGGACGTCGAACAGATGTGCAGAACTATAGACCTAGATCTCTAACGTCGATAAGTTGCAGAGTTTTGGAACACGTATTATGTTCGAGTATAATGACTTTTCTGGAGACTAGAAACCAACTCTGCAGGAATCAGCATGGGTTTCGAAAAAGACGATTGTGTGAAACCCAGCTCGCGTTATTCGTCCACGAGACTCAGAGGGCCATAGACACGGGTTCCCAGGTAGATGCCATGTTTCTTGACTTCCGCAAGGCGTTTTGATACAATCCTGTACAGTAGTTTAATGAACAAAGTAAGAGCATATGAACTATCAGACCAATTGTGTGATTGGATTGAAGAGTTCCTAGATAACATAACGCAGCATGTCATTCTCAATGGAGAGAAGTCTTCCGAAGTAAGAATGATTTCAGGTGTGCCGCAGCGGAGTGTCGGAGGACCGTTGCTATTCACAATATATGCAAATGACCTTGTGGATAACGTCGGAAGTTCACTGAGGCTTTTTGCGGGTGATGCTGTGGTATATCGAGAGGTTGTAACAATGGAAAATTGTACTGAAATGCAGGAGGATCTGCAACGAATTGAAGAATGGTTTATGGAATGGAAATTGAGTCTCAATGTAGACAAGTGTAATGTGCTGCAAATACATAGAAAGAAAGATCCTTTATCATTTAGGTATAATATAACAGGTCAGCAACTGCAAGCAGTAATTCCATAAATTATCTGGGAGTAGGCATTAGGAGTGATTTAAAATGGAATGACCATAACGGTAAAGCAGATGCCAGACTGAGATTCATTGGAAGAATCCTAAGGAAATCCAGTCCGAAAACAAAGGAAGTAGGTTACAGTACACTTGTTCGCCCACTGCTTGAATACTGCTCACCGGTATGGGATCCGCACCAGGTAGAATTGATAGCAAAGATAGAGAAGATCCAACGGAGAGCAGCGCGCTTCGTTACAGGATCATTTAGTAATCGCGAAAGCGTTACGGAGATGATAGATAAACTCCAGCGGAAGACGCTGCAAGAGAGACGCTCAGTAGCTCGGTACGGGCTTTTGTTGAAGTTTCGAGAACATACCTTCACCGAGGAGTCAAGCAGTATATTATTCCCTCCTACGTATATCTCTCAAAGAGACCATGAGGATAAAACCAGAGAGATTAGAGCCCACACACAGGCACACCGACAATCCTTGTTTCCACGAACAATACGACACTGGAATAGAAGGGAGAACCGATAGAGGTACTCAAGGTACCCTCCGCCACACACCGTCAGGTGGCTTGCGGAGTATGGATGTAGATGTAGATGTAGATACTGTGTCAAAGCCAAATGTGAGAGCAATCCAGTGCGCTGCTGTGAGCCTTCCGCTGGCGACTTGGCGCAGCATCCGGTTCAAGTTGAACGGCGGCAGGTCGCTGTTGTGCGGCGTCTCTTGTTTACTGACCGAGCGAGGTGGCGCAGTGGTTAGCACACTGGACTCGCATTCGGGAGGACGACGGTTCAATCCCGTCTCCGGCCATCCTGATTTAGGTTTTCCGTGATTTCCCTAAATCGCTTCAGGCAAATGCCGGGATGGTTCCTTTGAGAGGGCACGGCCGATTTCCTTCCCCATCCTTCCCTAACCCGAGCTTGCGCTCCGTCCCTAATGACCTCGTTGTCGACGGGACGGTAAAAAAAAAAAAATCTCTCTCTCTCTCTCTCTCTCTCTCTCTCTCTCTCCTTGTTTACTGCATAGCGCAGTTCTGCTGCAGTTGACCCTCGAACAGGGCTACCTGCTCGACGAACTGCGCTGATGATTCTACGGGGAGCTGCAGGCCGTTCTCTCGCGCTTTGGCGATGAATGCTGTCTTCTTTTTCTTCTGCCTTGGCACGGTTCTGACCCGTGGTTTTCGGCATAGCCGCCGTTGTCGTTGGAGCGACGGATGTCTTCATGGCGCCCTTCTCCTGCGGTGGTGCTGGGGCAGGCACCCGCTCAATCTTCTGCTTGTTGGCGATGCTCTTCTGCGTGGGTGCAGGAGCGTTCGCTGTGGTTTGCCTCCCTATTGCTGAACGTAGGACTTGGGCGAGGACTGCACGCAGTTGCCTTATGGCCTCCTCCATCTCCACAGCCAGGGCGGCTGCGAAGGCGGCCCTCTCTGCTGCCACGACGGCTTCCTCCACGACAACTCGTACATCGCCTCCGCTGCTCTTCTTTGTAAGCCTTACGCGAGATTTATGTTGGCGACAGTAGGATATGCGTAATCTGTTGCAAATGGTGATCCTCTAAACTCCTCAATCGCGTTTCGCAAAAAGGACGTCTTCTTCTCTCCGGGGATTCCGATTTGAGTTAAGGGGGGTAGGACGTCAAACGGGCCGACTTGGAGCAGGAGAGGCACCACAGGACATTTTATTTTCTACTGTCTATACTTTTACAAATAAATTCATAAAACTTTGTCAGCATGACTAGGAAGGATTCGGGATTCACACTCATAGCAGTGAAAGTTCAAAAACATAACAAATTTTTTTTACATGTGAAATTTCATCATTGTTTCGCCTACTATTGGCTGCATTTGTTGCTATAGGTACATTTTTCTTCACGAGTAAGAGAGATTCTTTGATGAATTTTGCACAGCATGCAAACCATACTTACAGGTGTATGAAACTCTAGTATTTATAAATTTATTAAAAACTGTGGTAAAAATTGAGATAATTAACTACAAAATTTGATTTTTTTCTAAACATAAAGTTTAAAACATATCAGCTCATTCATTTTTTCATAAATTAAATAGATTCTAAAGTTTCAGATACCTGTAGGCATGGTTTGTATGCTATGCAAAATTCATCGAACAGTGTCTCTTATTTATGAAGAAAAGTGTATCTATAGCAACAAATGCAGCCAATAGTAAGTGAAAAAATGATGACATTTCACGTGTAAAAAAATTATTTTGTTATGTTTTTGAACTTCCGCTGCTACGAGTGTGAATCCTGAATCCTTCCTGGTCATGCTGACAAAGTTTTATGAATTTACTTGTAAAAATATAGACAGTGGAACTTAAAATGTCGTGTGGTGCCTCTCCTGCTCCAAGTCGGCCCGTTTGACGTCTACCCCCCTTAACGTGCTACTTCCGTAATACTAGCTTATTTATCGAACCTATCGGTAACACCTCTGCAACACATCTCTGAATTGCTGTGCTGTCTTTCTTTGTTCCTACCTGGTAGATATACCATACACTCCAGCATTACTCAAGAATGGGTCACACGAATATTCTGTACGCGTTCTCCTTTACAGATGAGCTGCACTTTCCTAGAGTTCTCCCAATAAACAGAAGTCGACTATTGGCCGTCTCTACAACCAACCTCAGGTGCCGAATACAAAGTTCTCGGGTTTCCAGCCGCGCCAAGTGATTAAAATTGTACGAGCTTTCGATCGAGCACTCCTTAACTTTCGTCAAGTGGTATGAAAATGGCCAAGGAGTGCTTTGAAAGCTCCTGTAATTTTAATCACTTGATGCAGATGGAAACCAGAGAATTTTATATTCAATTTTATCACCAGGAGACTCCGCATTCTTACAAATCTAAGGTATTCACGCCATTTTA
This sequence comes from Schistocerca piceifrons, assembly GCF_021461385.2. Taxonomy (NCBI): domain Eukaryota; kingdom Metazoa; phylum Arthropoda; class Insecta; order Orthoptera; family Acrididae; genus Schistocerca; species Schistocerca piceifrons. The sequence continues at coordinate 309,990,089 of NC_060139.1, read as the reverse complement.
TGTCTCTTTCCTACATTATATTTAACAGACGTGACTGTATCAAGCAGCACACCACTAATACTGTGTCCGCACATTATAGGATCGTCTTTACCTTCTCATCTACTTTAGTTTACATTTTTGCACATTTAGAACAAGCTGACAAAGCTTTTGACACAGTGAATGACGAATGCCTTCAAAAAATCATGGTACAATTGGCCTTTGGCTCACGGTCTCAACAACATTTTTTGATCGAAAAAATAACTCGATAAGAAAAGAAGAATAAGAATGAGAAGGTCGTACACGTCACCCTTATGCTTTAAACTTGACTCCCTGTTTCCTTCCCAATTGGAAAAAAATGCCAAAATCTGTGGCTTTCTTGCCCTATATAGCTGACTGTCAGCGTCTGAGAAATTTTAGGAAATGAACTTATCAGAATGTCTGTTTGCGTTTTCTTTACGTGAGGTCTAGGCTTTTTCTTTATTAATGTATTGTAAAATGTAAATACTATTTTGTTTTCTAATATTGTATCTCTTTCATGGGACTATAGCTGCAGAAAAATATTAAGTCCGCATTCGTATCTCTCAAAGGGTCACGAAAATATAGCAAAAAAATCATTAAACAGCAAAAACACAAAATCCATCGATTTATTATGGGGAGGATTTCTGTACCCTTTTCTCAAGGGTAGTTTGTGTGACATGATTACTGGGATAACTACACATTTTTGCCACTATTTAACTGATTATTTATTGCTTTTGCGACCTAGTTTTCGGGTTGCTGGCCCATTACCAGGAACTATAGACAGACGGCTAACAATCCCAAAGCTAAGTCACAAAAATATTAGGTAATCAGTGAAACCATGACTAAAAAGATGTTAGCAGGCTCCGGGGCTGTGTTTGACCAGTTACGTGTCATTGCCATATCGCAGAACCATTCTACTGCCGCCAACGTACATTTTACGCAAGGACTACGACCAAAAGAGAAATTAGGGCTCGTACGGAGGCTTTTACAGGGTGGTCCATTGATAGCGACCGGGCCAAACATCTCACGAAATAAGCACCAAACGAAAAAACTACAAAGAACGAAACTCGTCTAGCTTGAAAGGGGGAAATCAAATGGCGCTATGGTTGGCCCGCTAGATGGCGCTGCCATAGGTTGGCTCTGAGCACTATGGGACTTAACTTCTAAGGTCATCAGTCCCCTAGAACTTAGAACTACTTAAACCTAACTAACCTAGAGACATCACACACATCCATGCCCGAGGCAGGATTCGAACCTGCGACCGTAGCGGTCGCGCGGTTCCAGACTGTAGCGCCTTTAACCGCTTGACCACCCCGCTGCCATAGGTCAAACGGATATCAACTGCGTTTTTTTAAAATATGAACCTCCGTTTTTATTACATATTCGTGTAGTACGTAAAGAAATATGAATGTTTTAGTTGGAGCACTTATTTCGCTTTGTGATAGATGGCGCTGTAATAGTCACAAACGTAGAAGTACGTGGTATCACGTAACATTCCGCCAGTGCGGACAGTATTTGCTTCGTGATACATTACCTGTGTTAAAATGGACCGTTTACCAATTGCGGAAAAGGTCGATATCGTGTTGATGTATGGCTATTATGATCAAAATGCCCAACGGGCGTGTGCTTTGTATGCTGCTCGGTATCCTGGAAATTATCCAAGTGTCCGGACCGTTCGCAGGATAGTTACGTTATTTAAGGAAACAGGAAGTGTTCAGCCACATGTGAAACGTCAACCACGACCTGCAACAAATGATGATGCCCAAGTAGGTGTTTTAGCTGCTGTCACGGCTAATCTGCACATCAGTAGCAGACAAACTACGCGAGAATCTGGAATCTCAAAAACGTCGGTGTTAAAAATGCTACATCAACATCGATTGCACCCGTACCATATTTCTATGCACCAGGAATTGCATGGCGACGACTTTGAACGTCGTGTACAGTTCTGCCACTGGGCACAAGAGAAATTACGGGACGATGACAGATTTTTTGCACGCCTTCTATTTAGCGACGAAGCGTCATTCACCAACAGCGGTAACATAAACCGGCATAATATGCACTATTAGGCAACGGAAAATACACGATGGCTGCGACAAGTGGAAGATCAGCGACCTTGGCGGCTTAATGTATGGTGCGGCATTATGGGAGGAAGGATAATTGGCCCCCATTTTATCGATGGCAATCTAAATGGTGCAAGGTATGCTGATTTCCTACATAATGTTCTACCGATGTTACTACAAGATATTGCACTGAATGACAGAATGGCGATGTACTTCCAACATGATGGATGTCCCGAATATAGCTCGCGTGCGGTTGAAGCGGTATTGAATAGCATATTTCATGCCAGGTGGACTGATCGTCGAGCACCATACCATGGCCCGCACGTTCAGCGGATCTGACGTCCCCGGATTTCTTTCTGTGGGGAAAGTTGATTTGCTATCGTGATCCACTGACAACGTCTGACATCATGCGTCAGCGCATTGTCAATGCATGTGCGAACATTACGGAAGGCGAACTAGTCGCTGTTGAGAGGAATGTCGTTACACGTATTGCCAAATGCGTTGAGGTTGACGGACATCATTTTGAGCATTTATTGCATTAATGTGGTATTTACAGGTAACCACGCTGTAACAGCATGCGTTCTCAGAAATTAGAAGTTCACAAAGGTACATGTATCACATTGGAACAACCGAAATAAAACGTTCAAGCGTACCTACGTTCTGTATTTTAATTTAAAAAACCTACCTGTTACCAACTGATCGTCTAAAATTGTGAGCCATATGTTTGTTACTATTACAGCGCCATCTATCACAGAGCGAAAAAAATGGTCCAACTAAAACATTCATATTTCTTTACGTACTACACGAATATGTAATAAAAATGGGTGTTCCTGTTTAAAAAAACGCAGTTGATATCCGTTTGACCTATGGCAGCGCCATCTAGTGGGCCAACCATAGCGCCATTTGATTTCCCCCTTTCAAGCTAGACGAGTTTCGTTCTTTGTAGTTTTTTCGTTTGGTGCTTATTTCGTGAGATATTTGGCACGGTAACTATCAACGGATCATCCTGTAGATAGTCGTTTTATCCTCGCTCTATTTGCGAATGCTAAAGGAAAGGGAATGACTAGTGTTGGTACAAGCTACCGTCTGCCATGCACCATATGATGGCTTGCGGAGTTCGCGTGTAATGTAGATGTAGATATCATTACAGTCAAAGCTTTCTTGCAGAGTGCTTGAGGTCATGGAACATTGAAATTTCCCTTAGTCGACAGCTAATGTGAACGGCGTCCTTTCAAATACTGAGTGCCATGTTTAGACGTGAGAAACTGGCTCCATTTTGTTGTTATAATCCGGTTAATTGTACCAGATGGCCCATCGCATCAAATGATTATACTTCGCTGACTAAAAATAACTGCGAGATCGAATGATCGAATGTTGGAAAATATTGTATCTTTGCGTAAGAAACTTTTTCGTTCTTAGTCAATGACGCCATATGAATAGAACCGGCTATTATTTTAAAGTTATTTAGAACACAATACATGATCTCACTGGATGCGAATTAATTGGCTGTGTGTGAAAATTGCTTAACTGGTATAAACCGCTATTGGCAAGAGCGGTCTATGCGCCTCTACTAGCATGCCGACGTGTTTTGTAAGGGACTTGTCTGAGATTGGACGCGTATCGTGAGAAATTGAGCTGATTTCGGCGCGGATGACTGAACACATACAGGACCTCCAGTAACGTTTCTGGGAAGTTGCAAAGACGTAGTTGGTTGTTACATCTCCCTACACAATGGATGTCCTATTTTGTGGTGGGAATGTACACCAGTGTTTGAGCGACACAGAAGCGATCGACAACTTACGATCTGGAGAAAAGCCATTACCTCCTTCCATCAATTGTGAAACTAGGTGGACAACACAACAGTGAACGTCTGTAGCACATGTCGGAGAGTTGAGAATTGTAGGAGATTCTCCACTCATGAAGGGCGAACGTGATTAAGAATATGACAGCAGAAAATAAATTGGTAGAAGTGACCATTTATGGCTTTATAACGCTTTCAGTAACTCTAGCCTGTTGTGAAGCCGTTTCATAACGCAATCCCCCCATAATTTAGTAGAACACAGACTGAGCAGCGTAATCAAGTGTAGCGGAAAATCTAAGAAATAACGGTAGATGATTCTTTTCCCCATAATCAAGAACTAGTGATCTCTATGCTGTAATGTCGCAAACAAACGAAATGTTTTTGCATTTTGGCCTCAAAAGCCTTAAGCCAGATCTATTCCAGATGTCAAATGCAATTAAGAAACTTTTTTTGGCGTCATGAGTCTTCTGACTGGTTTGATGCGGATCGCCACGAATTCCTCTCCTTTCAATCCCTTTCAATGCCTTCAATTATTTGTTGGACATATTCAAATCTCTGTTTTCCCCTACAGTTTTTACTCTCTGCAGTTCCCTATAGAATCATCGAGGTTATTCCCTGATGCCTTAACATGTGTCTTTCTCATCCTCTCCCTTCCTCTTGTCATCTCAAACGCTTCTGTTCTCTTCTGTGCGGTTTTTCCACTGTCCCTGGTGCACTACTATGCAAAGCTGTGCGTTAAAAATAAAATAGACTCTCTGAAATTTCTTCCTCAGATTAAGGCCAATGTTTGATACCAACAAATATATACAGCTGAAAGCTGTTTGTTTCTGAAGTACGAATATTTCGATTGCGGTTGCCTTCAATAAAATTCTGTTTGTAGCAGTAGACTTCTCTTGGCCAGGAAATGCCCTCTTTGCTTTCAAGGCAGCAGAATTCCTTAACTTCATCAACTTCGCGTTCCCCACTTTTGATGTTAAGTTTCTCGCTATTCTCATTACTGCTACACCTCATTACTTTTGTCTTTTTCCCGTTTACTCTCAATCCATATTCCAGTGAATCCTTTCACCCTGATTTTTATCCCACTCTTGACCTATTTGTTTTTTTTTTTTTTTTATTTCTGTCATTGCTTCTTCGATGTATATGGTGAACAGTAGGGGCGGAAGACTGCATCCCTGTCTTACACACTTTTTAATCCTTATTATTTCCATTTGGTTCTTGTACATGTTGTATATTACCCATCTCTCTCCAAAGCTTACTCCTATTTTTCCCAGAATTTCACACATCTTGCACCACTTTACATCTTCGAACGCTTTTTCTTGGTGACGAATGGTATTAGCGTGTCTTAATCTTGATTCCATAACCAAGGGCGTAAGAACTGCCTTTTGGTACCTACCTTTCCTAAAGCCAAACTGATCTCTATGTAAATGATTCTCATGTTTCTTTTCCATTCTTCTGTATATTATTCTTGTCAGCAGCATGGATGCACGAGCTGTTAAGCTGATTGTGCGATAGTTTTCGAACTCTCCTAACCTCGCTGTCTTCTTAATTGTGTGGACGATATTTTTCCCAAACTCCGATGGTACATCGCCAGCCTCATATTCTACACACCAACTTGAATAGCCGTTTGGTTTGCACTTCCTCCAATGATTTTAGAAATTCCGATGGAATGTTATTTATCTCTTTCGCCTTATTTGATCTCTAGTCTTTCAGAAATCTTTCAGACTCTAACTCGAGTACTGGATCTCCTATTTCATCCCTGATGACTCCTATTTCTTCTTCTAATACGTCATCAGACACGTCCTCCCTCTCATAGAGGCCTTCAATGTACTCTTTCCTCATATCTCCTCTCTCTTCCGCGTTTAACAGAGGAACTCCCGTTGCACTCTCAATGTTACCACCCTTGTCTTTAATTTCAAAGAAGGGTGTTTCGAATTTTCTATATGCTGAGCCAATCCTTCCTACACTTATTTCTTTTTAGATTTCTTCACATTTTTCCTGCAGCCATTCAGTCTTGACTTCCCTGCACTTCCTATTTGTTTTGTTACTAAGGGATTTACTCCTGTCTTTCCCTAAACATTGTTGTACGTCATTCATTCGTCGATCAATTGAAGTATTTCTTCTGTTAGCCGAGATTTCTTCGGAGTTGTCGTCCTTGTACGAATATTGGTCTGTGAATACCCTTTTTATAGATGTCCACTCTTCTTCAACTGAACTGCCTACTTTGGTATTCCTTACCTTAGCATCCACATCTTTAGCGAACTTCAAGCACGTCTCGTCATTCCTCAGTGCCACTTCCTTCCGCACTGATTCTTTAGGATGATTCTCTTAAACCCCAGTCTACTCCTCATCATTACTAAATTGTGAACCAGGTCTATATCTGCATCTGGAAATGCCTTACAATCCAATATTTAATTTCGGAATCTCTTTGTGACCATGATGTAATTCAGCTAGAATCTTCACGTCTGTCTCTGTCTTTCCCAAGTATACTTCCTCCTCTTGTGGTTCTTGAACAGATTATTCGCTATTACCATCTGAAATTTCTTGCAGGACTCAACTAGTCTTTCCCCTCTCTTATTCCTGCTGCCAAGTACATATTCTCCCGTAATCCTTTCTTCTGTTCCTTCTCCTACAATCGTGTTCCAGTCACCCTCGACTATTACGTGTTTATTTCCCTTTACGTACTGAATTACCCGTTCAATATCCTCATATACTTACTCTGTCTCTTCATCTGTTGCTTGCGACGTTGGCATGTGTACCTGAACTATCGTTGTCAGTGGTGGTATGCTGTCGAATCTAATTAGAACAACCCTATTACTAGACTGTTAACAGTAACTCAATCTCTGCCCTATCTTCCTATTCTCAAAGAATCCTACTCTCATTATATCATTTTCTGCAGTTGCTGATGTTACTCTACATTCGTCTGATCAGAAACCCTTCTTTCCCTTCAACTTTAGTGAACCCCACAATATCTAGATCGAACCTTTGTATTTCCTCTTCCAGATTTTCTAGCTTTCCTTCTACGTTCAGACTTCTGACATTCCATGCCCCGAATTGTAGAATATTATCCCTTCGTTAATTATTCCATCTTTTTCTCGTGGTCATTTCCCCCTTGTCGGTGCCCTCCCGGAGATCCGAATGGGGGACTAGCCCGGAATTTTTTGCCACTGGAGAGAGCATAATGACGCTTTTTCAGTTTCAAGACAGACGCCCTGTGGATACACGTTACGTGTTTTTAGTGTAGTGGTTTCCTGTGCGTTGTGGGTCCTCATGTCGTTGATCATTGCTGATTTGGGGGCTGTTTCCCACCTCAAGGACATTTTGATGAACCTCTGTCCGCTTCTACGCTATCTTGAAAAAGTCGTCGGTAGAACGTGGGTGACTCCTTATGCCGGTAGTCTTCGGCCACCATTGCTGAAGATTTTTATTCACAATTTAAGGGGTGGCTAGGTTTGAACCCGAGACCAAGAACGTTTTGAGTAGTATTCAGGCACACTGCCACCCTCCTTTTCTTGTTTGTCATTTTTCTCTGCATTTCGTCTGTTCGGACGTCATATTACACCATTTCAAGTTCATCTTTGATTCCTTCACTCACTTTTTTTTGTTGCGAGCAATATTCACGGCAGTTTTGAAGGGGATCTGCCCGTATTGATAATATAATAACATTAAAATCTGCAAGGTACTTACCCGTACAAACCAGCAGTGTCTCAAAGACGCGTGATCAGATCCGCAAAGTATGTTACGAACTGAAAATCCTATTCTATGCATCCGAATGCTCATCCGAGTGATATTTCTGCTCTATGCAAAGTATCAAAGGATGAAAAGAGGACTTCTGATGTTGGCGGAGCGCAACGCAAGGTCCCGCTGATAATAGGACTTTTACTAGAACTGAAGTGGGCGCACACTGCTGCTACCTAGCCGAAACCATGTAAAACTCGAGAGTTTGTTCTTTCCAGCAGTACATTGGTCTCGCCATCGTCAAATGCTCTGTGCTGTAGGAGAATCCACACCACACCTAGTACGAAACTCATGCTGAGCAGGTATTACTGACCCACACTGCGCAAAACGTGTGTATATAGTACGAGGAGAGGATACCGAACTTTTATAAGGACTTTCACACTCTGAGGAGGGGCTGTTGCTCATTGCCTGTTCTAAGTTTCTCCTCTTCTCTGCTCTACCGCAAGTCCGACCCGGCTAGATATTAAAAATCAAAGTACAGATACATAGGATGAGACCCGAACCGACATAGAAAATAGCAAAACAAGAGGCGAAATATTTAATTTTTCTAATGTCCCTTATCACACGGAAATCAAGTAGTGTTGTCGATCTTCTGTAACCACATCGCTGCAAAGATGAGTGACCCTAGAAATATTCTTTCTTGTTGGTGGTGTGTTTGTGCTGGTGCCGTGTTGGGCTCGGCATTGCTGTGTGCAAACTGTCTGCTACACTTTGGCACTCAAGGCAGAAACGTAATACAAGCTAGTGTACTTGTACAAAATTAAACCAACAAACTTCACAAGTTACAGCAATGAAAACTCTATATCTCAACACTGTGGTAAATGAAAATGATAGCAATATTCTCAATAATCATTAGTTATGTAAATGACACAAATTTTCTACAGCACACAATAAATGTTGCAAGTAGGGGCACCCATTGTACAATGGAACACCTCCACAGTGAAACTACAATTTAGATATGCAAAAGAAGCCGGTCATATTTTTATTTTTTAAATTGGGTTGGCCTGTCCAGGAAAATTGTAGGACGAAAGTAAAAAAACTGTCCTAAACTTCAACGTATGAGGTAATTTTTCTGAACACTGTACCACAAGTAAATAATTAACACTTAACTATTTGAAAAAAAGATGAATATAAATTCACGTAATTATGTAGAAAACGGTAGCTTACTTGAAGCTCACAAATATGATGGCACTCAAAATTAGTTTACTACACTCGAAATTTTTTGTGAATCGGAGTTGATGGATTTATAAATTCAATTCCACGACGGAATATACGTTGATGCACGCCAAACCAAGACGAATGACTTCTCAAGTGAAGCTCAGCTGGTACGGAATGTACTGTTAACCACTGGTAGGTGCTTCAGACTATATGGAAGACAGCTACTGAACCGCAACTGGCTTTCCAAATCTGTGCAGTCGCATACGCAAGTTAAAAAGGATCGAAGATCCAAATAAATGAAACCACTCAAGAAACAACAGGAGTTGTGGAACAGACCTCGCAAATTGTGAGCTGCTCAGAGCCAATTACAGGCCACATGTCCTGTGAATAAAACTTTTTAATGCAGGGGTTTCCATTGACTTCTGTATCCTCATGCCGCTGAAATACAAATTTGCGTGTGACTAGTCGACCAGTCGTCTGTTGCAAGTCTTCTTAGTTGACGCCATTTCGGAAACTTGCGTGTCGAGGAGAATGAAATGATGATGAAGACGAGATCGCCGGATTTCACTCCAATTAAGGAAGTTTGGAGCATTCTGTTCAGGGTCCTGCCACCATGTCGGAATTTTGACAATCTAACACGCCAATGGGACAGAATTTGGCACGATACCCTTCAGGAAGACATCTAGCAACAGTATCAATCAATGCCAATTGCTTGCATAAGGGCCGAAGGTGGGCCAAGGCGTCATTGACTCGGTTCAATTTTTGAAGCTCTTTGCCTTGAATAAATCATCCAATTTTTCTGAAAGTGTTATCATTTATTTGTCTGTACATGTACGAGTACATCGCATCTGCGGATTTCCGTCCCATTCCGATAATTCCTTCGTCGTGCGCCTTTCTTTCGTATTAGAATGTACATTTATCCTACTGTGGACAAGACGGTCACTGGCTCTATAGAGAAATGTTTGCTTTTGCCCGTCATCATCTTGTCAAGGTTGTTTCGACTGTGCCATAGATGTTTCGCTGGCAAGCCCTTACATCCTCCATACAGACCTCTCCCCATGCGATGTCCATGTTTTTGGACCCCTGAAGAAAGACATTCGTGGTCGTCGATTTGCTTCGGACGAAGAGGTGCGTGGCTGAGGACAAATATGGGTCCGTTTTTCCATGAAGGCACTGATGATCTTGTCTCACGGGATGTCAAATGTTTTATCAGTTACTTTTGAAATAATAAAGAGTTCACTGACTTTTTTTTCAGTCTGTCTGGTTTTCATTTGATTGTCCCTTCTTCTTCATGAGATATGACATCATAAATATAGAGAGTTCACTGCCTTTTTTCAGTCTGTCTGCTTTTCATTTAATTGTCCCTTCTTCTTCATGAGATATGACATCATAAATATAGAGATGCGTCAAAAACTAAATTCTGCTTATAACGGAGTGCAAATTACCCAAACTATACGCATCTGACGTTTGATAGCTAAAGCACTTAACGTCTTTCAACAAACCCGAAATATAATTTTCGCCTTTTCTAAACGTTTTCCCGCTTACAAAATACTAAGGTCAAATATTTAAGGTATTAACTGTTTTGTAAAGTAATCAGAAGTTTTAAGCTGATTTATACACGATAGTTTGATCCTTCACTGAATCGAGGGTTAACTTGTTTAATACAAGTAAGTACTTATTAGTGGTAGCACAAGCAGACAGATCGGGCCGATTAGCGCACTGTGGTTGGCTGGTGCTTACCTAGTAGAGCGTTCCATCACTCTGTCCATGACTCCCTCATTTCCAGTACATACATCCTGGGGAGACGTAGTAAAGTTCATTTCCAGCAACTGAAGACATTCATCTCTCACGGAGACTTGGTAAATTGAAGAAGACGGAGTGGAATGCAGTCTTCGAAACTGATGGCGGTGCTGGAACTCGTATCTGCTCGAAAGACTCAAGATATATTTATGTTTCTGTTATAATTGTGAGGTGTTTGTTCATAAATTTACTATGAAATGTACATGTTGTGACGAGCAATTTATCAGACGTACTGACGTTTGCGATGTTGTAATCTCTGCTAATGCTTTATTAAAAGTGTCACTAATGAGGTTGTAGTACTCTTTGATGAATGTAATCACATGTTTCATTTGAGTGTTCACACTGCTGTCGACCCGCTTATGATATGAATATTACTTTAATTGTCATACAGTCAGTCAGTTTCTCCTCGTGGCATGAACGCCGCTGCGTACAGGGACCGACCCAGATGCAAGCATGTGTAACTTTGCAACATACTTCTGTCCCCAACAATGTTCACAGTGATTCGAAAAGAGCATAACTGATTCGCAGACTGCCATCCCGTATTACATCTCTTTGTAGAAATATCTTACAACATATCCGAAGTTCAAACATTATGACCTTTCTCGAATAAAGCAACTACCTTCGTGAAAATTGGCATGCGTTCCGAAAAATCGATCAAGTGGGACTCAACTATCGTTTTCACAGTCCCGCGGGTAGAGAAAAGCACGTTGATTCTGTGCTTCTAGGCTTTCAAAGACGGCTACCAAAGAAAATACGTACCCCTGGGATTTTTAACAGATTTACGACTGGACAAAAAATTGTTCACAGATTCGAAGATCTTATACATCTTTCCTGGTCTACTATGAAAAAGAAGTAATTAAAAATACGCTAAGATCTTACAATATACAACGAAGAATGTACATGATCTGGGAAATTGATGATGTACTTTAAACTACACGGTCCAGTCACATGAAAGTGACCACCGCCTATTTTCGACGTCAACGTGTGTTAAACACACACAGATGGTAGGTGGCAGCACTGGCAGTGGAGGGGGTAGAAAACGTTATCGTAATGTGGAAACGGAGCGATTTATCTCAAGTAAAAAAGGGCATGATCATTGGCTTTGACGCCAAGGCTGGTACCATTTTCAAAACGGCTATGTTAGTAAGCTCTTAGAGTGTCGTCGGGATCAAAGTATACGGTGCATAGCAAAATGGCGCTGAGGCAACTGTACTGCACTATGGGCCAGAGATGACAGGGGTGAACAACGCCTGCTGTGACGTCACAAGTACGTAGGCGAGCTGATCCGCCGTCCATATTGGTACGAGGTAAGATGAATTTATTGTACGGCTGAAGTCTAGCGGGCCAAGAGCTCAGGGCCCACCGTGGCAGATCCAGCTAGGAGACCGGTACGGGCGAGTCCAGGTACAAAGACTAGCAGCGCCTTCGGAAATGGGTAAATCCCAACGCTGGGAAATTGGATGACACGTCGATCGCTTAAGAGGGCAGGCTATTCTCCAGCCAATGGCCTAGTGTCTGACAAAGAGAATGACGGCTTCCAACAGCTCTTTCAGAATCTATAATAATTCACAATCAAGTATTAATGCAAATCTGAATACATTTGAGGTCTCAGAAAAATGAGGCACGTCCAATGACTTAACAATATTTTCAATATCTTTAAAACAGTAGGAGTTAATATTTCACAGTAAATAAACATTTTCACAATGAACCTCTGAATTAAAATATTTTAAACGCCTCATGTGATGTCAGCATGCAGAATCTCTGATGATAGCAGTGCACTATAGTTATTATCTATGAAAACTGTGTTTCCGTATCTATTTTATCTCCTGATTTATTACGCTTTTTATATCTCTTCATAATTCAAACGTTTGTCAGAACAGTGTATCTTCAATAATTACAAATGAATACTACTTGAATAGCCGGCCGAAGTGGCCGTGCGGTTCTAGGCGCTGCATCTGGAACCGCGAGACCACTACGGTCGCAGGTTCGATTCCTGCCTCGGGCATGGATGTGTGTGATGTCCTTAGGTTAGTTAGGTTTAACTAGTTCTAAGTTCTAGGGGACTAATGACCTCAGACGTTGAGTCCCTTAGTGCTCAGAGCCATTTGAATACTACATGAATACCTCACATTTTGTCATACTTGTGTATTTATTTACAGAACAGTTTACTATTTTACCAGTAACTTTTTTTAGATATTAATTACAACTGATAAAACAAAATCATGGTAATTTAAGAGGTGGTCAATCGTATGTGCTAGCTGACACCACCACTGTAAAAGAGTGACAAAAGATGCTTCTGATAAGCAGACCTAAATAATTGTCTAAATAATAGTTAATGACAATCTGATGTCATTTATCATGAGTACACTTACTTAAGAATTGTGGCTTATATATTTATGGACAAATCTTTATTTGTATCTATTGTGGATGGTTTGAGTGTGACTCAATGTTTATAACAGTTCTCTATTTAAATTCTGATGTAATATACACACATCACAAAAAAAATTTGCATCATTTCGGTTCCGAGAGTTCCGGTACCTGTACAGAAAATTGGAACAGAGATCAACATAAACATCATTTCCATCCTTTTTATTGCTCAAGAAAACCACACATTGGTTGTTGTACCATCATACACCGAGATCTTCAGAGGTGGTGGTCCAGATTGCTGTACAGACCGGTACCTCTGATACCCAGTAGCACGTCCACTTGCATTGATGCATGCCTGTATTCGTCGCGGCATACTATCCACAAGTTCATCAAGGTACTGTTGGTCCAGATTGTCCCATTCCTCAACGTCGATTCGGCGTAGATCCCTCAGAGTGGTTGGTGGGTCACGTCGTCCATAAACAGCCCTTTTCAATGTATCCCAGGTGTGTTCGATACAGTTCAAGTCTGGAGAACATGCTGGCCATTCTAGTCGAGCGATGTCGTTATCCTGAAGAAAGTCATTCACAAGATGTACACGATGGGGGTCACGATTTGTCGTCCATGAAGACGAATGCCTCGCCAATATGCTGCCGATATGGTTGCACTATCGGCCAGAGGATGGCATTCACGTATCGTACAGCCGTTACAGCGCCTTCCATGACCACCGACGGTGTACGTCGGCCCTACATAATGCAACCACAAAACAGCAGGGAACCTCCATCTTGCTGCACTCGCTGGACAGTGTGTCTAAGACGTTCAGCTTGACAGGGTTGCCTCCAAACACGTCACCGACGATTGTCTGGTTGAAGGCATATGCCACACTCATTGGTGAAGAGAATGTGATGCACAATCCTGAGCGGTCCATTCGGCATGTTGTTGGGCCCATCTGTGCCGTGCTGCATGGTGTCGTGGTTGCAAAGCTGGATCTCACCTGTGGACGTCGGGAGTGAAGTTGCGCATCATGCAGCCTATTTCGCACAGTTTGAGTCGTAACACGACGTCCTGTGGCTGCACGAAAAGCATTACTCAACATAGTGGCGTTGCTGTCAGGGCTCCTCCGAACCGTAATCCGTAAGTAGCGGTCATCCACTGCAGTAGTAGCCCTTGAGCGGCCTGAGCGAGGCATGTCATCGACAGTTCCTGTGTCTCTGTGTCTCTTCCATGTCCGGACAACATCGCTTTGGTTCACTCCGAGACGTCTGGACACTTCCCTTGTTGAGAGCCCTTCCTGGCACAGAGTAACAATGTGAAAGAGATCGAAGCGCGATATTTACCGTCTAGGCGTGGCTGAACTAAAGACAACACGAGCCGTGTACCTCCTTCTTGGTGGAATGACTGGAACTGATCGGCTGTCGGACCCCTCAGTCTAATAGGCGCTGCTCATGCATAGTTGGTTAAATCTTTGGGCGGGTTTAGTGACATCTGTGAACAATCAAAGGGACTGTTTCTGTGACACAATATCCACAGTCAACGTCTATCTTCAGGAGTTCTGGGAACCGGGGTGATGCAAAACTTTTTTTGATATGTGTTTTAGTTTAGTCTGGGAAGTGGTCATGTTGAATCAAATCATGTCTGTAGAGCTTAAGAACGTTGCATTTTTGGTGGGGAGGGTTTTCAGCCAACGGAAAAGCAGACAGTAGTGGAAGACTATGAGAATCAAGTGGAGACTGGGATTTTTCGAATGCTTCATTCTAGGGAGCGATTCTGGACACTTTTTTGCGAGTTCTGAAAGGAGGCAGAGTTGCCTGTGGTAATGAGAGGTAATCGATCATGAAGCTGGTTGATTATGGGTTGTGAATGGCCACAACATACTTTAAATTATGAGGAGACTTTATATTTCAAGAGGTCTGAATGTGCTCCAGAGCAGGACTCCAACGTTTTCTGCTTGTATTACGTAACTGAGGAAAGATTGAGTATGAGTTACTATTTTTTGTATTGTGCATGGTAATTTGTAAATCATCATGTTGAACTCCTAACTGTTTTGAGCTGCTGAATATTTTGTGTACTGTGTTTACTAAATTGACTTAGTTGCCGTGTATCTTTTATTACAGTTTAGTTGGGGACTTCGTTATCATTCTCATACCGCTCTCAACGTAATTTTGCTGCATTTAATAAAGGTATTTTATGTCTTCATTTTAAATGAATATCGTAGTACCACTTCCCGTTTATTTGAGATGTCATTTCTTGAATAAACATTAGTCAACATAATTCACTGTCGTCTATATAAATTAAAGATGTTAGAATAGAGCCCTTGCTATTAAATTATTCATTTAGCTTCTGTTTTATATTTATTTGTATTTTATTAACTCGTAGTTCTAGCCATGCATACACTATTTAACTGCTGGATCACAGCTACACGTTAATATTTCAACAAATCAGCTGCGGGCCATGAAATCAGACAGTGAAGGCACGACCCTGTGACTACACCGAGCTATTCTTTACACACAGAGCCGTGTATGGCCCAGGTGCCTAAAGTACGATTAAGTGCAGGTATACATGTAACTGGTTTGCTTATATTGGTTGCTGTTTGGAAGAGTATCTACACTAGCAGTAACAGTTAGGTACCGTCGCACTGCGGACAAGTGAACAGGCGAACAGAGGTACAACTGACCGCCCAGATGAACGACAGAGTCTCCTCAACGACAGTTCAGCGAACCTATGCGTATGGGCCTCCACAGTATGAGCCTGGTTGGTCCACCTTTGCTGACTGCTGTTCATCAGTGACGAAGGCTGAAATTTGCACGCTAGTACCGTAACTGAACATCCATTGACTTGCGACAGGTGGCCCTTTGAGATAGATCACGTTTTATGCTTCATCGGAAAGAAAGTCGTTGACGTATACGGCATGAAACGTCTGAAAGGAAACACACTGGAGGAATCGTCGACAGGGTCACGCTGGAGGACATTTTCTGCTGCCTGCTCTCTTGCGGTGAGGTAACAGCACCAGACTGTCTTCTCACCGCGTCAGGTTTCCACACGCCACAGCAACCTACGTGAATCGTTCTAGGAGGGCCTCTCTTAGCCGACACAATTAAAAATTCACGCCATAAACCTCAAGTAGTATGTTTTAAAGGTGGGATGACTGATGTTATTCACTGCTCACCATTAAAATTACAACACCGTGGACGTGGCACGCAACAGACGTCAGTCTGGCATGATTCCAAGTACGTGCTTATGTATGCAACTGATTAGCAATCCAATACAACCGCACAAGCAGAAAGAGGTAAGCTATTACATTCTGTCATAAGGAAACATTACGCTGCAAGTTTCTCATTCAGAAACCGTATTTAGTGTCACCAAGATGTCGACGGCCCCACACAACTAGCGCCAGAAAGGCTCGTGCAGCTATCTCACATATCTTGAGACAGAAAATGGGCTAAGCGTAAAAGCGGATAGTGCAGTGAGTTCTGGAACACCATGGAATGTCAGTGCGGTGACCATTGTTGTGGCTACCCTCGACGCGGCAGCAGAGAAGGGTTCCCCGACAATGGAGCGGTCAGCGCCGACAGTGGACACAGGAGTAGCTCCATGTCGTCTTTTCAGACGAGTTCCGATTCTGCGTACAACATTAAGATGGTCGTATCCGTGTGTGAATGCTCCGAGAAGAGCAAACGTTGTCAGAGTGTACTCGTCATCGTAGTATGGGTGGAAAGGTATGGGAGTGCTGTCGGGTATACAACACGATCACCTCTGGTTCCCACATCCGGACAAATGAGGTTACATTTCTGACGTTTTCAAGCCCTGTGGCTGTGCTCTATCTTCGTGGTGTCCATAATATTAGCTTTCAACAGAATAACACAAGACCGCATGCTGCTTTCGCTGTCGTGTCAGAGAATGTGAACAGTTGGCCCGGTCAGCACATTTCTCATCTCACCCACTGAAAACATCTGGTTTATGAGACTGGCACAGCGTCACTCAGCAGTCAGAACGATCTATGAACTCTGGCATAGAGTTGAACCGGGACGAAACAACCCCCTTGTGTCTAGTACCCAATCTCATTTCGACTTGATGCCTAGCTGGATTAGAACAGTTGTTGGTACCAAAGGCGGCTGCTCTGTATACTGAGTTTCGCATCCTGTGCACACCCAGACAATCTGCAAATTTGCCGGCCGCGGTGGCCGTGCGGTTCTGGCGCTGCAGTCCGGAACCGCGGGGCTGCTACGGTCGCAGGTTCGAATCCTGCCTCGGGCATGGGTGTGTGTGATGTCCTTACGTTAGCTAGGTTTAAGTAGTTCTAAGTTCCTAGGGACTTATGACCTAAGATGTTGAGTCCCATAGTGCTCAGAGCCATTTGAACCATTTTTTGAATCTGCAAATTTAATAATTATTCAATAACCTCCTCTGTATCAAAATTATAAGGGGCAGCAAGTGTTTTTCGTGATAAATACTCGATGAATTGTTGGCCTGACCAGTGACGCTTTGTTGACGGACGATGACAACATCGAAGCTGTGGTTGGAGAAATTTAAGCCACATCCAACAGAACTTTCGAGTATGTGTTTTTATTACTTATAAAGCCTGGATTCATTATTATATCGTATAAACCAAGAAACAATCGGTACCTTCCGATGAACCAGCTCTAAAGAAGAAGAAAAGCGGCCCTATCGGTCATACAAGTTATAGTGATCGTATTTTGGAACACGAAAAAGGATGAACGATCTCTGGAAAATAGTAAAATGAGATACTGGATCATTTCGATAAGGAATTGAAGGGAAAATGTCCTCATGTGCGTAGAAGAAAGTACTATTTCACCATGACAGCGCTCCAGTCAATGCAGCAACATGGGAGGTGACATAGTCACAATGTAGGTGATAGCGATCCAGTGTTATGAAATTCTGTAAAAACGACACCAGTCACTGTTCGCAAATATTTATTTATTCAGTTACCGGTTTCATTCATTACGATCGTCTTTAAATTGACTAACTTCATGAAGTTAAAAGATGTAACTTTCTGTCACGTGAAAGGTTAACTGTTATAAATTTCCTGAGTTGGTATGATGCAGGATAGGACTCATTATTTCATCCCGAATCCAGTTATTGTATGGAGATCTGTGTCGAAAATTTCGTTTCAGAGACAAGAAATAATCTCGATGAACTGCTTTTATTATTATTATTATTCATTTGATCCAATTATTCAATTCAATTATTATTATTATTATTACTGATTCAAGGAATTAGTTCTTTAGTATTCAATCTCTCTAAGAAAAAAGTTTAGGTCTTTGAAATGAATAAATAACCACAGATCTCACTAGCTATGTTCAAAGGATTGTGCATGGCTGGCTGTAAGCTGTTCTCGCTGTCTCTGCCGGTCGTCGAACTGCGTGCTGGATCTATAGGAAGCCTAGTCTACGTTAACGACAGTCCAGTTCTCATTTCGAAGCCTGTCCGTCGAAGTGAATTTGTTTAAAAGCCTTTAAATTAATGATCGTATAGAGCTTGCAGGTTCGAGCTTCCACAGTCCAAAGAAACATCTCGTAGGCATGCACAAATATTCGAAAATGTGAAACCATAAGATGAAGAATAATTTACACAATACACACTTTGTTTAAGCTGAGGATAAATTGGTTTATTGGCTTATTATTCTCGTACAAAATCAGACAAACCCTTTCAATTAAAGATGGCGATCTCGCAACAATGCCTTCTCTCTTAAGCCGTAATACATTCGTCCACACTCATCAAGATCAGAAACTAGACCATATCTTTTCACAATAGTTAACATCGAACCGAAGCTTTCCTTTGTTCAAGAAATAGCGAGAGCGTCAGCGATAATGTAGCTTTCTCGCAGTCGGTTAGGCAAGGGTTCGATTCAAATATGATCTTGTTTAACCGCGTGTGTAAAGTTCTTGCGTGGTAAGAGCATAATAAATAAATTTTTGAGTTGGTACGTTATTTACGAATAGTGTATTGTTGAATTCGTTGATTAAGTTTGCGAAGACATATCAATCTGAAGATCACAATAATGGCTGAACGCGCTTATAGAATGAACCCCGGCTGCATCGGCTAATTTCATAATTATAAGCAGAATTCTAGTAAAGCTCAATAACCTGAGTTGTCAGTTCTGGCGCACCCCGCTTATTCATCCGTCCTAGATGCCTGAGGTTTCTTCTTGTTCCTAAACATGAATAAATTGCTCGCAAGTTAAACAAATTTTCCTGAAATAATTAGATCTTCTCCGAGACAGAGACAAATTTCTGGCAACTCGGTGACTCTTATTTTTTGGAGGTATTAAAAATTGTGAGCGAGAGATTGAGAGACATGTACATTCCTAAACTAATACAACTTCGAATAATTCTTTTTTTTTTTAATGGCATTTTCGTTTCCGACACGGGTACTCACTGAAACGCCTTGACACGTATTACATGACAGATCAGTTAAGGCGAGTTCCGAGATGGTTTCTCTAAAAGAACACGGCCGATTTCCCTCCTCATCTTCGTTGCAGCTGAACTTTTGGCCTGTCACAGTGACCTCGACCCTTTCGTTCTTTCCCCCCTTCGCCGACCGAAGCGTGTAGAAATGGGAGTGAGAGAAAATTTTCATCCAGTTTCAAAAAATTACAAAGAGGGCGGTCAAACGAAAACGAGACATATGGAAAAAGAGCAATTAAAGTGATTGTTATTTCAAAGTTATCGCCATAACTGTAAATACACACCGAGGTGACAAAAGCTTAAAGATAGCGATATGGTCATATACAGATGACGGTAGTATCACGTACGTCAGGTATAAAAGATCAGTGCATTGGCGGAGCTTTCATATGTACACAGGTGATTCCTGTAAAAAGGATCCCGACGTAACTATGGCCCTTCGACTTTCAGCCCGGAATAGTATAGTTGGAACTACACGCATGGGACATTCCTTTTTGGAAATCGTTAGGGAATTCAATATTCCGATATTTACAGTGCCAAGAGTGTGCTGAGAGTACTAAATTTCAGGCATGACTTCTCACCACGGGCAACGCAGTGGCTGACGACCTTCGCTTAACGACCGAGAGCAGCTGCTTTTGCGTGAGTTATCAGTGCTAACAGACAAGCAGCACTGCCCGAAATAACCGCAGAAATCAATGTGGGACGTACGACGAACGTATCCTTTAGAGTAGGGCGGCGAAATTTGGCGTTAATGGCCTATCGCAGCAGACGACTGACGCAAGTGACTTTGCTAAGCGCACGAAGTAGCCTGTAGCGCCTCTCCCCGGTTCGTGACCATATCGGGTTGGACTCCTAGACGACTGGAGAACCGTGACCTGGTCATATGAGTCCCGATTTCAGTGGTAAGAGCTGGGGGTAGGGCTCGACTGTGGCACAGACCCCATGAAGCCATGGACCCAAGTTGTCAACAAGGCACTGTGCGATCTGTTGGTAGCTGGGCTGTGTTGACGTGGTATGGACTGAGTCCTCTGGTCCTACTGAACCGATCATTGACTGGAAACGATTACGTTCGGCTTCTTGGAGACCATTTGCAGCCATTCATGGACTTCACGTTCCCAAACAAAGATGGAATTTTTGTGGATGACAATGCGCTATGTCAGAACAGTCGAGCGAATAATCTGGCCACCCAGTTCGCCTGACATGATCCCACTGAACAATTATGGGACGTAGTTGACAGGTCAGTTTGTGCACAAAAACCTGTAGCAACAAAACTTTCGCAATTATGGACTGCTACAGAGGCAGCATTGTTCAATATTTCTGCAGAGGACTTCCAACGACTCGTTGAGTCCATGCAACGTCGAGTTGCTGGAATACGCCGTGTAAAAGAAGTCCTTTTTTTTTTTTACTTTATTGTTATTTTGACACCTGAACAACCAGGTAGGCTGGCAGCGGCACAATACGCCGCTCTTCAGCCGAAGAGAGTGCATGGAGATAAACAAAGAAGAGACATCACTGTGAAAAACGGCGGGAAAAAACAGGAGACACAAGAACATAAAAGCACAAGAAGCCGTTCACACTTGATGACAATTTGTCACGTCACCGTAGTTATCCAGCTGTGAGACAAGACGGTCAGTGCTTTCAGTGAAAACTGTTCGTGGTTGCCTAAAGAAACATGATTTATCCAGCGGTGCACCTCTTCGAGCGAGGTAAATCGACGGCAACGAATGTCTCTCTCCGGAGCTCCAAAAAACATGGAAATCGCATGAGGAGAGATCAGGACTGTATGGCGACTCTTCTTCACCACAGACGAGACAAGCTTGACAACACGTAGTTCCTGGTGAAAGACATTGGTGACCGTCGATTTGCCTCAGAGGAAGAGGTGCATGCCTAGATACGATCATGGTTGTGTAGGCTACTGCAAACATTTTTCCATGAACGTATTGACAGCTTGTGTCACAGTGGGACAAATGTATTAGCAGTCACCGCGATTACTTTTGAAATAATAGACAGTTTTCTTGCCTTTTTTCCCATCTGCATTGTTTTCATCTGATTGTCCCTTATAAAATCAAAAATGAAGTGATCTTATTGGCCACGAAACATCACGTGGTGGAAGTCTTTCTATTTGACGTCGCTTCGGCAACTTGCCCGTTTTCGTGATAAAGATAAGATGAAATGATTAGGGCAACACAAACATCCTGTCCGCAAGAGAAGAAAACTTCCGACTCAGTGGGGGATCGAACCCAGGATGCCGCTATGTACAGGCAGCGACGCTAACACCTAGGCCACGAGCTGGGCACACCAGATCCATGTCTTCTATGTGAATGAACATACAAACTTCTGACAAGCTTTAACTTACGATCCGAAACTAAAAGTGATGTCCCGCACTACATTCGTAGTGCCCCCGCCCATTATACTCATTACTTGCGGCGCTTTGCCGGTTCCCGTAAGAGTTCGGGCACTATTTGTGCATTCGCACAGAAGAAGAAGATGGTCAAGTGGCCGGTGAGCCTTACCTATATACACTCCTGGAAATTGAAATAAGAACACCGTGAATTAATTGTCCCAGGAAGGGGAAACTTTATTGACACATTTCCTGGGGTCAGATACATCACATGATCACACTGACAGAACCACAGGCACATAGACACAGGCAACAGAGCATGCACAGTGTCGGCACTAGTACAGTGTATATCCACCTTTCGCAGCAATGCAGGCTGCTATTCTCCCATGGAGACGATCGTAGAGATGTTGGATGTAGTCCTGTGGAACGGCTTGCCATGCCATTTCCACCTGGCGCCTCAGTTGGACCAGCGTTCGTGCTGGACGTGCAGACCGCGTGAGACGACGCTTCATCCAGTCCCAAACATGCTCAATGGGGGACAGATCCGGAGATCTTGCTGGGCAAGGTAGTTGACTTACACCTTCTAGAGCACGTTGGGTGGCACGGGATACATGCGGACGTGCATTGTCCTGTTGGAACAGCAAGTTCCCTTGCCGGTCTAGGAATGGTAGAACGATGGGTTCGATGACGGTTTGGATGTACCGTGCACTATTCAGTGTCCCCTCGACGATCACCAGTGGTGTACGGCCAGTGTAGGAGATTGCTCCCCACACCATGATGCCGGGTGTTGGCCCTGTGTGCCTCGGTCGTATGCAGTCCTGATTGTGGCGCTCACCTGCACGGCGCCAAACACGCATACGACCATCATTGGCACCAAGGCAGAAGCGACTCTCATCTCTGAAGACGACACGTCTCCATTCGTCCCTCCATTCACGCCTGTCGCGACACCACTGGAGGCGGGCTGCACGATGTTGGGGCGTGAGCGGAAGACGGCCTAACGGTGTGCGGGACCGTAGCCCAGCTTCATGGAGACGGTTGCGAATGGTCCTCGCCGATACCCCAGGAGCAACAGTGTCCCTAATTTGCTGGGAAGTGGCGGTGCGGTCCCCTACGGCACTGCGCAGGATCCTACGGTCTTGGCGTGCATCCGTGCGTCGCTGCGGTCCAGTCCCAGGTCGACGGGCACGTGCACCTTCCGCCGACCACTGGCGACAACATCGATGTACTGTGGAGACCTCACGCCCCACGTGTTGAGCAATTCGGCGGTACGTCCACCCGGCCTCCCGCATGCCCACTATACGCCCTCGCTCAAAGTCCGTCAACTGCACATACGGTTCACGTCCACGCTGTCGCGGCATGCTACCAGTGTTAAAGACTGCGATGGAGCTCCGTATGGCACGGCAAACTGGCTGACACTGACGGCGGCGGTGCACAAATGCTGCGCAGCTAGCGCCATTCGACGGCCAACACCGCGGTTCCTGGTGTGTCCGCTGTGCCGTGCGTGTGATCATTGCTTGTACAGCCCTCTCGAAGTGTCCGGAGCAAGTATGGTGGGTCTGACAAACCGGTGTCAATGTGTTCTTTTTTCCATTTCCAGGAGTGTATATACTAAGATGGTATCTGTTCTTTCGGACATGTGAGTTTCGCAGGAGGCGTGCCAGAGATAAATCCCTGCAGTCGCGCTATCCTCTGTGTCCTCGGTGGCTCAGATGGATAAAGCGTCTGCCATGTAAGCACGAGATCCCGGGTACGAGTCCCGGTCGGGGCACATCTGTCCGCCTTGACGTATGTCAACGACTGCAAGCAGCTAAGGGTGTTCATTTCATTTTAATATCATTCTAACGAGCTGCGTGGTCACCGATGGTATCTGTTCTTTCGGACATGTCCGAAAGAACAGATACCATCTTAGTATACTGAGAGAAAATTTGGAATACATTTCACATAAATTTTCTCAGCATGTTATAGTCTTAGGTGGAGATTTCAATTTACCAGATATAGACTGGGACACTCAGATGTTTAGGACGGGTGGTAGGGACAGAGCATCGAGTGACATTATACTGAGAGCACTATCCGAAAATTACCTCGAGCAATTAAACAGAGAACCGACTCGTGGAAATAACATCTTGGACCTACTGATAACAAACAGACCCGAACTTTTCGAATCTTTAAGTGCAGAACAGGGAATCAGTGATCATAAGGCCGTTGCAGCATCCCTGAATATGGAAGTTAATAGGAATATAAAAAAAGGGAGGAAGGTTTATCTATTTAGCAAGAGTAATAGAAGGCAGATTTCAGACTATCTAACAGATCAAAACGAAAATTTCTGTTCCGACACTGACAACGTTGAGTGTTTATGGAAAAAGTTCAAGGCAATCGTAAAATGCGTTTTAGACAGGTACGTGCCGAGTAAAACTGTGAGGGACGGGAAAAACCCACCGTGGTACAACAACAAAGTTAGGAAACTACTGCGAAAGCAAAGAGAGCTTCACTCCAAGTTTAAACGCAGCCAAAACCTCTCAGACAAACAGAAGATAAACGATGTCAAAGTTAGCGTAAGGAGGGCTATGCGTGAAGCGTTCAGTGAATTCGAAAGTAAAATTCTATGTACCGACTTGACAGAAAATCCTAGGAAGTTCTGGTCTTACGTTAAATCAGTAAGCGGCTCGAAACAGCATATCCAGACACTCCGGGATGATGATGGCATTGAAACAGAGGATGACACGCGTAAAGCTGAAATACTAAACACCTTTTTCCAAAGCTGTTTCACAGAGGAAGACCGAACTGCAGTTCCTTCTCTAAATCCTCGCACAAACGAAAAAATGGCTGACATCGAAATAAGTGTCCAAGGAATAGAAAAGCAACTGGAATCACTCAATAGAGGAAAGTCCACTGGACCTGACGGGATACCAATTCGATTCTACACAGAGTACGCGAAAGAACTTGCCCCCCTTCTAACAGCCGTGTACCGCAAGTCTCTAGAGGAACGGAGGGTTCCAAATGATTGGAAAAGAGCACAGGTAGTCCCAGTCTTCAAGAAGGGTCGTCGAGCAGATGCGCAAAACTATAGACCTATATCTCTGACGTCGATCTGTTGTAGAATTTTAGAACATGTTTTTTGCTCGAGTATCATGTCGTTTTTGGAAACCCAGAATCTACTATGTAGGAATCAACATGAATTCCGGAAACAGCGATCGTGTGAGACCCAACTCGCTTTATTTGTTCATGAGACCCAGAAAATATTAGATACAGGCTCCCAGGTAGATGCTATTTTTCTTGACTTCCGGAAGGCGTTCGATACAGTTCCGCACTGTCGCCTGATAAACAAAGTAAGAGCTTACGGAATATCAGACCAGCTGTGTGGCTGGATTGAAGAGTTTTTAGCAAACAGAACACAGCATGTTGTTATCAATGGAGAGACGTCTACAGACGTTAAAGTAACCTCTGGTGTGTCACAGGGGAGTGTTATGGGACCATTGCTTTTCACAATATATATAAATGACCTAGTAGATAGTGTCGGAAGTTCCATGCGGCTTTTCGCGGATGATGCTGTAGTATACAGAGAAGTTGCAGCATTAGAAAATTGTAGCGAAATGCAGGAAGATCTGCAGCGGATAGGCACTTGGTGCAGGGAGTGGCAACTGACCCTTAACATAGACAAATGTAATGTATTGCGAATACATAGAAAGAAGGATCCTTTATTGTATGATTATATTATAGCGGAACAAACACTGGTAGCAGTTACTTCTGTAAAATATCTGGGAGTATGCGTGCGGAACGATTTGAAGTGGAATGATCATATAAAATTAATTGTTGGTAAGGCGGGTACCAGGTTGAGATTCATTGGGAGAGCGCTTAGAAAATGTAGTCCATCAACAAAGGAGGTGGCTTACAAAACACTCGTTCGACCTATACCTGAGTATTGCTCATCAGTGTGGGATCCGTACCAGATCGGTTTGACGGAGGAGATAGAGAAGATTCAAAGAAGAGCGGCGCGTTTCGTCACAGGGTTATTTGGTAACCGTGATAGCGTTACGGAGATGTTTAATAAACTCAAGTGGCAGACTCTGCAAGAGAGGCGCTCTGCATCGCGGTGTAGATTGCTCGCCAGGTTTCGAGAGGGTGCGTTTCTGGATGAGGTATCGAATATATTGCTTCCCCCTACTTATACCTCCCGAGGAGATCACGAATGTAAAATTAGAGAGATTAGAGCGCGCACGGAGGCTTTCAGACAGTCGTTCTTCCCGCGAACCATACGCGACTGGAACAGGAAAGGGAGGTAATGACAGTGGCACGTAAAGTGCCATCCGCCACACACAGTTGGGTGGCTTGCGGAGTATAAACGTAGATGTAGATGTAGATACATATAAAAGTGTTCCCTGGCGCCACGTGTTTGCCGGTATCTTCTTGGTTTCTTCTAGCTCACTAGCTCGTTCGTTCATTAGCCAATGCGCGTCGAATCTAGACGGTGGTACAACAGCAATGAAATGCGTTTCGCGTTTGCAATGAGACTTGCGCACTAAACGGTTTCTTAACGAGTCGCCTCAGCGACGGATCAACTGCAAGGGCCGTACGGATCTCGCATTGCTCCACTGGCCTCCAGTATCGCCTCATCTCACGGTAGGTGATTTATTTGTGTGGTAGTTGATGGAAGACTCCACCTTTGTACCTCCTATTCCAACAACTTCGTGTGAAATGCGACGCCGCGTAGCAGCAGTAGAGGAAGCAGTTAACGGCAGACATGCTCGCAAATTATCGGCCGAGTCTGACTCTTGTCTGGATTGTTGTCGAACGTCCAGTGGAGGACACTTTTAACACTTGTGAAAGGTAAATGGAAGTTTTGATTATAAACGTAGATGTAAAAAATATCCCACGTTTGAAAATAAAAACTCCGTAATCCTACAAGGAAGATAAAATTTACCCCTAGTTTCTGTCTTTATTCATGTGTAAGATCAGCTCCTATGAAGTGCACTAAATTTTTTTTAAAGAGCCTGGACAGCAACTCACCTTGAACTAAAACGAAAGACTATAGGTGATGTGGCGTTACTCGCACCTGGCCCCATTTGTCGTGGCTGATTGGGAAAGGGGACAGTCACACAACCAAGGTTCTGACGTATTTTCTACTACATAAAAATTGATTTTTTTCTTTAGATGTAACCCCCTTCCAACATTTTACTTATGATCTAGAGTATTTTTCAGTCTTAATTACATTACAAGCAAAGCAGTTTCTGTGTCAGTCACTTGTTTATTTTGCCACTACGCGTTTCGATGGTTCACACCAACACCATCAAGTGAAGAATTTTTTATTTACATAGCTGGTGTCGGTGAGGAGTACAGGCGTATTTTCGCAGAAGTAGATCAAGGGCAGAGTAGGTCATGTTCCGTCTTTTGTTAATGATAAAAATTATTTATTTAGTAAAGGCACATTTGAAGTTAAAAAAAAATATGAATTTGTGGCAGCGAATTATACTTACAAGGGTAGTAGAATCTAAAAAAGTCTGCATAGTGCTCCTTCTAGTACGCCCCCTCCACTGTACATTTCGTTTACATTGTCAGTTCAAAGATATTGATCTTACAGATACGCTTGTTTACAATGTATAAAAAGATAAAATATTAAATGGTTTCTACATAATAATGTTCTTTCATCAGAATATGGACAAGTGCACAGTTCAATATTATAGTTGGTAATTAGATATACAAGGATAAGAATATGAAAAGGCTGTAGCACTGCACACAAAAATAAGAGATGAAATGGTTTTGTACATAAATATGTTTACCTCTAGAAAAATATGAATGGGATGCTCCAGAATATGGAAATGAGCACAATTAAATTATTGTATTAATTCCTTGTAAAAAAAATTACAATAGTTCATACATGTGCATTGTAGGTTGTACTTATCGAGAGATGAAAGGGAGAGGTTACATTAATCGCTGCGGAGTGAACGTGTAAATTATGAGAATGCTTTAAGTACTTTGACAAAGCTTTCGAAAAAGATGGTTGAGCTTGTTTCGCTTCTGTCGTTAGGTAGATGTTTCCCAAGTTTCTTCCAATGGATTTCTAGTTCTTTATATAAAGACATTCTGTGTTCTTTGTTCAGTGTATGTAATATTTCAATGTTTCTTTCTACATTGTTAAATGGATTTCCTGTATCTTTTATATGGGAGGCTATTGTAGATTTATGTGGCGTGCTGTATTGGAAAGTGCTGATGTGTTCTTTGAATCTGGTGTCCAAGTCACGACGTGTTTGACCTATGTCCTGAGCTGAGCATTTACTGCATATGACTTTTATATATGCCAGAGGATGAAAATTTCTCTTGACTGTCTTTTAGGTTATGAGAAAGTCTTTGGTAAATTTTATTGTTTCTTTGGAACGCAATTCTTCCTTTGTGTTCCTTGAAGATATTGGCAGTTTGGGAGATGTTATGGAAGAAGGCGATGCATTTTGTTGGGTATTTTACTGATTCTTGGTCGTTATTTTGGTCATTTTTAACTAAATTGTTTATTAGTGTGGGTTTATGCCTGTTATCTACAATTATTTGTTTTTTTTTATTTTTTATTCATTCTGGAAGTTATCATCACTCAGTGGTATTTTTAGAGCTCTATGAATCACATAGCGGTATGCTGCTAGTTTGTACCTGTTGGGGTGGCAGGAGGAAGCACGTATGTTTATGTCTGTCACCTGTGAGGAGAAAATAAGTAATACCATTAACTTCCTTGATTTAACTGTCTGCAACCAAGATAAGAAATATGTCTTCCAAACCAACCACCACTGAGAAGCCGGCCGGAGTGGCCGAGCGGTTCTAGAGGCTTCAGTCTGGAACCGCACGACTGCTACAGCCGCAGGTTCGAATCCTGCCTCGGGCATGGATGTCTGTGATGTCCTTAGGTTGGTTAGGTTTAAGTAGTTCTACGTTCTAGGAGACTGACGACCTCGGATGTTAAGCCCCATAGTGCTCAGAGCCATTTGAACCACTGACAAACATACATACTAAATACTCATGACGTCAGCATGTCACATCAAATCAATTTTAGTCATTTTCCCTGAATTCAACAGTTACCCAGTTTAATGTAGTAACAATGAAATCAATACAACCTTACAGATGTGTCTTGAAAACTGATTCCTTTAAATTAAGAATATTTTATCCTCAGTCATCAAAATAAAACATTAAAAATGGCTCAAATATCTCAGGACTTCAGGAATTTGCAAAATTTGATTGTATTAACAAAACACATCGAATCATTACATAAATTATAACAACATACTGCATGAAACTGTATCAAATGTGAATCAAACTCATTCAGCCCAGCTCATTGTCATTACCTCTCCTCAGTGTGTCTCTGTCATTGTTCCCTGGCTCACAGTCACAGTCTCCTCCGTTCTGTCCCACTACTGCTGTGTCCTCTCACTGCCACTGTGTCCGCCCCCGGTAGCTGCGGCTGCGTGGTCACCGCGACGGAATGTCAATCCTAAGGGCCCGGATTCGATTCCCAACCGTGATGGAGATCTTCTCCACTCAGGGACTGGGTGTTGTCCTAATCACGATCATTTCATCCCCATCGACGTGTAAGTCGCCGAAGTGGCGTCAAATCGAAAGACTTGCACCCGGCGAACGGTCTAACCGACGGGAGGCCCTAGTCACACAGTCACTGTCTTTCTCTTGCTCTCTCCTGCTGCTACTGTCTTGTTCATTCCTTCTCACTGCTCCTGTCACTCCACACTGTCACTATCTGTTTCTTCCCCTTTGTCATTGTCATATGCTCTGCCTCCCATTATCACTGGCTCTCATCCACTTCCATTTCCTCCTTCTCTTTATTCCTCTCACACTGTCACCGTCTCCTTCACTATTTGACTGTCAACTATGTTCCTCCTTCCTCTGTGTACCTCTGTTTCTCTCACACTGCCATTGTCTCCTTCGATCTTTCTATACTCAAAGGAAGGAAGGAAGGAAGATTGGATTTAACGACTCTTCGACATCGAGGTCATTAGAGACGGAGCACAAGCTCGGATTGTGTCACGGCTGGGAAAGGAAACAGGCCTTGCCCTTTCAAACGACCATCCTGCCATTTGCCTGGAGCGATTTAAAGATATCACGGAAAATCTAAATCTGGATGGCCGGACGTGGGTTTGAACCGTCGTCCTCCTGAATGCCATTCCAGTGTACTAACCTCTCCTCCCCCACGCTCGGTTTTCTATACTCAACCACTGTCGACCGACTTCCAGTATTTGTTACTTTTCCGTCTCTTTCCCCACTGCCACAGACTCCTCTGTCGATATGGGAAAACGCAAATATGTTGTGGATGCCATAATTTTTAAAGATACTGAGGAAAGTATAATGAGACAGCTGGTACTCCACTTTTCAGTCAAAGTCCTAAGAACACAGTGTTATATTTTGTGCTCCGTTAGAAGCATTCTTCCGCTGGCTTCCATGTTTTTCCTGCCGCTACAGGACTTGTCACTCACATGAGAAGAACTTTACGATTAGTAAAATATGATATTTGACTTACGTGAAATTGAAATAAAGCAAAACTTATTTTGTTTCTCAGACCGAAATTTACGTGCGAAAAAATTTTGCGTATGTTTTAATACTACAACATGGGGTTCCCAGATGATAACGGGGAGACTTCACACGATATTTCTCCGTGCCACGTCACTTTATAAACTACATTTTAGCATCACACAGTATTTTACGTCTTCAAGTAGGCTAACTACGAACTTCTGTATCTCGGGAAATAGATAAAGATACGAAGATAATTTTCAAGTGTGTTCGAGATCGAGACCTTAGGAAGACATCTTAAAAATTTCAGCCATTTGCTATGAATAGCCGTCTTGGAATTCTCGGCTGGATTTTAGTTTGCTGGTAACAACGAAAATATAGCATAAAACCCTTTTTTGGGGTTTCCGGGGAACCAGATATGAACTAACGGTACCTTCAGAAGCCCCTTCAAGCCCCCGTTGACCACATCAAACGCATAAAGAACCAACCGTTTGCTGCATTTGCCTAAGCAGGAGGAAGTGTGTAATATTTATACTCTGACCGTTTACTGTCGCATAGTGGCACTAAGACGATGCTTCCGTTGGGTAGACAAATGGTCCCTAGCACAAGGGCTATGCAAAACACTTGACCCTACTATTTTATTACCAATAGAACGCGAGTCATGAGCACCGGAAAATTCTGTTTTTATGTGCTGCATTTTGGAAGATATTACGCACGCATGCTGTCGCATATATACTGAATATACTGTATGAACACACTGTCTTCTTCTCAAATGCGGGTAGTCCCCTGAAACACAAATATATTAAACACAGCTGTACGGCTGTCCACACACACACACAAGTTAACTCGGTTATACAACCAGCACTTGCTTCGGTAGATCGAACACAATTCATAGCACTTCTCAGAAGAAAGCACTGTCTGGAATTCAGTCTTTAAATAAGCAGAAATGATTTCTACCAATTTTTTTAATCTGACGACGTGGTATCAACCTTGAACCGTCAAACTGTGCTATGCCGTACTACGTGAATTAAAAAGCAGTAATGTTTAGCAAGAACGTACCGTAGGGATGGAGAATCGAATCAGATCCGCATCACAGAAACATGCGTCAGTAAAGGAGTGACCTGACAACCATCATGCACGAGCGGTCGCTCTCCTCTGTGCTCCTCTCTACTGCTAGGTCTTTATTCCAAGCAAACACAGCCCCGCTTAGCAGTCCTCCGTAATGTGTGTCTGTAAAACTGCTCCCGACGGACGGACACTCGCCCTCTGTTCCGCCAGTTACTTGCTGAAACACGGGCTAACAGGGTAACGGCCATGCTGCCTCATTGTCCCGAAGTACTGCTTCTTTCTCCTGGAGCTGTCAGTCCGCTCTAGACTCTACTTAAACGATAGACGACTAGCAATCCACACACAGTCACCACTGTCGGAAATGTACTGACCGTTTCGGCTGTCTGTCCGTAACTCAACGCCCGCGCTCCGCGCACACCATGTGCCCCGTGTGTCACATGATACCGCAGTATCCTTGCCACAGAGTTGCTATTTTTTTTTCTTTATTGTCATTTTAATACCTTATACAAGGTAGGCTGGCAGTGGCAAAACTACGCCGCTCTTCGGTCACAGATAATACAAGTAGAACATGTATAGACATAGAAAACACAAATCAAAACGATGGATAAAAGACAGTAGACACACAAAGCAAAAAACATGGAGCCGTTCACAGGCGTAGTAAACATAAAAAAACGTTCAGCACTGGTACACGAACATAGGCGACGGAAATGACACATGTGGAGGATGGTGAATGGATGGTGAAACACTAAGGCACTAACACGATGGCACACAAAAATCCGATGGCGATGATCTCCGGTGCGCGAATGTGTACGAGTCCGGGGACCTGCCAAATGGGTAAAGGTGGGGCAGGAGGGAGAGGGGGAGGGTGCAGATGCAGTGGCAGAGGAGTGGGAAGGGGGGGGGGAAAGAAGGTGGGGGGGTAAGGGAAGCCCGGAGGGAGAAGAGGGAGGGAGGAAGAGGAGAAGGAGAGAAGGGAGAGAGGGCGCCCTTGGGAAAAACACAGTGGGTGGAAGGTGAGGATCAAAGTTGGTAGGAGGGGTAGACGGAGTGGATGAGGGCATCATCAGGGAGGGGGAGTTGGCGGAAGCCACCTTGGGCAAGGGTATGGAGAGTGGAGAGATGGAGAGTAGGTGGGATGTGGGAATACAGGTGCAGCAGCGGACGGGGGTGGGAAAGGATGGGAGAGACAAGTGAGTGAGGGGGATCAAGTTTGCGGGAAGTGTAAAGGATCCATATCCATTCGAGGAAAAGGAGGAGGTGCTGGAACGGAATGAGGTCATACAGGAGCCGCATGGGGGAGGGGAGGTGGAGCGTGTGGCGTTCCAGGATTTGAAGGGATTTGTAAAAGGTAGGAGGGGCAGAGATCCAGGTTGGATGGGCATAGCAGAGGATAGGGTGGATGAGGGATTTGTAGGTGTGTTGGATGGTCGGGGGGGGGGGGGGTCCAGACCCCATGTGCGGCCAGAAAAGAGCTTGAGGAGATGGAGGTGGGAGTGTGCCTTGGCTTGGATTGTCTGGAGATGGGGGGTCCAGGAGAGGCGACGGTCAAGGGTGAAGCCAAGGTAATTGAGGGTGGGGGTGAGGCTGATAGGACAGCCATAGATGGTGACATAGAAGTCGAGGAGACGGAAGGAGACGGTGGTTTTGCCTATAATGATCGCCTGGGTCTTGGAAGGATTGACCTTGAGCAACCACTTGTTACACCAAGTGGTGAACCGGTCAAGATGGGATTGGAGAAGGTGTTGGGAGCGTTGCAGGGTGAGGGCGAGGGCAAGGATGGAGGTGCTAGACCACAGCAGTGTCAAATACCAGCACAACGACAGCAGCAGGTACTGTAATAATGAACCAGTAAGCTTAGCTTTGCTGTTTTGTTATAGGTGCGTGCAGACTCCGTCGTATATTCTTGTTTCTTCTTTATTCTGTGCTCAACCCATCTATTCAAGGAGTCGGCACGTAACCCTGAAGTTGACAATGTTAGTATCGCCAACCCTTAACCCCCGCTCTTCCCTCCCCTACCCGCGGAACGGAGCGAGAACGTGTTCGAAATGTTCGTGAATCGTGTAAATGAGGTGAGATGTCGGTACCAGCCGGCATTCACCTTGTTGGATGTGGGAAACCTCCTAAGAACCACATCCAGTCTGGCCGGAAAACCGGCCCTCCGTCGTCAAATCCACCGAACGGATGCCATCCAGGGCCAGCACGCCTCCCCGAATCCCGGAAGCGGCGCGCTAATACGCGCGGCTATCCTGGCGATTTTCTGACTATCGCGTATGTGCTTCATATTCATCGCGCTACCCCAATATTAAATATCAACCGCAACATAAGCAAACAATCTCTCAACTGATTTTCTGTTTATGTTTCAAATTTCCAACTATTGAAAGTTGGACGTTCATCTCTTTTTGGAAAGTTGGCTACTGATTTTGCTGTTACGTGCATACACAGACTCCGATCGCGAGTGACTGCGAGCGAACAGTTGTTGAGAGGAGACGGACGCAGCCTGGCGTGGAGAGAAGTCGCGCGTCGGGCGAGGTCGCAGCCTGCCCTGCTCGCGCTGGTTGCGCCGGAGAAGATTTTGGCATTAATCGATGATTTTTGGTAATTTATCTGTTTTTGGTGCGCGTAGTTGTTGCTGGCTTGCGCACTGAAGGGATTTTGTCAGATTTGTGTATGCATACATTGAGAGTAATATTCGTATCTTTGTTCTGCCCAGAAACGTGATTATTGATTATAGACTTTGTGGAATAATTGAAGTTTCGAAACAGTTCAAGGAAAAGAAAGATCTGAGTAAAGTTTGTCAATGGATGAATCTTCATTTTCAGAATATGGTAAATTAAAAGTTATTATTGGTTCCTTTCATTTTTTACACTGTTTGAGGCTTGCGACCAAAACCCTACTGATCATTCAATTTCTACACAAGAAACATAGGAATAGTTGCATCAGTAGCTGTAACCATGAATTGATCTCCGCGTGGATCATATTTCTTTTGAATTATTTTAGGATGTTTCTGGTCACACAGTTGCAGAGGCAAGACGAGGTAAGTTGTCTGTTCCGTACAGGAGCATTGCAGTATAATTGTTAGGGGACGTTAGAGAATATCATAAAATTTGCAGACAGGTACTAGAGAATTGATTTTTCCTGATTTGTAGGAAGAGCAATTAAATTATGTTTTTGTTCTCTATCAGAATACTGACATGTCCGATGGTACGAGTTTCCAGACAATTTTTGAATGCTGACATGTCGGAATAAGGGTTTTCATAATACTAATTGTATGGCTGTATATCAGATTTTATGATAACGATAATAAAATTTCACTATACTGCCATGTAATTTTAGAGAAACAGTATAGGTAACGATAATATTGCCAGACACAGAGCTTTACACATTTCCGTGCGTCTTTCACCAAGCTAATAATAATTATTACAATTTTTGATAGTTAAAACTAACAACTTTGACTATTAGCGCAGTAAGTACAAGGTAATGTGTTCGCAAATTGCGAAAACGATTGTACATCAGTGATCCATTTATTAGAAATACAAAGAAAATTGTGCTGCGCCAGGACTCGAAGCCGAATTTTCCTCTTGTCGCGAGCGGTCGCCTTAAAAAATGGTTCAAATGGCTCTGAGCACTATGGGACTTAACATCTGAGGTTATCAGTCCCCTAGAACGGCGTCCGCCTTAAACACTTCGGCTATCCGAGAATGCCTCCAGGACAGACCCAAATTTCCATTTGTCCTAGTGCCTCTTCCCATACTGCTCGCACATTATGTGACTCCCGCTCAGGGAGGGAGAATGTTTTTCTCGTCAGTTTGCCTTTCCTTTGGTATGAAATACAGTTACTGTAGTACCTGTATTTGACACTGTCTGTGTAGGTTGATGCAACTGTCCTTCACACATGCACGCATGTCTGAAGAACCGGTCGTGAAGGCGTGCTCGGATAATGAAGTTGAAGGCGACCATTCGCGACAAGCGGAAAATACGGATTTGAGTCACGGTCTGGTAAAAATTTTGTTGTGTTTCTAGTAAATGGTAACGCTCATGTGTAATTGTATTCGCAATTTGCGAATACATTTCATGTATTTAACGTGGCTGCAGATCGTCAGCATTGTCTGTTGTAACCAAGGACATTTGCGCCGAACTAGAGAGACACTTTAAAATAGAAAAAAATGTTCAAATGTGTGTGAAATCTTATGAGACTTAACTGCTAAGGTCATCAGTCCATCAGTCCCTAAGCTTACACATACTTAACGTAAATTATCCTAAGGACAAACACACACACCCATGCCCGAGGGAGGACTCGAACCTCCGCCGGGACCAGCCGTACGGTCCATGACTCCAGCGCCTAAGACCGCTCAGCTAATCCTGCGCGGCCACTTTAAAATAGAGACAAATGCAATACGGTTATACTGTGCTACTGTTTTTTTTTTTTTTTTTTTTTTGGTCATCAGTCTACTGACTGGTTTGATGCGGCCCGACACGAATTCCTTTCCTGTGCTAACCTCTTCATCTCAGAGTAGCACTTGCAACCTACGTCCTCAATTATGTGCTTGACGTATTCCAATATCTGTCTTCCTCCACAGTTTTTGCCCTCTACAGCTCCCTCCAGTACCACGGAAGTCATTCCCTCATGTCTTAGCAGATGTCCTATCATCCTGTCCCTTCTCCTTATCAGTGTTTTCCACATATTCCTTTCCTCTCCGATTCTGCGTAGAACCTCCTCATTCCTTACCTTATCAGTCCACCTAATTTTCAACATTCGTCTATAGCATCACATCTCAAATGCTTCGATTCTCTTCTGTTCCGGTTTTCCCACAATCCATGTTTCACTACCATTCAATGCTGTACTCCAGACGTACATCCTCAGAAATTTCTTCCTCAAATTACGGCCGGTATTTGATATTAGTAGACTTCTCTTGGCCAGAAATGCCTTTTTTGCCATAGCGAGTCTGCTTTTGATGTCCTCCTTGCTCCGTCCGTCATTGGTTATTTTACTGCCTAGGTAGCAGAATTCCTCAACTTCATTGACTTCGTGACCATCAATCCTGATGTTGTTTCTCGCTGTTCTCATTTCTACTACTTCTCATTACCTTCGTCTTTCTCCGATTTACTCTCAAAACATACTGTGTACTCATTAGACTGTTCATTCCGTTCAGCAGATCATTTAATTCTTCTTCACTTTCACTCAGGATAGCAATGTCATCAGCGAATCGTATCATTGATATCCTTTCACCTTGTATTTTAATTCCACTCCTGAACCTTTCTTTTATTTCCATCATTGCCTCCTCGATGTACAGATTGAAAAGTATGGGCGAAAGGCTACAGCCTTGTCTTACACCCTTCTTAATACGAGCACTTCGTTCTTGATCGTCCACTCTTATTATTCCCTCTTGGTTGTTCTACATATTGTATATGGCCCGTCTCTCCCTATAGCTTACCCCTACTTTTTTCAGAATCTCGAACAGCTTGCACCATTTTATATTGTCTAACGCTTTTCCAGGTCGACAAATCCTATGAAAGTGTCTTGATTTTTCTTTAGCCTTGCTTCCATTATTAGCCGTAACGTCAGAATTGCCTCTCTCGTCCCTTTACTTTTCCTAAAGCCAAACTGATCGTCATCTAACGCATTCTCAATTTTCTTTTCCATTCTTCTGTATATTATTCTTGTAAGCAGCTTCGATGCATGAGCTGTTAAGCTGATTGTGCGATAATTCTCGCACTTGTCAGCTCTTGCCGTCTTCGGAATTGTGTGGATGATGCTTTTCCGAAAGTCAGATGGTATATCGCCAGACTCATATATTCTACACACCAACGTGAATAGTCGTTTTGTTGCCACTTCCCCCAATGATTTTAGAAATTCTGATGGAATGTTATCTATCCCTTCTGCCTTATTTGACCGTAAGTCCTCCAAAGCTCTTTTAAATTCTGATTCTAATACTGAATCCCCTGTCTCTTCTCAATCGACTCCTGTTTCTTCTTCTATCACATCTGACAGATATTCACCGTCATAGAGGCTTTCAATGTATTCTTTCCACCTATCTGCTCTCTCCTCTGCATTTAACAGTGGAATTCCCGTTGCAATCTTAATGTTACCACCGTTGCTTTTAATGTCACCAAAGGTTGTTTTGACTTTCCTGTATGCTGAGTCTGTCCTTCCGACAATCATATCTTTTTCGATGTCTTCACATTTTTCCTGCAGCCATTTCGTCTTAGCTTCCCTGCACTTCCTATTTATTTCATTCCTCAGCGACCTGTATTTCTGTATTCCTGATTTTCCCGGAACATGTTTGTACTTCCTCCTTTCGTCAATCAACTGAAGTATTTCTTCTGTTACCCATGGTTTCTTCGCAGCTACCTTCTTTGTACCTATGTTTTCCTTCCCAACTTCTGTGATCGCCCTTTTTAGAGATGTCCATTCCTCTTCCATTGTACTGCCTACTGCGCTATTCCTTATTGCTGTATCTATAGCGTTAGAGAACTTCAAACGTATCTCGTCATTCCTTAGTACTTCCGTATCCCACTTCTTTGCGTATTGATTCTTCCTGACTAATGACTTGAACTTCAGCCTACTCTTCATCACTACTATATTGTGATCTGAGTCTATATCTGCTCCTGGGTACACCTTACAATCCAGTATCTGATTTCGGAATCTCTGTCTGACCATGATGTAATCTAATTGAAAT